>NC_067146.1:23039015-23373658 GCF_903995435.1 Acomys russatus | reverse complement strand
AAAGAGAAGAGAGAGAGCCACTGGGTATGGTTTGGGCTTCTAAAACCTCAAAGCCTACCTCTAGTGACACACTTTCTCCAGCAAGGCTGCACTTCCTAGTCCTTTCAAATAGTGCAACTTCCTGGTAACCAGGCATTCAGATCTATATGTCTATGAGGATCATTCTAATTCAAACCACCACATCTATGAAGTTATTAATATAAAAAACTGTGGAAACACTTATAGTCACCGCTTTGATCAGTAATGCTTTCTATAGGTCCTATGTTCCTATATTCCTAAAAATAAGTTATTATGTAATATTCTTCAGGGTCTTCCTAACATCACAAATAAATATATTGTTTATATATCACTGTTTTTTTAGTTGGCAGAGAATAGTTATTATATTTATGAGATTCAAGTTGACATTTCACAGTATACATTATGTAATGCTCAAATCATATCAATTAATATACCCATCACCTCCACCATTTATGAACTCTTTGTGGTAAGAACACTTAAGTCCTTGACTTTCTAGGTTCTGATCAAACAGTCATAACTTGAAAATATTGTAACTCAGAATGTATTTACAATACTCTACATACCAAGCATCTTGGCAGCACAGCGCCTTGTAGAGTAAGTATTAGGTGCTCATCCTTCTGTTCACATGTATGACTGGGAACTATGTGGCGTGCTGCCCAGTACCATATGAAAAAGAATTCTTCTTTGTATTGCTAAGCCAGGAAGACATAAAAATAAGATCTTGTAGTCTGCTTTCTATTTAATTTTTATTACTTTTACACTATAATGAAACCATTGTAAATTGTGGTGGCTTGTCAGTAAACAGACCTCTGTTTCTAAAACCCATTTATCTGTTGGTGGATACTTAGGTGTATTCTACATTTTAGCAATTATGAATAATGCTGCAAAGAATGTAGGAATGAAGATAAATCTTAACATGTTGATTTGATTTATATATATATATATATATATATATATATATATATATATATATATATATATATGCAGAAGTAGAGCTGCTGGCTCATAGAAACTTCCAGATTTAAAATTTTAAAATAATGACCACAAAATGCAGGAATGTCTCTCTCTGCCTTTATCTTACATATGTAGGCAAGGAGATGGGAGCTGAAAAGAAAGAAAGGGAGATTTAGGAACACAGAGGGAGGACAGAACAAAAGCTAGATGATTGAACCTACTCCTTAACTCAAGGTTTTAATTGTTACTTATAATGAAGGTTATGTCTAAGTCATGGCTATAGAATTTAGTATATTGATTCAAGTCATGGGCATGTCAAATACTTGGCAGATTTTAACACAAGAATATATAACCTAAGTCTAACAGATAGATATGACTCTATCAATACATGAGGTAAAATATTTGAATAGTTGAATATGCCATTTAAAGCTGTTCTTACAATCCTAAATTTCTTCAACAACAAGACAAGTTAACTCCTAACTACACCCAGCTGACCTCAAAGATGATGAACATCAAAGAGCCTCTTTATGGACATGGCTTCAAAGGTGGCAAAATAGCCACGGGGCAAAATGTCCTTGTTCCTGCCACAAACAGAATCTGTCTAAAAATGGGCTACTTAGATGCAGGCGGCCGCACTCTGCCAAGTCAGGGTAAGCAAGTCCTCAATAGTTCCTGCCCTGCAAACAAGTCTGGCAGAGATATTGGTCCAGAAAGCTGAAGACGAGGCTCCAACATTATAAAGTGTTTTGGGTGACTGGTCAGGCAGTAAACTGTCCTAAGTCAATTTATACATTTTGGAAGCTGCTAACCCACACTGCTGGTTCACTCAGGAATTTAAGTTTTATTTCTTCTCAAGTCTCTGAGGGGCATTGAAGACAAGATAGTATAGTTTTACAACCAAGCTTAGTTGGTTAGGGGACAAGATCATTTTAGATCAAGATAAAGAAGTTAAGCTATTAGAGTTGAGATAGGATAGATATTGAATCTCATTCAGAAATTTAGACCCAACAAGACAGGAAAAACACTTGCTTCAAACGAGATGAATGCAGATGGCCAAGTCACTAAGAATGTAACATGTATAGAACTCATTATTCTCATGATTGTCACATGGTTCTCCCTGCTGCATGTAGTCTGTTTTATACATGTGTAAGAAAATAAAATAAAAAAAAAATTAAAAATAATATGACCCTGCACGAGTATTTACTGGACACCTCTTGAGTACCTTTTTCAAGATCCTTTTTTCACATGACTGTTCCTCTGCTTTGCATAGCCTTTTATTTCTGAAGGATCTGCTGTGCCATGGGGAAATATGGAACAAATTCAAGGACTGGATTGTTTGGTGCTTGAATCTCTTGTTCAAAATTTTAATGAAGATTAGTGTAACTTTAGTTTTTGATATTTTTTGAAGTCTTCTTATATAGTTTGTTTTGTCTTGTGATTGTTTTATGCTGTCCTTTGTAAGTCTGGATTCATGAGCTCATGTTTGGTGCCATTTGCTTTGTGAGAATCGTCTTCTGCTTGGTTGAAAATGTTACCTTCAAAGAGGGAAATTGTCTAAAACTGCTTCCTTAAAGTTAACTTCTTACCTAGATAATTCCTGAGACATAGAAATTATACAAATCCCAGCATTAAACTAAAGTGAGAAGAGGCTTCTGGGAGTGATAAATTTCCCTACTATCATCCCATTTCACAGCACTCTACTCATTTGCTCTGTGATATTTCAATAGATGATGAATCACAGGCAGGACAGTGATTTCATAAAATTGTGTGACTCAATGGCATTGTAGCCATCTTAGCTTATGTTAATTACACTATGTGAGGTTGGAACAAGGACAAAGTCGCCAGTGATGCATTTCTCCGAACGTCTCTTCATTCTTAAGAAGCGCACAACCGCAGATCTGTGCTGATTCCTCATGCTGCTGTGCAGAATTTCCTTTCACTGAACGTATATGGCCATTTGAAGGTGCTGACTATATGTGTATTGCCTGATAATTTCAATTCTTCTACATCACAAAAAAATTATGACTCTATTTCCTGTATCAACGTGGTTTTTAAAACCTCAAATTCTGGGTAGAAAAATTAGTGAACCACCAGTCAAGCTGCCAAAATTGAGCTTTCAATTTTCTCTTCTTTTTCTGGCCTAAGAAACATCCTTGTGTTTGACTGTGAGCATTGGTAGAGTTCCCACAAAATTCTTATTTTACCTAAATTGTGGACATTTTGTAGCAGGATAATTTACAGGGGACAGAGAAGGAACATTTGCTTTGCCATATTGTACAAATTATTTATCTTATTTAAGGATATAGTCCAAATACTAGAGAGAGTGGTGGGCAGACAGTTAGCTGTGGATTGTTGACTATTTATTAAAGGACCTAAGGTATGTCTGGGATTCTTTTGGTTCATAGCCCTGGGTTTATTACCTTGCAAAAAAATAATATAGATAAACACAGTATAGTAAAATTCAGGAATTTTCAAGAGAAACTTTAGAAAATAATATTCTAATACCATGTGGTTTTGTTAAGGGTAATATCCTTTTTTAACTGAAAAGTTTTTGTTCCATACAATGTATTCTGATCATAATTTCCCCTTCGTCAACTCTTCCCAGAGCCTTCCCAACTCCCACCCACCCAACTTTAGGTCTTTTCTTTCTCTCTCTTTATATAATGAACACACAAATCAAAACCTAGAAACCACAATGGAGAAGAAAAAAATAACATGAGAAACACACATACATACACACACAAACACACCAATGGAAGCCACAAAGTCAGAAAGCATCATATGCAAGCAAGGGACCAACTAGAGAAAATTAAAATGCCTACACAAAACAATATTAGACAAAAATCTACAAAAACACCATTGAGCTCATTTTTGTGTTGGCCATCTTCTGCTGGGCATGAGTCTACCCTTGAGTGTGGTTAAAATAAGGGGTGAGATTTTCTAAGCCCCACTGAAAGTAATAAAAACAAAATGACCAATGGGGGACTCAGGCCTAAGAGAGGCTAATTTTATTTCTCTCAGTAGTCATTAGTTGCCTATAGTTCTTTGTGTAGGAGTTACTCCATGAAATTTCCCCCCTTTACTTTAGTTTGCCTGTTGATATTGCTCTTCTTCCCATCTTGTTTATACAGCCATTTCTAGGAGAGAAAGTTTCACAGAAGACTTCTGGCATACTGGCTCTTATAATTTTTTCTCCTTCTCTTCTGAGATGTTCCCTGAACCTTACATGCTGGAACTATGATGTAGATGGTCAGTCTTGAAACCACATACAAACAAACAATAAAAGAGAACCAGCAGTTCTATATATGTGCATAGATATACATACATACATATCTATCTACATACATATGTATGTAGATAATACTTATAATCAAGTGGAGGGCATGAGGGGGTTGAAGAGAGAGTACCTGGAAAGGGTTGAGGAAGAAAAGGAAAGAAGGAAAAGTGATGCAATTCTGTGTTAATAAATAAATATATTAAAAATGAGTAAGTGAATAAATAAAATGACTTTTGCAATTAGTCGCCCCTCATGGATGTCAATATAATCTTATGAAAGATTCCGAGTCTCCTAAAATTATAAGGAAAATTGTTCATGTGTGCAATAAGTGAAAACATTGCTTTTGGATCTCATTTTACTGTTTATTGCTCCAAAGCAATGAATCATATTCTAAGCAGGATTAAACTCCCTATATTTTATCTGTCTGTCTGTCTATCTATCTACCATCTATTTATCTATCTATCTTTCTTTCTTTCTATCATTGTCTATCTATCTTTCTATCATTGTCTGTCTATCTTTCTATCATTGTCTGTCTATCTATCTAGCTATCTCTGTATCATCTCTGTATCATCTATCAATATTACTACCTTCTCCATGATCTCACACTTCTCAGCACTTTCCTCACAAAACAAAATGCATGTCTGTGGGCAGTTTTTCTGCATTATAAATAAACATGAGTGTCAATCCATTCCATACACGTGTGGAAAAACTGTAATAAAAGTCCTCCACCCTGTCCCTTGACCCCTCATTTAAGATTCCACTTAGGCAGGATTCTTTCTCTGGCTCTCACTATGCTCCTCAGATATTCATGTCAGGACTTGCCCCAGGCTCCCTCTGTTTCTGAGGGGATTTAGCTCTGAGGAATTTGGCCCACATCAGAATAATCCCAGATTGGAGGGAACAGTCAACTAGGGGTCAATTAAAGGTCATCACTGGAAAGCTGCATTATTCCTCCAACTCAGCTGGACTTTTCTAGATGAAAAGGGGGCAGGAAAGCCTACGGTTCCTAGAACCCTTCAGCTGGTATTATAAGCATCCTCCAGTTTTTCCTTATAGAAATGAGGAAAATAAAGAACACCCACACTTTATGTCAAGCAAAGTGGAAATGAATACCATATTATGTTTAAAGGCACTCCATGCCTTTTTAAAAGATTCCAAAATATAGGATTACATATGAGTACAATTTGAAAAAGTAATTCTTGAGCAATGTTACTAAGAAAATTTTGTCCCTCCTCCCTTTGTATGAGAAGCTAGACTATTATCAAAGATTATATATAGTATATATCTAATATATATATATTAACATGTTCATTTCACCTAACCAAACAAGCATTAGGAAAAGGGTTAGGGACACTTTTAATAAGTCATGGGACTCAGGCTATTTTTATGCTGATAACTGATAGTTTAGAAACATCTTTATCTGCAGATTGAATCTCCACATCAAAGTAGATTTATCATGGCTGTGATGTCAGGCTTTCTAGGGGGTACGTCAAAGCTTCTTGAGTTTGGACAAGAGCACCTTTTAAAACATATTATCATGAAAAGGCACCAATTTCCTGGTAGAGTTTTGTTAAATATGGCTCTGCAGAAGATTTTGTTGCCATATAAGTTAAATGAAAAATCATAATGATTCTTTGGATATCCACTTGTTTCCAAGCTTTTAAGAGTCCTTTATGCCCTTAAGCCAATTATTAAATCTTTCTGAAATTTGTCTCAGCTTAAAAATGAGGATAATTATATCCAGATCTAAGAATGGTTCTAAGTACTAAATCCAATCATGGTCTTGAACAAACTTATACAATAATAAGTTCTATCAGTACCTCCAGACACTCCAAGCATGGCTATGTCGGCCTCAGTGTCTGCTGGAGGTAGGTAGGTAGTACACAGGCTGACTCACAGGGGATGCTCAATACAGAATCACTGAATGAATAATAAATTGTCTTTTCGGAATATGAGCAAGTGCATATCCATCTCACTCCCCGCTGTCTTTAGAATGTAAAACATTGTCTGACTCATAGGGGATGGTCAATGCAGACTCACTGAGTGATTAACAAACGTTCTTTTCTAAATATGATTCAGAGTCTCTTGCTAACGCCACAATCCAAAGCATGGGGGTTCTTTTGTTTTCACATTAATAAAATGTAAAGGTTGGAATAAATGATCTGCAAAGTTTCTTACAAATGTAACATTCTGTGATCCCAGGCATCCTACCTCTCTCGGGATCCTGAAAATACCATGTGATCTCCCACATTGCTGAAGTGTCATGTACATGATAAACAACCCAGTTTTCAGAAAACGTTGAATTGTCAGGCTACAATATGCAAAGTAGAGACCATCTTGACTCCACCATTCAGTCAGCTTGACAAAAATTAAAAGAAAAATTTTTAAACAAATAGTTAACAAAAAGACCATCCAATTTCACTTGTATAGATGGTCTACTGAGTAATTCTTGTGCCAAGTACTAAATCCTGTAGAAGAGGAAATTTTCTCATCTGTGAATCATGATTCTAAAATCTCCAAGGGCTGGTGTAAATACTTTTAAAAACACCAGTGCTTATTATTTCATGAGCATTGTTGAGCAGATAAGGCATTGTGTATAGTTACATCGATGTGTAGGAAAATGAAACCCACACTCCCTTGTCCGTTTAGCCCTACTTTTTGGCCAGGAATATATGAATTAATCATGATTCCAAAATAATGACCAAGAGTTCAGTGCTGTCATTACTGTGGGTAGACTTTTGGAGACTCCAGTTCAGATTTGTCTGTTTTGCCTGATAGTGATTTGGTCGGCAGATGACCTCCACCTGTGACTCCCAGACCCCACTATTTACAGATGGGTTTGTGAGGCTCTGCTGAAGTGAGTGTCATGAGCAGTTGGCTGCGTGGATACTAGAGCCATCCTTGGCATTTGATTATGTGAGTCAGGTTTACAGACAGTAATGTGATTCCTCTGAAAACTCAAGACAGGCCACGATGCTATTAAAATAGGACTGGGTGGATTGTCTGGGGCAATCTAGAGACTATAATTCAATTACAGGGCTTTCACAGAGCCAATTGATACTCAAAAATACAAAATCAAGTAAAGACCAAATACAGTCCAAACGTTAAATTGATCACATTGATCAGATGTTTAAATCCTTAAAAAGTTTTTTGAAATTAAGACATAATTGCATCATTTTCTCCTTTTCTTTCTTCCCTACAACCCCTCCCACGCACACCTCCACCCTACTTTCCCTCAAATTCATGGACTGTTTCTTTACTTGACATCACATATGTTAATCAGATGTTAATCATGCTATTACCTAGAGCTAGATAATAACATGAGGGAATGGGCTGTGAACTATTTGTTGATGGAAGTGGTTCTCATGGTTCATTACTTCTTTGGGCAGTATTATATAGAAATTTAGTTTGGTCCATGAAAAATTATCAAGTCAAAAGGATAGGCAACTCCCATAAAGCAGTTGCCACCTACCCCAAGTTGTCTAGTTTGCAGGGCTAGCCATTTTGTCAGTCATTAGCCAACCTCTTTCTTCCTCATCGTTTCTCATCTTTCTGGTACCATCTTGATATCCTCACTGCTAAATATCACAAACTTAAGGCTAGGCTCAGCAATAATTACGCAGCTATCTGAAGGCCTTTTATGCTACGTAAAAAAAAATTGTGGGTAGGAGAGGGGACACTGTTTTTTTTATTTTATTTTATTTTATTAATTTATTCTTATTACATCTCAATGGTTATCCCATCCCTTGTATCCTCCCATTCCTCCCTCCCTCCCATTTTCCCCTTACTCCCCTCCCCTATGACTGTGACTGAGGTGGGCTTCCTTCCCCTTTATATGTTCATAGGGTATCAAGTCTCTTCTTGGTAGCCTGCTATCCTTCCTCTGAGTGCCACCAGGTTTCCCCATCCAGGGGATGTGGTTAAACATGAGGCACCAGAGTATGTGTGAAAGTCAGACCCCACTCTCCTCTCAACTGTGGAGAATGTCCTGTCCATTGGCTAGATATGGGTAGGGGTTTGAAGTTTATGGCCTGTTTTGTCCTTGGCTGGTGCTATAGTTTGAGTGGGACCCCTGGGCCCAAATCTGCTTTTAATGCTGGAAATCCTGGGTCTTAGGATTTCCGCAGACCTAAGGGCCAAATTTTACTCCAAGTTCTGAAAGCTCAGAGCCTATTGCTCTAGGTCTTAGAAGCTAGAGACTTAAGGCTCAAGCAACTCAGATTGGAGGCTTCTTGTTCTGGGCTTTAAAACCCAGTGAGCTAAGCGGCACTTGGCAGCTATTGAAATTCTCAGCTTGCAACAGCAGTAGGTGGCGGCAATAGGTGGCAGCGGGCGGTATCTTCTATTCTTATAGCTCTTTGGTACTCTTCCAGTGCTAGAACTTTCTAGAAACCAAGTATTACAGCTGTCAGGCCCAGCGTCTTTAGAACCCCTTGCCCTTTACATCCTCTAATGTCATTACACATCATATAGTGTTATGGATGTTATCAAGGGTTGTTATGGCTGAGTCCTTTGACATTTAAGGTTTGGTCCACTGTCTCTCCCCAGCATTCATTGTCTTTGTTGTGTCTGCCTCCAGCCCCATATTTCATGGAACTTTCCAGGTACCTTCTCATAGCTAATCTTGTCCTTGTTGCTGCTACCACTGTTTCATTGCAGTTGTGCTTCCCTTTCTGTCTCTGGGGTACAAGTTAGCTTGATCTAGTAATGATAAAAGTAAAAAGTAGACAAGAAAAGAGCACTCAAGAGGAGGTTGTCTCCCAGCTGGCTTACAAGTGAGTCAAATATCTTTTTTTCTTAAATGTAGTCAAAGAAAGGATGTAGCAAAGTTATCTGCTCCAATTATGGCAGAGCACCATGGAGATAAAGGAGTGTGCATGTACCAATCACAGGTCTTTTCTTGGAAGCACCCCCTGGCCCGGTCTAGGTGAAATTGTCTGCAGAGCCATCTGATACAGTGATACTTGTGGTGACAAAAGTCCAGTGTACACTGTTTGAAATACTAATGTCTGGGGCTGTGCCTTTGGGAGCTGGAGTTGTGTTTTAGTAGCAGGCAGCTATGACTGCCAAGTAGCTTCTTCAAAACATCTGTAGCATGATCAAGTTAGCCAGGTCAGGCACTAAGTAGTCTAGCTGGCTAGTGGGCCTATCAATAGAGCTAAGGCACCAAGGAACTGTATTAAAGCTGTCAGGGATTCAAGTAGACTAAGGTCTCAACATCTTACCTTACTTAAAGAAACATTCAATGCCTATTTTTTTTTTAAGGCTACTCATTAACATTATGTGTTTTACAGTGCTGTGATGGTTTAATTTTGTCAACCTAATTGGATCAAAACCATCAGGTTATGTGTAAAGCACAGCCCTAGAGATCTTTGCAATAGTTTTTCCCAGAGATAATTGGATCATAGGGATTCTTACCTAATAAATGATAAAAAACCCTTGATGGGTTCATAATGTCCTGGCTTATTGGAAGGGGATGGTAAAGGGTAAAAGGCGGAGCTGCATCCGAGTAAATATATTACTGGGTGTGAACCTTGGGGATGTATCTTGTCCTGGCCTCTTTCTACAGCCCTTTTTTTTTCTATGTTTCCTGACTGTTAGGAAGTAAACAGCTTTCCATGTCACATGCTCACACTTCCATATTCTAACCAAACTTCTGAAGCCGAGTCACCATGCACTGAATGTTCTGAAACCATAAGATGCAAGAAATTATCTTCCCCTAAGCTGTTTATGTCAGGTAGTTTGGTCACACTGAGGATAAAGTAACTAACACAAAGGCTTTAATAATGGTTAACTACTGCCCCTGTGTGCCAGGCTCCCTGCCATCTACTGTAGTAGGAGGAACTGGAATTGCAGCTTTGACTTGGAACTTAGCTTTTCTGTACTTGAAACACAGACCTTTTATATTTTGTAGTCTCTCCTTTGTTCTTACCCTTCTCCATGACTGCACTGAGGAACTCAAATTTACTCAACTAGTTGATGCTGAGTTCTAATGTTCTTACTCCCTTGCCTTCCAGGACACTAAAAAAATAAAAATAAAAATAAAGTAAGCATTGTGAAATTGAGGAAATCCTAAGAATTATGCTTCTAGCCTCTAAAACCAAACACTTCGTGCTTTCCCAGACCCATGGCCCATGTAGCATAGGCCTGCATGAATTTCAGTACTTAGCCCCTTTTCTATGTGCTGTGATAGACCGAGGGCTCTGTGACTGCAGTTTTCATGAGCATTCTTTCCAAGTCTGTCTGATATACCATTGCTGAGAATCACAGGGTAGGTGTGTGGGTGGGGTAGGATGGGGTGGGGGATTCCTAACTGAACTTTCAAGAAGACTAGTTGAAAATGTTTAGACCCCTGGCTCTTAACTAAGGACCATTTATATCACCCCATCCATCTCTCTTCCACCAGGGGACATTTTGATAAGGTCTGAATATATTTGCTTGTTCCAATTAGAAGAGAAGGAACCTGTTTCTAGCATCATCTACTAGGCATAAACAAGATATATATATATATTCTACCATGTATAGGTCATCTCCCTTGTACAAAGGGTCTAAGAATAGAGTATTGTTGTTGATAATTTCTTGCTTAAAATACTTTGCTGAAATGTCCTGAAGGAAATCACCTCCTTTTCAGATAACCCAAGTAGCTGTAGGAATTTCTGGATGGGACAAGAGCATCCTAGAAGGATCTCTGCTAGTGAGCATCTCTTCTGTGGGACTACTTCGAGATACTTAAAGTTTAGGGATAGCTTTGCCAAGTCCTGTCATCCTTAGAACTAGCAGGAAAGAGAAAATGGAGGAATAGATTGCCTTTGCTGGGGGAGAGTCTGTGCCCATTTAGTGAACTTTTACTGCTTGAAATAATTAGCCTATACATTCAGTGTGTGCAAATTGAAATGAAAGGTCATATGATCTCATCTTTCTAATAAAGATGAGAAAATGGCATTTCAGACTACAGGAAAAGCAGTAATTCAGAAAGGTTGATGAGAGTGCATTGGATACTACAGAGAGACACTGGGTTTATACCCATGGCTATAGCATGCTAGCACCCAGAGGAGCTATCCTTTACAGAGCACCCACAGTGAAACAGAACAAAGATGGAAGACTGTTCCAATCCTGAATGGGAGTTTTTATCTAGTCATCCACATCGTCGGTCGGACATTGGCAAAGACTAGTTGTGTGTTCTGATGCCCTTTATAAACATGAAGGATGCCTCTCGATAGCTCACACAACCAGAAAATATTTCTTAGTGGAGGCAAGAGTCTAAAATAACAAGCCTAACATCAAAATTTCACTTTATTATGTTTTGATTTCATAGAAAATGCTGACTTGTAAATAACAGTAGTTCTTTATAACAACCTCTGTGGCACTTTTATTAGCGTGTGGAAGTGGGAGGTTTGGTTAAAGAAGAATCCATGGAAATATTAGGGAGAAAGGAAAAATAGAACAGCCAGGGACAGAATAACTGTGACTTAGAAAAATAATTATTATGTTGGATTTGGTAAACTACTTGTCACTTTGTTGATCCCCAGATCATGGGTGAGCAAAACTTTTCTCTGCCTTGGTAGGAGAAGTTCAAGGCAGCTTGCTTCACTTGTCAGCTCATAGCCAAGCATTTCTTTCTAGAAGGTCAATGCATGAACCAAAAGGCTACTTGCCAATTTTAGAATTAGCAAGGCCTGTTTGTTGAGCATAATCTCTGCTCTTAAGATAAGGAAGCTCAGATTGAAATTCAGTAATCAGGCACAAAAGAGGGTTCTGATCCACTGAACACTTCTCTGGGCCTTTGTTTTGAAAGCATGCGAGAGGTGGTAGTGGTGAGGAGAATGCATTTCAGCTGGTGAGACACCAGCTGCAGGCCAGCCTCTAAATGCTGAGGATGTGGTCGCCCAGGGACGTATAGGACATGCAGGGTCTCTGAGATGGTCTGCTGTAGCTCTACCACAGACGGCAAGGATCCTCCCTAACAGGGCCCAGGACAGTCACGGGGAAGCTTGCTTTTCTGGCTTTAAAAATACCTTCTCCGAAGAAGAAAAAACAACAGCAACAACTGAGGGATTTATTTTTTGTTTTTTTTTTGTTTCATTTTTGTTGTGTAATAAATCTAAGATGAAGGAATATAGTACTGACAATTTAAAAACCATTTTGCAACGGATGCTGTGACTGTTTCAACTGCAATGAGCTATCCTTGCATTGCAGCCAGGAGTCTGGACTCTCCAGAAGAAGGTGTTTCATGGTAGGGCCAGGGAAGGCACAACAGCAGAAAGGGCAGGCATGGCCAACAAGAATGGAGAAGCTACTGCCAACCATTACAGAGCTTGCCAGCCCCTTGGCCAAAGCCAGCAGGTTCTTTTCCTCATGCCTCGTCCCATTATCTGGCTTCTCTCAAGCTCAACAGCTTTCAATAGGGCTCACCTCTCAGGTATTTGTTTCAACCTGTCCTGATAAGGAAATGTTCTGGGGAGCCATATGCCTCTCACTCAGAAATCTGCCAGACGGTGAAGGTGCCCACTGGGAACTGAGCGTGTTATGGTTCTGGGCCTTTCCTGCTTAGGCTAAAGACATTTGAAGGGAGGACTGACTTCTTGAGCTAGTAAATGATTTCAGAGGGCACTATATAATTGAAGGATTACTTGACAAAGCATGTGTCAAAAGAACAGGCAACCGTCAGTCAGCAACCCAAACAAGTTCAGTGAAGAAAATCTGTTGGGAAAAAAAAAAAGCCATGCCCGGGGTAAGTCTTAGGGTCATATTAAGATTATTCTATTGAAAATCCTAGTAAACTAGTCAAGATGTATTGTGGAAACGTATTCAGAGAGGGCCAAATTTTGATTAATTAAAATTAGCTAAGGCCTAAGGAGTCAATTTATATTCAGACTTTTACTTGCAGGGGATTTGACCTGAATGGAATTCCTCCTTATTTTGTTTGGATAACTAGTGTGGTATACTTTCCTTAAAAGCCCAAGATAACCAAGGACGTAATGTATTTCAGTCTTCTAGAATACCAACCCTCTACTAAGCCCTAAAGAAAGCGAGTTTGAAATTATCTTTACCTGTTTTAATCTTTTTCAACTATGTCTTCTTTCAGAAAGAAAAACTGATGAGAACATTTCCTCTGCTGCTTCTGCTCCCCTCAGTGAAGACCCACCGCCTTCTGCAGGGACTGCCACCATGTCCTCACACACCAGAGCATATTTTACAGCCTTCATGTCATTAGGACTTGCTTTCTTAATACTAATCAGGGGGACATATCTCGGCATAAGAAGAAATTCGGGAATTTAAAATCTAAGCAATAATTATAAAAAAGATACATACCCACTGGATGCTAAAATTACTTAGTCTCTTCCCAGTTCATTTGAGAGAAACTTGTTCCTTTGGATGGACAAACTAACTTTTTCGAGTCGCCTTGTGGTCCTGCTTATGTGGAGCACTGGGTTCCCAGCTGATGTCTACAGAGATCTCTTCACTTCTCTTGATCTTAGTTTGCCTGAACCAGAAAGAACTGACATACTCTAGGAATCTTCCTGACCCTAAATACACCCATGGATTTCAGATTTCACCATTCATCTAGTAGCATTCATCGGGTAGCTTTGGGACCCTTGTGAATGCTTTCCTAGTATCCTGGATAGAGCTGTGACCCAACCTCACCTTCCCCTGTGCTAAACCCTGAGTTGCCACTTTCCTGCCTCATTGTTCCCTCTTTCTGAATCCATGAAAGAAAAAGAGGAAGGAGGACCCTAGGGAGGATGCTTAATTCTTGTTAAGAAGGGCAAATAAAATAGAAACAGTTGAAGAGAAGGAACAAGAAGGGAGGCTACCAATAGAGGTCCTCTGAAAGACTTCACCCAACAGGGCATCTAAGCAGATGCTGAGACTCACAGCCAAATGTGGGGGGGGGAGCACAGGGAGTATTATGGAAGAACTGGGGAACAGGAAGATCTGGAGGGGACAGGAGCTCCACAAGGAGATCAATGAAGCCAACAAAGCCGGGCGGGAAAAGAGACTGATGCACCTAGACCCTCTGCTCAGATGTAGTAGGTAGGCAGCACAGTCTCCTTGTGGGTCCCATAATATGGGGAGTAGGGACTACTTCTGAAATGGACCCTGGCCCCCACACATGGATCACTTTCCCCTGGCCAAGTGTCCTTGCCAGGCCACCAAAGAAGAGGACACACATAGTCCAGGTGAAACTTGATAGGCTATTAGATGTTTGAGGGCTCCCCCTTTCTGAGGACTAGGGGAGGGAGGAGGGACGGAGGAGGAGGACCAGGAAGCGACATGGGAGAGGGCTACAATCAGGATGTAAAGTGAACAAACAAACAAACAAACAAACAAACAAAAAAAAAAAAAGAGGAAGGACGGAGATATGGCTCAGGTGTAGAGCCCTTCTCTGGCAAGGACAAGGCCCTAGTTTGACCCCTAAGAGGAGGGAAGAAAGGAGGAGGGGGGGTGGGGAGGATGGTAATGGTTAAGTCATTTTTTAGAAAGGCTAATACTAGTCTGACAAAGAACTCCAGCCATTTGCTTTCCATGAGCCTCAGGCCGAATGACCCAGACAAAGATGGAAAGATGAAGGCCAAAGTATGAAACAGTGAGAAAACACCAATTTGATGCTGGATGTGTACCATGAGGCATTCTGTTAGCTATGTTTCTCTATGTTTCATAGTTTCTCTATTAAGAAATTATATGTCAACAAGAGCCAGACTGCACAGCACAAGGAGAGGTAAACTTATCAGGTTCACTGTCGATCACGTAGCACTGAAAACATGGCGCAGGCAGCCACTCCATTTTCTCTGAACATCCTTTCCTGGAAGAAGCCAATCCCCATTTCCACAGTGATATTCCCATAACTACAGCTGGGTTATTTAAATATAGTCTCCAAGCTGCAGACTGTTTGCAATGTAATACAGTAGTGCTGCCAACTTTAAAGTTGAAACTATGCGTTGTTTTCTCTAGGCTACTCTATCACATCATCTTGTAAGCACTAAACAAACATAAAAGTGTCAGGCCTTAAAGATTGCTGGGTCCTAGCCAATGCTCCTCAACACAAAAGGAGAGCCCTTGTAGGCGTCTGAGTATGGAAGAGGGAGCCCTGGGCTCTTCAGACCTCTCTGTCTGCACCACACTGGTCTGACCTTCCTCAAAGTTTGCATGTCCAAAGTAGACTTAGTAAAAAAACAAAACAAACAAAAGAAAAAAAACCACTGGTCACATGCATACCGCCACACTGGGATTTTGATGCTTCCTCTCTCTTTAGTCATACAAGCACATTTCTGATATTCCATACACTAAATTATTAGTACTCCCCCCTTTTTTTTAAACCATATTTACCCAATAGTTAAAGGACACTGCCATAACATCTACCACCACCCCCTTCAAATTCTCTCTAGAACACACTGAAAATTCTCATCTCCTAAGAGTCCTTCAACTGATGGGACAGTGAGGGACAAACATCCTTTCCTGAGGTGTTGGCTGACAGGAAAGTTCAAAATAACACTGGCTCAAAGGACAAACATTCTTACCCTATTATATCAGATGGGAGTAGCCAATAAATTCTTTGAAGACATATGTTTTAAACCTGATGTTTATTGAAAGCCATCCTTCTCCAGGCAATCACCAAGGGTGGTAGCAACAGTTATCACTTAGTTAAAGCCTTTGCTTAGTTTTTTTTTTTTTTTAAATACAAGTAAATTTTGTGTCAGTTGGTTTTGCCCTCCATACCCACCCTGACCCCCAGATGGAAGCATGTATTTTTCTGAACTGTTAGAATCTGTGAGAAGCCACAAAGAAAGTTCCTCTACTGTGTGATGTTTCTCCCCATGGCCAAAGAGGGAAGAGGAAATATGTAAGTGACAGTGGTGGGGGCCCATGACCCTCCTCTTCTAACAGCCTCTCATGCCGTTTCCAAAAAGAAATCAGCAGTAAGAGAGGGGACCCCAGAATGCCCAAGATAGATAGAAAAGTGTATGGCTATGTGGCAGCATGTGGTTCCCAGTCCTGGGGCCCCCAGAGAGGGAAAAGGGGTTCCTATTGAGATGAAGGCCACATGTCTTAAGAAACAGCCTCTGAGGACAACTCAGAGGTCCAGTGTCCTTGTAGATGCAATTAGAGTCCTTGAGGAAAGGAAGGGAGATGGTGACCTCTGCTGAGGTCATGTAGGGGCCGTCCAGTCGGCACTCTTTGGGGCCTTGCATGTGTGCACGTCCAGGGCCTCCAGGCAGTCCTGACAGCGCACAGCACAGCACCAGTGGAATTTACACTCGCACTTGGTCATCCGGGTGACATGGGATGTGTCATAGCCTCTGCCACAACACATAACTTCACAGCTGTCCATGCCTCTCGAAGTCAAGTTGCAAACACGGCCTGCTGTACCCAGGGAACCTGGAAGGGAAGCCAGAGAGATACCACTGAAAACATCTGGGCAGAATACAGTAAGTCTTGACAGAAGAATCATGATGTCTCATCCTTGAGAACAGAGCCTAGCCCAACCTCTTTATAGCAAACTGAGTCTGTGTTCTGTGGGTCCCTATATTATCCCTCTATGCAGCTGAGACATGTCCAGAGGGCATAAGCTAGAAAAAAAGTGAACCAGGAACTTTGTATTTGCTTTTGGTAACCTGAGAATAGAGCTCCTACTTTTAATTGGATTGATTTTCTATACTACTCTTACTCAGACTTAGATTAAAGGGCCATTGGGTGAGCACGGCTAGACAAGGGGGAAAAAGAAAAAGAGGAGTGGTCCCAGTTCTTCCTGTTCCACCTTCACATCGTAAAAAGGAAGCTGTGGCCAAGGTCAGCCTTCTCTGAGTGCAGGAGACATTGAATCTTGGAAAGGAGAGGAGTCTAGTGTTTTCCCAGACCTGCTTACACTGGGTTAGAAAGAGACCCAAACTGTAGTTGGTGGAGAGAGTGGGTCTCATTTGTGTGAGGCATTGAGGAAAGGGGCATAGCCTGGACTCATTTGTCACTTTCCTTTTCCTTCTTGTAGTTTAGCAGACAACAGAGGTGTAAGAAGTATCTGTTTGAGGCTATTAAATGTGGTCCTTCAAAGAACAAACATAACATTATATTAATGCCATCTTAGCTAATTAATGCTATGTTTGCTAAATGGAAGTCTACATTCATATACCTGTTTCTTTAAAAAGAAACGGCAAAGATAGATTTAGGTGTGCTGTCTCACACATACAATGCCAATGATCACAGTAAAGTTTATGGCCAACCATATTGAGTTCCAGGGCACTCTGGGACACATAGTGATCCCTTATGTAAAACAAAGAAATAAGAGTTTCAAAGACATAAAGCTTTTTAAGTTTACTCTGTCTCTTTACAACTTTACAACTTTGTCAGATGCATAATCAAGAACAGTGGACAATTTTGGAGAGTTTTCTCAGCTT
This sequence comes from Acomys russatus, assembly GCF_903995435.1. NCBI lineage: Eukaryota > Metazoa > Chordata > Mammalia > Rodentia > Muridae > Acomys > Acomys russatus. The sequence continues at coordinate 23,356,018 of NC_067146.1, read as the reverse complement.
GTACTGGTCCTTTCTACATTGATTTTTCGTACCAAGATGAGCTATTGGCAGCTATGATTTATAATATCACCCTCTTTGCTGGACCACAAGTGGGCACCTGACTCATCCTGGGCCAATAAGGTAGTGTTTCCAGGAGATTGTTGCCATACATAAATTCAATGGCTCTGACCCCAAGCTCTATGTTGAGCTCTGTAGATAGGCAGAGAGCCACAGGAAGACACGAATAAAGCAAGTGTACAGAGACAGTGAAGGCCAGACCAGATAAAGGAGTCCTGCTCAAGCTATACTACTGTTTGGTCCAGCTTCCATCTCTTTTAGAGGCCTGGGATACACCAACGTTGAATATCCTAGAGATGGTGGATTTTTCCTGTGATGTGATTTGAATGCAGCATCTGAGGTATAGTAGGCAAGCACTCTGTCTGTCACTGAGCTGCAACTCCAGCCTAAAGGTTTTTATCCTACTAACTACCCCTTTCAGTTTAACTGCTCCTATTTCTATAACAATAAGCAACACCAAATAACTGGCAAACCCACAGAAGAAAAATAAATACAGGGTAAAAAAGAGATAACGACTTTTTTTTTTCCTCAAATACCTCGTGAGTCTGTTTATCACTATCTGCTCTGTGTGAAAATTATCTGAATGAGAGTCATGTTGCTCTGCTTGTGCAGAGAGACCAGGGAAACAGCAGGGTTCAGGCAGGGGATGAGGTCAAGAAAAGCAGAGGGGAGAGCAGACTTGCTGTGCGTGATCAGCTGTCGAGAGCAGGAAGACAGACAGAGGAATTTCCTGAGGACAGGAAGGATGACAGAGGGTGGGGTCGGGGTAGAGGGTGGGTCAGCCAGGGATGGCCCTGGGCCTTCATGCTGAAGAAGCAAAGGGTTAGAAGAGGCAGCAGCTGCGCCTGGATTCAGGATGGCCATCAGGACAGTCTTCTCAAAATTACTGATAGTGCAAAAAGGACGTACTGCCAAATGCTGCCTTTTAACTTCACACCCATTATTTTATTTGATAAATATTTAGCGGACATAAACATGGATAAGATGCTGTGTTGGCTGCTTGAGATTTCGGAGGCAGAGAAAATAAAATAAAATAAATAGGACAGAGCCCCTAGTCCTCAACAGTCTTGTAATGTAGTGGAGAGATAAGTATGTATAGAGATACTACCACAGCCTCCAGACCATCACCTCATCTGTTAATGACAAACCAACCGGAAGCCACAGTAGAATCACATGCAGGGCAGACAATGTTCAGACCATAAAGCCAAGGTCTTTAGAATGTGGGCAATCAGAGATTTGGTCATAGCGTTGCCATGTGTCAACTCTATGGTTATGGCAATTTACTTAAATCTGTTTCCTTTTCCTTTCTTGCAAAGTTGCCCAAAAACCAGCCCCTTCTTCACAGGGCTTCTGTAGGGATGGAATAAAATGTTATGTGTTCAACAATTGCTAAAGATCCATTCGTTGACTTAGAAAGTGTTTTTTGAGACCTACTATGAGGTAGGCTCTGGGGGTGATCAGTGAACAAAGTAAAGATGCTGCCCTGAGGCACTTATATCATTGTCATATTGATATTTCTTAGCATAAATATTAATAGTAGGGAATGGGACCAGGTAGAATCCTTGACTACATGGCTTTAGCAGGAAGGGGGCATTAGAGAGAAAATGTAAAGGACATGTTGATGTTTAGGGAAAGAATGAGATGAAAGGCATTTCCAGGCACAAAAGACTCCTAGCAAAAATGCTTCAGACAAGTCTATGGGATTCAAGTATGGCTGAAGAATGGGGTGTGTATTCCTCAAAAATCATAGAAAAGAAGACTGGAACAACAGGCTGAAGAGCCATTTTCCTTGATAGAGCTTTGATTTTAGTCTATGATGGGTGAGAAAGTAGTGTAGATTTTAATCCAAACAAAACAAAACAAAACAAAACAAAACAAAACAAAAAAAACCCTAAGTCTGTTAGAGTGACTGGGAGCAAGGAGGTCAAACATGAGCTCTGGGAAGAGTTCAGGCAAGAAGCTACAAGTGAATAGAGAAGGACAGTGCACGGGAGGCCTCAGAGGGTGAGCCGCTAGTATTTGGCAACCTGCTGAAGCATGGGGTTGGAAGTGGAGGGGTCAAGTAGGAAATGACCAAAACATGTCCACTTGGCTCCACAGTACTATGGGTTGAGGACACAGTGGGAGGAAAGCTGTGTGGAGGACAGGCCAAGTCCTCCAGAAGGGTCGTGAAAGGGACTTTAAAAAGATCGCAGGGACTGAAATGAGTGAAGCTGAGACCTCAAGGTCATTTCAGGCCAGTGTTTGGGTGAATCATTACACATCATCAGAAAGCTGACATAGGCTTTCTACTTCAAACTGGTCTTTATTTAGACATACGTATAGAATTGGGATAAATGAGTTGTGAATACTGAAGTTGGGCTAGTGCTTTTCCTTAGAGGTGGGGGACAAAGAACATGAGGGATACTCTAGAATCCTGGGTCCCTTTCAGGTCATGATATGGGCACAGATTATATGGATGTGTTTGATTGCGAAAATTCACTATACTATGGTTACCGTGAATGCAGCTAGTGTGATTTTGAACTCCCCCACATGTGTTATGTTTGTTAGTATGAGGAATATGATAAAGGGGGGAATAAAGGAAGCAGTATGTGAGGAGTAGAAAGGCATTCCACATGGCTGTGATTCAGTGTTCAAAGGGAAGAGTAAAAGAGCCGAGGCTGAAGATGTGAGTAAAGGCTGCATTGTTCATGCAAAGCGTTTAAACTTTACTACATGAGTAACAGATGTCTACTGAAGGTCTTCATGTAAAGAGCAACACGGTTTAATTTGTGTTTGGGAAGGCAAAGCAATGTGCTGAGACTGAATACACTGAGGCAAGCCAAAATATGGGCAAGGAGATAAGTTAGAGACCCGTTCAGAACTGTGACCCAGACACAAGATGATGGGGAGAGAGAGAGAAGTTAGTTGAAGAGGCAGGGCCAGTAGATATGGTGGCAGATGGATGATGGAAAGGGGACAACAAGAGTCCAGAGGGGATTTCAGGTTTGGTTCTAAGCAGTCAGGTTGGTATTAGTGAGTCCCCAAGGTGAGAAATAACTGGGAAGGGAAGACTTTAAGTAAAGATGAGTTTAGTTGTTAGCATATTGACCATGCTGTGACTGGGGATTATAAAGGTAGAAATATTTATTAAAGAGACCCTGGGATTCAGGAAACAGGTTGGGGTGGGGCTCATGGGCTTGGTCATCTTTTCCAGGGTGCAGGAGCTGAAGCTAAAGGTCTTGAGTGAGATGCTGGCACTCCAGTGGTAACATTCTGTGTTTTCTTCTTAAGTCTTGCAAACCAATAAACATCTTTTCATCTCACCAAACTGTAGTTGTCAAGCTGTGACAATGCTATGGTGTACTTGAATTCTTTGTGCTCCCCCTGGGCTGTGGCTCTAAGAGGGCTGGGGTGGGAAAGCGTCTTGTTCCTACATCAGGCTATGGGCCCCTTATTGCTTTCTAACTTGGTGCTTTATCCCCAGTGACCAGAAGCCTAAGGGCATCTAAGACAGTGGTTCTCATTTAGCCCCAGGAATTATCAGAGTAGATTTGTTTGTTTGTTTGTTTCTCGAATGCAGAAACCTGGACTGTACTTCCTCTGAAGGCAAGGATCATTTGTCAAATTGAATTCAACACCATCCAAACTCAGGGAGGAAAGGAAAGACAAGGCAATAGCCATTGGAAAAACTTCATTCAGAGTCAGGCCTGGTGGTCCTGGCCCATAATAACAGCTACCTGGGAGACTGAGATAGAGTGAGAGTGAATTTAGGCACACCTGGGCCATAAAGTGAGTTCAAGGCCTGCCTGAGCAATTTATTAAAAGTAAACTGTCCAAAAAAAAAAAAAAAAAAAAAAAAAAAAAAAAAAAAAAAAAAAAGAGGGCTAAGGATAGAGCTCACTGGTAGAGTGTTTGCCTATTATGTCCAAGACCCTGACTTCAATCCCTACTTTAAAAAAAAAAAAAACAAGCAAAAAGTGTCTTTTGTGTGTTTAACAAAAAGAGGCAATGGAGTATATTAGTTCATTGTTCATCTATAAAATGCTCAAAAACAGAAGTAATGTAAACATGCCACTCCCCAGTGCTTCCCAAATGGGGCTTAATGAGGCCAAGAAGAAGAAAGATAAAAGAGGATTTTTGAAGGCTAAGAGCTACTGATATGAGAACAGTAGTGGGGTCATAGCCTAGAGCTGTAATGGGCCCTCTTGAGGTACTGGAGTGTAGGGAATAGGCAACAGGGAAGCCCAGAACCATCTAGGAAGTAGGAGAGGAGGAGGCCTAGGGAAGGTCTACAGATTGGTCCCTCTTTGGGGTGAAGCCCTAATTAGATGTAATTCTAGACTGTAGGGCAGAAGGGTAGTTTAGGCACCTGTGCCATTAGAGCAGAGTGTGGCACTATTTCATCACAGCAAAGTGCAGGCTCTATGTGAAATTGGCCAGTGTAACTTCCATTAATGGAATCATAGAAAGCTTGGTAAGACTTAGAACAATGGAACTGTCCTATTATAATGTCTTCCCACCAATATTTCTAAAACAGTGACACCATTATACTTAGAATTAAAGCCAAGAATGAAGCTTACGTATCCATTTGTGTGCATATGTGAACACTAAAGGAGCTTGCTAGAGTCTATCATATGTCTGCTTTCTTACTTCTGGATATGTACTGATAGGATAATTAATGAGTCACTTGCATTGGTTTGGTCCACCATAGGATCCATAAGTTGACAAAGACTCAGCTCATTTTTCCACCTTAAGTCTTAATGTGGGTGTCCACATTATCAAAACCAAATAGAGGGGAAGATTATTCACACCTTCTATTCTTTCCTATTTATCCATCTATTTTCTATTTCCTCTTTACCGTCTGCTTTCTTTTTTATACCCCCTCCTGCAGTTTTGCTCATATCCAGAGATATAAAGTGTATAGAACATTTATGTAGTTGAGACCCTGTGATAAGCAATGAACCTCTGCTATTTCATTTGATTCCCACAAGCTTATAAGACACTGTTGTCACCATCAATCTGTAGACGAGGGAACCGAGGTCACAGAGGTGCAATAGCTTGCTCAGAATTACACAGCTCGCAAGTGGCGGGACCCGTAGAACAGAGCATGAATAATACTTCCATATCTTACCTCCTCTGCCCCTTACTTTTCTTTATCAGATGGACTTATAAGCTGCATGTCACTGAAAACATTTAAAATTCCAGCACCAGGGAGGCTGAAATAGGAAGGTCATGACTATATCCCGAAACCCAGGAGCAGGGATGTAGCTCAGTGTTACAATACTTGCCTAGCACAGTTTTGATCCTCAGTATTACACATCCCATCCAACCCTCCTCCAATGAACTTACAAAGGGCCTCATTCATAGCGTTGGGGGCATTTGAAGGGGATCTTTTTCTGCTACTCATGACGTGTTGTTGTAGGCTATTTAGTCACCTAAGGTTTGCAAGGAGACGAAAGGGTCTGGTTAGCATGGTGAGTTATGCTGTGTTTCCCTAGACTGGTGTGTGTTATATGTGTGTGTAGAGCATGTGCAGAGGTTAGAGGACAACCTTGGATATTAGGTCTTGCCTTCTACCTTGTTTGAGGCAGGGACTCAGTTGTGGACTTCTTGCCTACATCAGGCTGGCTGGCCCACGAGCTTCCGGTGGGATGATACATGCAGTCACTGCTGTATCTGGTTTTTATGTGTGTTCAGTAGATCCAAACTCAGGTTGTCAGTTGGCATAGTTGGTAGTTTAAATTTCTCTCAATGGAAGAATGGATAAAGAGATTGTGGTACATTTACACAATGGAATACCACTCAGTTATTAAAACCAAGGAAATCTTGAAATTTGTAGGCAAATGGATGGAACTAGAAAAGATCATCCTGAGTGAGTTAACTCAGATCCAGAAAGACACACATGGCATGTACTAACTTATAAGTGGATATTAGCCCAACATAGATGTCCTCTGAGAGACTCCACCCAGCAAGGCTCGGGATAGATGGTGGGACTTGCTGTTGGACTCTGGGTGGAGCACTGATAGTGGTACAGAAGAATGGAGGGATGGAAGGACCCAGAGGGTTCAAGGAGACTATCAAGGCCAGCAGATCTGGATCCAGGTGGGGCCTGCACAAGTTGTTGCACCAACCAAGGCCAACGCAAGCAGTAAACCTAGACCCCTGTTCATATATAGCCAATGGACAGCTCATTCTTCATTGTTGGAGGAAAAGGGTCTGCCTCTAAAATGAACTCCATGTCCCTGATTTGATCATTTGCCCTTGGTGGGGAGGGCCCAGCGGGCACACAGAAGAAGGGGAAGCAGGCTATCCAGATGAGACTTGATAGGCTGTGGTCATATGGTGGGGGAGGAGGTCCCAGTCTGTCAGAGGTCTAAGGGAGGGGAAAAGGGTGGAAGAGGAAGGGAGGGTGGGAATGGGAAGATACAAGTGAGGGGATAACAATTGGGATGTAATCTAAATAAATTACAATAAATTAAAATAAAAAAATACCAGCTAGACATTTGAAAAATAGCTTCAGCTAATGGTCCTCTCAGTCAGGCCACCCAAATTGCCATCTTCTAATGAAAAGATGTATTTGGGTAATTTTTTTTTTAACTATCACACTTATTTTTTAAAAAGTCCTGCTGCTTTATAACTTTCTCTTACTACACTGTGATTGATGTAGTTCACCTTCGCCTTTGCTTTGGGTGTGAAGTGTACCCAGATGTGTTGCCAGCTTGGTGACAGACCCTGACATAGATGACTGTGGGCCCAGACTCCAGCCTTTCTGTCATCTTTACCCCAAACACTCATTCAGATTGGCTGCCTAACCTCTACATCCCTCAGTAAGCAGGCAGTCTCTGCAGATGGGAGGGCCTGCCCCACGGCAGGGTGGAGGATGCTGCTCCTGGCTAAACACACCTTTTTTTCCTCCCCCTATGTTATGTCCTCATCCCAACTTACAAGAAGAGCTCACATATGCTTGTAAAAAGAGGCGAAGAATGGAAGTGTCTAAATTGCATGTGTTTGGGACCACATATCATAGTTGGTGGGGCAATATCAAGGGAACTTATAGAATCAAGCATCCCATCCCCAGAGCTATAAAATTAATAATGGAGCCAGGGTTCCCAGTGTAAAAACATTTCTGTCTCCACCAACATGCATCTTCCTGACAGCAGAGGAGGAACAGGGGGCTTTGGCTAATAGTTCCCAGACCCATACCTCTGGAACCTGGAGGAAGGGCTTCTCTCTCTCTCTCTCTCTCTCTCTCTCTCTCTCTCTCTCTCTCTCTCTCTCTCTCTCCTTCCCTCCCTCCCTCTCACCCTCTCTGCCTGTATCTTCAGAAATTCCTGCCACTCAGGTCAACAGAGGCCCATATGTTGACCATTAGGGCATAAAGCAAGATTCACTTAAGCCTGTCATCCAATAGGCTGTTTCTCTTCTGCTTGACTTACACGTTGTCATTAATGACACAGATTTATTGAGGGAAACAAAAGAATGTTACCAAGCAAATGCTGGAGACCGCACATCCATCTACTTGCAGACCTTCCCCCTTCCTCCAGTGAAGGATCGCAAAGCTAATGCTACTTAGGAAAGGCAATATCTGTACTTATCTCAGATAATTTTACTCATTTTTATTCATTTTTCCTAGCTTGAAAGTTTGACTGGCACAGGAAAGCCATGTCCTGTTAAGCTAGCAAATCCTACAATGGAATTAACGTTGTTACGGCCAGACTCTGCAAGGCTTTCCATACCTGTTCTATCTAGCCTGGTCAAAGTTATTTCCTGTTTCCTCTCTCTCCTCACCCCCACACCAACCCCAGCGCTTGTTCCCTGAACTCCTCCCAACCCCCCTGCTCTCCAAATAGGCCTTCTCCTCCCTCCTGAGCAAAGCGGCTTTCTGGCGGTCACGTCGGCTGTTCTTGTTAAGATTCATTCATATCTGTACGCAGTCTTTCCTCTCCATTCCACAGTCTTCCTACCTTTTCAGGATTCAGGCCCACATTAACACCTCCCATGGAACACGCCTCCTCTGCACACGTCCCTCTGTCCTCCCAAAGGTCTGCAATACACTTCCTGGAACTGGGTCCGTAGGTCGTGGTATCTGATCCTATCTTTTTTGGGGTAGAGGTTGCATCTTACAACATAGAACTCAGGTGCCAATGCGTATTCGTATGTTCATGAAATACTAAATTAAGGGCAATTTCTTAAAAACAAAAAACAGCCTTCCTGTTTGTCTGGTGAAGGCACACTTTTGAAGAAATGTTTGCCAGTTTGCAGTTATACATGTGGAGCACAGCAGTCAAGTCTACCTCTCTTGAAATAGTTTTACTTACGCAGAGAGCGCATGCAAGAAGTGAGGCACATTCTTACTTTTTACATTTTCTACATTTATTTGTTTTTTTTTTTTTTCTTTTTCTGTTTTGGAGGGTGTGACCTTATATGTATCCCAGGCTGCCTGTAATCTCCCTGAAAGAGTTGAGACTATAGATGTACGCCTCTATAGCACAGCATGGCCTGCTTTGAAATTGTAGAATTCATATCAATAACTTGAGTGAGCTGTAGAAATTCATATCGATAACTTGAGTGAGTTGTAGAAATTCATATCGATAACTTGAGTGAGTTGTGGCACCAGGTTAAGGTTCTGTACTACAGAGTAAAATGAATGATTTATTCAGTTGTCAAGTCACGAGCCTTAGAAATTATAAGGTGAAGCATATCCTAAGAGAAACAGAGAAGCAAAGCTCTCCATGGCTTCCCAATCAGTAGAAACAGTAGAAAATTATTTTTAGTCCCTGGTGCCTATTCTATGATTCAGGGCTTGATAGTTCACTAATAATGTGACATTTCCTTGAGTTGGAAGAAGAGATTTACCACTAGAAAATAGATTTCCCTGGGAAGGCTAAAATGAAATAATTAAATTCATTATTTTAATGTACTCTAAAAATTACTTTGTCTGCAATTAATATAGAAATTAAAAATGAGCTTTGTTATTCCTCCTATCCTCTACCCAAAACTCCAACTCACTCACTGGAAACTTAATTTGTTCTTAATGGTTCAAATTATGTCAAAGAATTGGCTATATAATGACTTTTAAATTGTTTAACAAGTTGTACACTCATCTGATTGCCAGCATCAGTTTAGCATTTTAGTATACCCTATTTTATATTTTGGTTATATATATACCACTGGATATTTTAAAAGCTTTTTCTTTCGTTAACAATGAAATCAGGTGAAGTGACTAGCGTTCACACTAACAGTAGTAAATGATGGGTAAAAGAACTGAGTACCCGAGGAAGCTGAAAGCCAGAGACGCACTCCATCACTGTGTTTATTTGGCGTCTTTTATCTCATCCAGGAAAAGGGCCAACAGGTAACACCACTAATCATGAATCATGGTAAATGTCTATTAACGCAAATGTCTATTTAGCCCTCAACCTAAAGGGAACTTTTTATTACATGTTGCACACTATAACTAGTCATAAAACAAAAGAAGAAAATACCTTGTATTTCCCTGAAAGGAAACCAAGCTACCTTTAAGCTGTAAAGCTACATAATTCAGCTAGTGAATGAGCACTGTTTGATGTGGTTTATCCCTTGCCATTCAGCTCAAGCCACTACATTTATATGCTGGGTATTGGGGATGTAATAAATAAGAGAGACAGTTCCCACCGACACGTGATTCCTAGTGGAGCCCAGTGGGGCAGAGAGGTAACTAATAATTGAACACTGGCACATTCTATAAATGGAGAAACAGCTCTGTTGCAGCCTCTGGGATGGCAATGAACATGGAGAAGCAGACAGATCCTGTATCCATGTCAGAGCTCCTGATGTGGGTGGCACAGGCAAAAACAAAGGGAGTATGACAGACAATTGGCGTGTATGGTGATGGCTTGGCCACCACAGCAGATGGTAGTTCCATTTTCTTGAGAGGAAAACAAGTTTTGAGAGTGGGACAAATCAGTTCAACTTTGAGTAAAGCCAGTCAATATATTAATGAGAAATCTAAATGAATCTATTAGGCGGGGAATTAAATAAAGAATGAGTCAAGAGAACAAAAGAACGCATAGAGATATTTAAAGCTATAAGATCGTAGAAGATCAAACCATGAAGTGAGTATGGAAAGAGCAATGAGGGTCCTAAGGGAACTCTGGAAAAAACTCCCAAGTAGAAGAGAATAAAGTAGCCCCTGGAGTGGACTAAGATGACTGCATAGGACAGGACAGGAATCAGGAGTGCCAGCAGTGTGCAAGTCAAGACACGAGTATTTCAAGGCTGAAAAGGGTATTGTATGTAAGTGTATATACCACTTACGAAATTTAAAAGATAGTTTACTAGATTGTAGTTAATATTAATTGTACAGCATTAATAATTCTCTGTGAAATGATTGTTTAGAAGCATCACCAAAACATGGTCCTTGCACCCTTTAGATATTAGTTCATTAAGTTTTGTAAGTCTCAGAGCATAACGCAATGAGTGATGATTCTTTATGCTGGAAAACTAATGAATATATAGTCAGTCCCTGTACTGAGCAATGGAGCAAGGAGCAAGGCCTAAGACACATTATTTCTCACCTGTCTATTACCGAGGGATCCTTATCACCTAGGTTATGTAATGTTGCCTGGGGCTGCCTGGATTACCTATGAAGATCACCTAGATGAAGCCTTGAGGGCAAAGACCAGCCAACTCTGCCTTCCTTGTCTTTACGCTTGTCAGGCTTTAGGTGTCTGGCACATGGAATAATCTCAGTTAATATTTGTTCAGTAAAGAAATGAAAGGCTTAAAATGTCCTGGTGTGAGTTGCACATATCAGTATTTAAGTAGAGTTCACCCATTGGTTAAAATCTTACTTCCTGTTTTTAATCACACCCCAGGGTATAGCCAGAGTTCATGAGTGGCTTCAAGCCAGGACACAAGACTTATCTAGAATACCAGTCACTGAACGCTATGATTTTAGGAACTGGGTTGCCATGGACTTCAAGGGATGCTTTGCCAGATATTGTTTATAAAGGAAGGCACAAACATTTTAACACCAGGAACAGCTGCCTGTCAAGCTTTGGGTTTCTACCCGGCAACATGTTACCCAAGAGCTCCATTTGTGTTTGAACTTGACTGGGGAAGAGGTGGAGGCTTACTTCTTTCCTTGGTTGGAGGGGAGACCTCGGGATGCTCTCTGGCCGGGGTCAGGGTTTTACATCATTCCCAGTGAAAGTGGTCTGTGATTAGGTGCAGACACCACCCTGCAGGGGGAGGGCAGCATTCCTTCAGTACAGATGTCCCTATCTCTAACTGAAGGGGTGCTTTGATTTACGGGTGCCCGGGGTCAGTCACCAGACTAGATAACTCCAGAGCCACTGGACTGCTCATCTCAGAAAGTTCCACCCTTAAGATGTGGCCTCCAATTTGACCTGCAAAATATCACATGCGCAACCTCCCAGCTTTGCTAGTACTCAGCAAACCTGTGCTGTGAGTAGAGGTGTTTGTAGCTGATCATCAGCAAACACTAGCCCTCTTTAGTTGAACAATAAGGGGACATGTTTGGCTGTTGTTTCCACAATTTCTTCTCCAGGTTTTTTTGTTTTGTTTTGTTTTTTGTTTTTACCATTTATTAGAAACAATTAAAGATATTCCCTTAAAATGTGAAGTGGTGGGCTAGGGAGATGGCTTCACATATTAAGAGTGCTCAGAGTGCAAGCCTGAGAAGCTGAGTTCAAATCTCAGCAACTCAGAAAACCACCAGGCATGGCTCCTGCATACACCAGGCATGGCTCCTGCATACCACCAGGCATGGCTCCTGCATACCACCAGGCATGGCTCCTGCATACCACCAGGCATGGCTCTTGCATACCCATAACCACTGTGTTGGGAGGTAGAAATGGCTGGATACTGGAAGCTTTCTGGACAGCCAGTCTAGCCAAAATGGCAAGCTTTAGGTTCAATATAAAGTCGGGAACAATATTTTCTCTGTCCTCCACATGTGCATGTACAGGATGGTGCACATTCACACACTCACGAGAGAGAGAGAGAGAGAGAGAGAGAGAGAGAGAGAGAGAGAGAGAGAGAGAGAGAGGGGGGGAGAGGGAGAGAGAGAGAGAGAGAGAGAGAGAGAGAGAGAGAGAGAGAGAGAGAGAGAGAGAGAGAGAGAGAGAAATCTTGGAAAGCTTTTAATGGAAAAGGGCTTCAACATAATCTAAATATAGCTGTTTAATTCTGATCAATTTTAACACCCAGCTTTGTGGCACCCCCAATTAAAGTTCTATATCTACGTACTATACTGTACCTCTATTACAAAGGATCCCCACACACTTTCCACAGAATACAAACATGAGGGAAACAGTATAATGAGAAAAGTATGGATTTTTGTTTTGATTTTTTTTTTATGTATTCATTTTGTTAACTAGCTCTAGGTTGTGAAATCTTGGACAAATTACAACACTTTGAGATTCTGTTTTCTGGATCTGTTGGATATGTTCATGTTCGGGACATTGACCAGACCTGACCTGTCAGGAACTCAACCCATGCTCCCAGCAGCGATACTGAGTGCGATCTGTTCTCACCAGAAACACTTAAGCTATCCACTCTGTGACTCTTCTCATCAAAATTCACTCATCCTGGTACCCTGCTCAGGGTTCCCAAGAGGAGTGACTTGATAACCAATGTGTCAAGTTGACTCCAGCAGACGAAGCCTTAATGGCTGAAGTCATTTAAACAAGATACTTGCAATAGATTTTCTGGAGATATTGGGTCTACATGTCAAAAAAGTTTTTTTAAAGTGTGGTATGCCACATGAACCAGGGTAGAGAGCATTTTTTTTTTGAGTGATGTCTATTCAGAGCTCTATAAATCAGAGCACTTTTTACCCTTTCTAAGGACCCAAGACTTGGAAAACAAAGTCCCCTTGGGTTTCTTGTTCTCTGATAATAGGCGTAAGTCCTGACCATGGATCTCCAAACTACTAATTTTCCAAACCTTATTGTTAAGTTTGAAAAGTACAGGTATCTCCAAATTCTCATCCACCAGGTCTCTGAGGAAGGCGCTGCCATGATGAAGACTAATGTAGTAGACCTGCAGATGTATCTACCACACAAACCCAGCTGGAAACCGTTTCAGCTCAGTCCAGTGCACTGTTATTCTGAGCGGGATGCAGCAGGGGACAGAAGGCCATAGCCCACCAGTCCAAACACCATCCACCCCCAATGCCCACCTCATTGCCACGCTAGCTCCTCGCGTGCCCTCAAGGAGAAGATGCCCAGCAATGTTAAAAACATTTAAGTGTTTCTTACTTGACATCAACCACTTAGGAAGGGAAGATGAAGCACAGGGGAGAATGGGCATGAATTTGAATAGAGAAAACAAAACAACAAAAAAAAATGAAGAAAGAAGAGGAGCATGTGTGGTGATTTAAATATTGCTACAAAGTTTTGGTCTATCTTGGTGCTAAGATTGTTCTAGCACAGCATGTGTTCATCCTGTTACAGACTGCATGAGGCTGCATCCTTCTTGGAGACAGAAAGACCTAACACCCTTGTATCACAAAGGGAGAGGCTCCTGTACCCACCGTGAGTTAGATGCAGAAAAGCCTCCACGCTCGTGGCTCTCAGAATTATCTTTCATGTCTCTCTATCTCCACAAACAGAAGTTAGAGGCTGCTCCAGGGAGATTCCACACCCACATCCATTCAGTGTGGCGTGGACCAGCTTATTAGAGCACACACCACAGAAGGTTATTCCAGTCATGGGGACACTCATCGGAAGACAGCCATCAGTCCTGTGACAGAGGGCAGGACCCAGGCAGTGCGTCCTTAAAGCAAAAGTCTTCGCACCTCACATGTGGGAATATTTGCATAGTACTCCAAATATTAGCAATCAAAATATTCTTTTAACAAGCTGAGCTTCTGCCTATGTGATATAAGACATTCTCACTCATGTTTTTTATGAAAACAATCAAGGTTACAAAAGAAGCATTGCAAATCACATGGATGACATTGGCATGTTCTTGAGCACATCTTCAAGGGCATCCTTTCTTACTTTCTTTTTTTTTTTGAGACAGAATTTCTCTGTGGTGCAGCCTTGGCTGTCCTGGACTCACTTTCTAGACCAGGCTGGCCTCAAACTCACAGAGCTCCTCCTACCTCTGCCTGTACCTCTCTGAGTACTGGGATTTAAGGCATGTGCCACCACGCCCATTGGGCCTAATTTCTATATATTTCAGAAAATTACAAATAATCTGCTAAACCAACTGGGAATGTGATCTATTATATTGGAACTGGAGACTTAAAAGACCAGGATGGCTCCTATTTGATCAACACCATTTAAGAAACAAAATGTTGACCCAATTTAAAATTAGATAAGCCAAAATATTTCTAAGGAAGTATAGAAATTAAAGATCAGATTACATCTCTTGTTATGAAAGCAGGTCCTTGAACTGTGTACCTGTGTGTACAGGGCTGCTAGAGGCAGCATTAAATGGCAGAAAGAACAAATGGGCAGCTCTGCAAAATTCTTAACTTCCTAGAGCTTCAGCATCCACTCCTATAAAAGGAGAGGCAGAGAGTCGGCGAGAGTGCGCAGACGGAGCTCCAGGAGGCAGTGGCCATTGCTTTATGACGTTATGACCTGGCAGCAGACTTTCAGGCTGTTAGCTTTTCATACTGCCTACTGCGCTTGCAAGGGATCCAACCCTGAATTCCAGCACGCACGCTGCTGGGTGACTCACAACCCACCTGTAACTCCAGCTCCAAGGGACCTGGCATTCCTGGCCTTTGGCATGCATCACACACACACACACACACACACACACACACACACACACACACACACACACACACACACACACTCAAAAACAGGAGACAATTTTTCATTCTAATACAAACACGAAGAATGAAGTACATAAGAATAATTAACCCAATAGCATAAGGGGCAGCAGGGAAACCCCTCTGCATGACAGGGAAGTATGGTCTTTAGTTCCTTGAATACCAAGGAAGAAGAAAACACCCATCAGGTAGGACTATTTTCTTCACTATGTAAACTGTTGCAAATCAAAGATTTGCAGCAAGATTTCTAGGTCTGATAGGAGGTTTTGGTCTTAAGGTCTTTTTACAGGCTCCAAGCTCAAGCCAAACATGGGGTCAGACACACATGTCCTTCCACACATGATGTATGAACTGGGTGTTTAATTTTCTTCTTAACTGCCCAATATGGACAGTGATACCTGGGGCTCTTCATCTGGCTGTAAACTAAGGTGGGGGTTGGGCTGGTGTCAATCATTAAGAAGCATCCATTATTTTGTCCCCATGTGAAAAATGTACAATGAGGTGATGTCTCAGGGCTGCTTCCTAGGCTCAACCAGACCAGGTGGTACATGCACAGTAGTCTTAGGGCAGTGCTCAGTATACACGTGTCTATTCCCGAGACCTGAAACAATTACGGTGATCCCATGACCATGGTCTGCTTAGAGTCAAATAGCTCACTAAGGACAGAAGGGGACATAGTCCTCTGGGTTGATTTATATCAAAACAATGTGTTTCTCTAAGTCTGTTGTTTGACAGGTAGGATAACTTGGTTGTGATTCCGAAGCATGGCAGGAATGCAGTGGGGCCCAGCATCACGTCCTTCGGCTCACTGGTCTTGAGTTCATATGCTGCATGTACAAACATGTGCACAGGCTGCAGACAGCTAACCCATCAAGCGGTAAAGGAACTTCAACAACTCGAGGGCAGGAAAAGGGCTCCAGGCATCTTGTGATGCTTCCTGGTAACCTCGGCTATCAGTTAATCTAGCTTTAGCAGCTGGCTGCATCTGCACTGACTTACTGGCTCTTTTGCAATTATTTCAGAATGGAAAACAAGCTCAGAGTCTAAATGGAAGGATAATTTTTCTGGTAGTAAATGTCATTGCTTGCCCCACTAAGCAAATAACACAAGCCAAAGTGGGCTGTGGCTCCCATTATCTCTTGTCCATTGAGACACTTTCACTCCTTCTCCTTCTTATTTTGCTCTAGAGTCCTTGCAGCCCAATATAGATCTTGAGGGTAAGAGGTGGAGAGCACTTATCTATAAAAGCAGACAGGTGGGCACAGCATCTATATGCAGGCTGGAAGAGAGAGTCTTGTTGTACAATGTGGAGAAAAATGTGCTTTGGGAAGGAAGAGTGTGGCTGTATTAAATGAGATGCCGCTTACATTCACTCCCCATACACGATCCACCTATGGCCAAAAGCGTGGGGGTAAGTTCTTGCTTGCTTGCTTGTTTGTTTGTTTTAAATCGTAGTTTAAAAAGAGAGGCAAGAGGGGTTTGACATTTGTAACCATACTGAACAGAGCAAGGGAGTGGGAAGCAGAGGAGACTTCGGAAGACAAGAAATTCCCAAGCCCTGGGGCCATTTCAGAGTCATGGTTGAGGAATTTGTCGTGGGGCAAGATTATTACAAAACTGTCCTGTGCTCAGCTCGAGATCGCAGGAAGGATGCGGGGCAATAGCCCATAATGCTTATCTCCCCCCTTAACTAGAATTCTGTGTGGGCAAGAATTCTGCTGATCTGCATATTTTGACTCGTTGCCACGCTACATTCTTGTAGTTTGTGTTCCTTCAGAATCTGCACACTGTCAACCTGTTTCTCTAAGCGCTTGGGAGAATTTTCTGTGCAGTCTCAACATGAATTAGAAAGAACACAAGCCTGGAACCCAAAGGCAGGCATCTGCGATTACACAAACGGCCTGCTGAAAAATACAGGCACCCACATTATGACCCGTGGACCTGGGTCCAGGGGTCCTGCTCAAACTATAGCACCAGCCAAGGACAATATAGGCAGTAAACTTCGAACCCCTACCCAGATCTAGCCAATGGACAGGACATTCTCCACCATTGAGTGGAGAGTGGGGACTGACTTTCATGCGAACTCTGGTGCCTCATTTTTGACCACATCCCCTTGATGTGGAGGCCTGGTGGCACTCAGAGGAAGGATAGCAGGCTACCAAGAAGAGACTTGACACCCTATGAGCATATACTGGGGGAGGAGGTCCCCCTCAGTCACAGTCATAGGGGAGGCGAGGAGGGGGAAAGCGGGAGGAAGGGAGGAATGGGAGGATACAAGGGATGGGCTAACAACTGAGATGTAATATGAATAAATTAATAAAATATTAAAAAGAAAAAGAAAAGAAAAATACAGGCACCCAATTAGGTTGCAGAGCATTGTTCTCTGAAGCAATTCGCTTAACCTACCTGCCTCTCGGTCCCTGATACAGTAGTCAGGAGAGTTCTCAAAATACACGAGGTCATTTTTTGTTGGCTTCTTAAATCTCTTGTTGGCAACTGTGAAGCCAGTGCCATCCTGGTTCATGACGACCTGGATGGCCCCGTTGTACTTCCTCCAGAGATAGTCGCCTGTTTTCCGGAAGTCAGCCATGGCCAGCCAGCATGTCCTCAGAGTACACGAGCCACTCACACCGTGACACTTACATTCTTGTTTCAAGAAGCGCTTTACAGCCTGCAGGAAAAAAACAGAAGCAAGCTCAGTGGGGCAGGACTAAGTCCAGGACACAGCTACGAGTTTTGCTACCTCGGAGCTATAGAGAAGTGCTCTGAAAAGGTCTCTGAAGTATCATTTGTCAACTTGCTGGTTGCTTTGGCAGCGCTGTGGTAACTGTTGCCATTGAGGGGCTGAGTGGAGAAATGATGGGAGACTCCAACTCCAAACCCCATCTGAACCCCATCCATGTAACCAGCACTCGTTATTTTATAGGGTACATAGCTGGCATGTTTGTTTAAATTTTATTTAAAACGTTTTTCATACAGTATATTTTGATAATATTCTTTCCCCATCTCCCAACTCCTCCCAGAGACCGCTCCCTCTATGTTCTCTTTCCCCTGACTACCCCCCTCCCTCTCCGTCTCCATCTCTCTCTCCCTCCCCCCACACCCCCTTCTGTGTCTCAAAAAGTTTAAAGGCAGAGGAAATGGAGTATTTCCTAATACATAATAACATCTTTATCTCAAAAATGCATACTACTACAGTGTTGAGCATCCTTTATCTGAAATGATTAAAACCAGAAGTGTTTGGACCTTGGAGTTTTGAAATTTGGGGATATTTGTATGTATAATATGAAATGTCTTTGAGACGGGATCCTAGTGCAAACTGGAAATTCATTTACATATACATTTTGGACACATAGCTGAAAAGTAATTTTATAGTGTTTTGGGTTGCTTGTATCTTGTCTCCAACTTGCCTCAAGTATCCAGGTAGAAAATTTTTCCATTCACACCATCATGCCATTATAAAAACAAAAACAAAAACAAAAAACCAAAATGTCATTATCAATTTTAGTTTTTTTACGTGAAGTATAGTCACCCTGTACCCAAACCAGATTGATAAAACAATGGCTAACTCTTGTCTTTCTGTGGCCCAGTGGCTATGTATGGAGTGCTTGCAGCAACTGGACACAGTGTGGGCAGGATGCACTCCATTTCCATGCCCTTATGCAATGCACGAGTCCTACCCTACCACTTCAACTTTAGGAGGAGAAAGAGTAAACATGAGCGACAGTAACGCTCTTGCCCAAAGGAACACAGCTAGTGAGAGATAAACCCTGTTGTAGTTAGACTGACCCTAAGTTACAGGTTACCCCACAGCTCTGGCCAAATGATGCAGCTTACATGGCCCTGCTGTGCTCGTGCTCTTTCTTCCTAGGAAGCAAGGGAAACTGAGGTAAGCCTGTCTTGGCTGGCTCTTGACAGAAAGACTGATGTTTGCTGGGTGGGTGTGAGGGTTGTGGTCTCAGAGAAGGGCAGGCAGACCACAGGACTATCCAAGGAAGTGTCTACTTTGGTGCCCGGGGTAAGTTGCCACAAGCTACCATTGTCCTCCGCAAGACACAGTGAGTTTTTCCTGCCTTGACTCATTACCCATTGACATATGTAAGTAAAGAGAGTAAGTTATGCTCAAGGTCTGCAGAAAAACCTCAAGCTGCTGGCCATGGTGGCGCATGCCTTTAATCCCAGCACTTGGGAGGCAGAGGCAGGTGGATCATTGTGAGTTTGAGGCCAGCCTTGTCTACAAAGCAAGTCTAGGACAGCCAAGGCTACACAAAGAAACCCTGTCTCAAAAAAACAAAACAACAACAACAACAAAAAAAAACAAAACAAAACTGAAAACAAAAAAGAAAAAAAAATCCCTCAAGCTGCAGTCCTTCCCCTTTTATACGTGGGAAGCCGGGGCTCAAGGAGACAGTAGGACTTGTCTGAGCGTCAGAGCTCCGTGTCGAATGGCTGGAAGCAAGGCCAGATGCTGAAGTCTCCCTGATCAGCAGCACACGTAGTCTTCAACATGTCCCCTCTTAGGATGTTTCTGGTGAAACTCCTCCCCCGTCCTCTGTATCATGGGATTCATATTCCAAGAACCGCCCCTGTTTTTCCTCTGCTAAGGCTTCTCTCATCCTTTATTCATTGCTTTTCAAAGTTTTGGTTTGTTTTCTTGTTTGTTTGTTTACAATATCCAAAGGTCTCTTAATATGATACTGGTGCTAATGGGTTGTGAACGTCGGGCATTCAAAGCCAAAGATACCAAGAAGCGCCTTTAAGGAGACTAGAAGCCCTGGGGATCTTCCAGTCCCTAGGTTTGATCCCCATACTGAAACAGTACAGTGGAGCTTGTCTGCCAATTAGTGTGAATCACGTTAGAGGGTATCTGGAGGAAGGGCATGAGGAAATGGGGCAGTGAATCCCTTGATCATATTTTCCAAAGTGCTATCTGAGCAAAATTCTTAGGGTCTCTCTAAGAAATGGAAGGTGGGAATTTCAACAGTGTTCTGCACTGTCCCTGAGACCCTGGTATCCTGGTGCTGTGTGGAGGTTGTTCACAGAAAGGTAGCTGAGCCATGCTGCTTGGAGCTCCAGTCCTCTTCACCACTCCACAGAGCTCTTTCCATGTACACAGGGTTTCCAGCTGCCTCTCCCTAGTGACCTTTCCATGGCCTTTTGCCCTCGTGCTTGACCTGGCTTTGCTTCCTGCACAGGCTTGCTACCTGACCAAGATATGGTAGAGTCAGGTGTGCACAGAGGATTTTCATTCCAGAAGTCAGCCTCAATTTATTCATCAGGCTGGAAATACGTCAAAAGCGTTCAAGGGCTAAGGGAGCAACAATTACAGGCAAGGTATCGCAGTAGCCCCGGGTTGTTTGCTTATGTGGTCTGATTGCTGTCTTCCAACTTGGAGAACTGGCATCCACAGTGTTCCCACTTTCGTAGGCACAGCAGACTGTGGCTCTGTATCCCTGGGGTCCTTCCCTCTGATGATTAAGCAGTCAGAGAAGGCAAGACAAAGATTTGGATTCTCCACACTATGGAGGCCTGGGAATGTGAAGGGGTCACCGTCTCCCCAATGCCCTTTCTATTCTAGGTGTTGGGAAAGAAGCCCACTGGACCATCTGGTTGTAGACTTGGCGACAAAGAACCTCAGGAATACCTACTAAGCTCCCCGACTTTGTCAGAAAGCTCCTCTCCCAAGACCTGATAGCATCACCCCCCATGCCAGGTGCTGCCTCCACCCTTTCTGTTTCTCCTGCATTCCTTTAGCAGCTGGGCTATTCTCTTGTAAGTCACACTCCCGGTTCTAAAAATAACAGGAAATATCATTACCCTGCCTTTGTTATGCTACGTTTCCAGGTGACAAACTTCAAAGATGATATTTTTATATGATTACCGGGAAGATTTGCATATTAAGTTTGGATCTCAAACGTACACTTAGCATCTCGATGGCAGGGCCAGATGACTGTCTCTCTGTGTAAACACATTTCCTCCCTTATTGGCTACCTCCTTTACACAGATGCTGGGAAGTGGTGTGTTCCGGGCCTGGCTAGGCCCTCTATGATCCAGGAGTGACCTACATCACGAATGGCAGTTTCAGGGCTAACACACCGGCTTTTCTTAGAATGTGGAACAGGATGATTCAATTTGTATCACTGCTCTTTAAAAGGGAGACAAAGAGAAAGGCTTTTCCTCTGTCTGTAGATGAGTTCTTTTTTAACACAATAGAGCACCAGTAGGCTAATGTGTGAAGCTGTACACAGTCTTAAAAGATGTGAGGGACTGGGTTCCGGGAAGTGCTGTGGAGTTGCTCAGTGGGTCCAACTGGGGTTTGCCCAACACCCAGACTTCTTGTGATCCCAGACAGTAAGTTCTCCTTATTATTTAGCCATCCCCTGGGGGGTGCATCTGGGGGCTGTCCCCAGGAGTTGAAAGTACCAAAGTTAGTTCTTGTTTGTGGATTAATGACAGATCTCAGCTGACAGTTCACTCTTTTACTAGCTTTGTAGCACATCTCCAATCCTGTTACTAGGTAGCATGTTCAACACTTACACTCAGGAGCTGGCTACCTCTACCCCTATTTGCAGGATTTATAGATTTTAAAAATTCAATCCTGAACTTTGAAAAATGGCAAAGCCCAATTGAAGCAGAAAAATTCAAGGAAGAAGACCTACGCCTTCAAATTCTCTTGAGTTCCTTGAGGTGAGAGCAAGTCATGGGACCGTACCATGAAGATCTAGAATTCCAATATTCCACTGTGGAAACCCTATTGTTTTATTTCATACAGGCTTTCATGTAGTCCAGGATGGCCTCTAGTTTACTGGGTAGCCAAGAGTGACCTTGAACTTCTGATTTCCTGTCCCCACAGGATCACAGGTGTCTGCCAGCACACCCAATTCCTTATGTGGCCCTGGGAATGGGCTCGAAGCTTTGCGCAAGCACTCTACCAGCTGAATTCTGTCCAGTCCTACAATAACATTATGAACCACAGCAACTTAACTAGGCTTAGCCAAGAGAGTTAGTATTCCCACTCCACGGTTCTGAAAATCAAGGCCCAATAAGGCCAGTAAAATCTCTAGTTGCCAGCTAGACAGGGGCAGAACTCCCAGATCTGTGGCCTTCCTAAGCAGACATACAAAATCCAAAATCACACTGGGATCTTCCTGAAACTGAATTATACACACAATCCTCAAAAATTCACTTTATAATATTCGCAAATGCAAACTATATAAAGAGACCCAGATGACATCAGTGGGAAAATGGATATGCAAATTCTGTCACCTGGTCAAGGATGGTATTTTGTGGCTCTTTAGGTGATAAGGCAGGACAGTGCCTTATGCATGAAAGAAAGTCAAGTGCTGAAAACCAAATGCAGAACAATATATATGGTATGTGCCACTTTTTAAAGCTCTGCATATGTATCCGCACAGAGGAGGAAAGGAAAATGTTCTTTTACAATCCGGCTGTGGTCTGAGGAAATGCAGAGTCTGGCAAGAGAAGGGAAGACTCCATCTACGCTGTGTAGTAAAGTTACAGGAATCCAAGGACTGTTCCCTGGCAACTGGAGCACAGAGCAGTGGTTCTTGTTTCTGGCTGCACATTAAAATCACCTGGGGGATCATTTGCAGCCCCTTCCCAGGCTGAGTAAATCAGACCCTTGAGGGGGTGGGGCAGGCACAGGCCTTGACAGGGCTTACAATTCTCAGGTAATTCTAATTCGCAGCCTGTGCTGAGCTTGGCGGGCCAGCAATGCAGGAGAGGGGCTACGGAGTGGAGTCCTCGCTCCATTGCAGAACATGGGGGCCTGTGGAGGGCAGAGCCCCAAGAAATGCCTGTGGCAGGGTCAGGCACTGCATTTCTATGCACAGGGAGATTTAGTTACCTAATTATGGTTGTTTCCCACTCTGTGTTTCTAGGGCGTCTAAATCATGAGGAAAAAAAAAAATCTCCACAAGTAAAGATCTCCTGTGGCTGCTCTGCAGAGAAGGAAAGATGGTGGCACCCAATGGTGTGAGACCCAAATCCAATGGCTGTGTGTGTTAGTAGGCCACACGAATGAGCTGACTGGTTGGTGGGACACCCTGAGGTGTTCAGACATACGGGATAAAGAGCTAGGAGGCTCTCATGCACAGCTGATGATGGAGGAACTGCTGACATTTTATTGGGATATACAAGAGTGAAAAAAATCATATCAGAGAGGACCAATAGTGTATAATTTATAGTTAAGTCTTCCATAATATATCTAAATACTTATTCTAAAAATTGAGAACAATAATACTTACTGACCTTCTATACCTATGGCTTCAATCAAGTATGGATTTAAGAAGAAAAAACTAGCAGGAAAAAAACTTGACAGAGTTTGTAATGTGAACAGTACACTGAGTCCACCCAGATGAAGTGCTGTGTAGGTAGGCTGCAGCTCATCCATTGCAAACTCTCTCCATCACTCCGTGTTTGAGCATTGTTCACGCATGGGGTCAGGTCTATGATATTTGTGTCCATACTGTACACCACAGACTTTCTCTGATCACTATTCCCTAGTCAATATCACATGAAAACTATGAGTCACCTAAATTGTCAAGTGATATAACAAAAC
This sequence comes from Acomys russatus, assembly GCF_903995435.1. Classification (NCBI taxonomy): domain Eukaryota; kingdom Metazoa; phylum Chordata; class Mammalia; order Rodentia; family Muridae; genus Acomys; species Acomys russatus. Next base: position 23,332,604 of record NC_067146.1, on the reverse strand, counting down.
TAATTTAAGGGTGTGTGTGTGTGTGTGTGTGTGTGTGTGTGTGTGTGTGTGTGTGTGTGTGTGTGGGCATATGGTGTGCAAATGTTACACTATTTTTACATAAGCGATTTAAACATCTCAGATTTGAAAACCCACAGACGACCCAGAAGCTGTTAACTGTACAGTCAGGTGGAATTTTACTATCCAGTACCACAACCCTGCTTTCATGAAGGATGCTCGTAGAATACAGGGCTAGCTGTGGAGCTGGAGCTGTGGCGCGGAGACCTAGCATCATGTCCTCCTACCCTGCGCACACACGTTCCTAGATGCCCTATTTTTCCTTTGTCTGACCATCCTTTCTCTCTGCTTGTAGTACATTCCTAACTCCTTTAAGGTTCACAGAGGATGCATTTTCTGAATTCTTGCATGTCTAAGAAGTCTTACTTCAGCCTTCACATTTGATTAATAGCTTGGCTGGGTATAGAATTCTGCATTGGAAACAATTTTCTCTCAAGTTCGAAGATGTAGCCCTGTAGGCTTTTAGCCTCCAGTGATCCAGATAGTGACTGTGGCATCTCACTGATTCTTTAATATGGATGATTTTTTGGCCTTTGCTCCACTTTTTTTTTTTTTTCTGTGCATAAAAACTTCTAGAATCTTTCCTGTGTTTTTGGTGTTCCAAAATATCACACCTCAGGAATTTTTCCCCATTAATCCTCCCTGACAGTTATCATAGTCTTTGAGACTTCAATGCTGAAATCTTGCCTTTAATATCTGCCTTTCTGCATTTCCCATAGTCTTTATGACACTGTAATTAGCTCACAAACCTTGCAAATCCATCCTCTATGCCATTTTAATTTTTTTTTTCTTAAAGAATTTTCTTCCTTGCTTCTTAAGGGAAAAATGCATTTAAGTAACATTTCTGGTTCTCTAACCTTGCCCCCACCCACCTCATTTGTTGCTCCCTAGAGTGGGAAAACTGACTTGTCCAACTGGTGAGTTTGAAGGAAGGTCTAAGGGCCTTTCTTTCCTTGTTTGGCAGGATCTGTTAGCCTATTGAGAATGCACACTATGGCCGACCCTCACAAAGCAGCCCTGATCTCTTCAGTGAGCTTCAAGGCCTGGCCTTTGAAAGGTCTGGAAAGTCCACATTCTGTGGTCTATATAGAAGCACTGTGCTGTACAAGGCTCTGTCACTTGGTGCAGGCTTTTCCCAGCCAGCAGTGAAACTGAAATATTTGTTTCATCTATCTGCTCATTTGATACCTGGTTTCAAACCTGTGAGAAATGGAGACTTTGCGAACCTCCTTAAACTCCATTTATCATTTGGGTTTTTAGTTTTACTTTTGGGAGGGATTTTTTTTGGCTTCCTCTTCCAACTTCTTGTTCTCTTCTCACCACTATTTCAAGGCTCCCACTTTTACTTACAGATGCTACTATTTTCTTGAATCTCCTTGAGAAGACTGATCAGACTTTATAAACATTTCTCCTCTTACCCCTAAATTACTGATTTTAATTAGGTGGTCATTTTCCATCTTATTGCACAGACTTTTCCACTGCTCAGTCTCTCTCTCTCTCTCTCTCTCTCTCTCTCTCTCTCTCTCTCTCTCTCTCTCTCTCTCTCTCTCTTTCTCTTTTAGTAGCTATGTATACACACTGTTTTCTACTTTTGCTATCTTCGTTTTGTAGAAGAATCAATGGCAGTCATTTTCTCTCCCGTACAAGATGGACAGCTTCATTCGCAATCTCTGATCAACACCACCATATAGCTAGGTCTCCACTTCTCTGTTGTCTCTTGACATCTCTTCTGAAGCCTCTAACGCTCCCCTCCTTCCTTTGGGATTCGCTGAGGGTCACTGGGAGAATCCTATGTTAGGCATCTCTGGCCAATCACACGGCACTCATGGATCTTCACATCGCCATGCTGGTCACATGACTCTTGATGCCTCCTCTGCCACTGCATGTCTGAATCCCATCTGAGTTTTACTCTGAGGTACCCTGTCACTACAATCTTGCTCCAGTGCTTCAGCCAATTTTAAAAGGAGAGAAGAAATAGAGAATTCCTAAGGACAGAAACACTTATTTTTGGTGTTTAGCACTAATACAGAGAACATTTTTAGATCAATATATTAACTTTTTTCCCTAACATTTCTACTTAGCATTGCCTTCATGGAAGTCTTAAATATTTGATTTTGAGCATTTTTAAGTTTTGAAAAAAAATTTTACTTAGAATCTATTTTCTACTTTTAGAATTTATATTTTAAACTCCCTCGAGAAAAAGGAATGCTAGATGTTAGCAGTCTATATCACAGAGACAAAATCCTGAATGTTAAAAGAGAGAAAGAACCATAGAAGGATATGCGTGCATCCTGTAGAAGGATCTGTTTTTTCATTTCTTTGTCCTGTCTGCTTCCAGGGTATAAAGAACAAGCACAGCATTCATTAGATTCTTGTTTTATGCCAGGCCATGGTAAGCATTTTAGAGGGGCTATTTTACTCAACCAACACAAGCATATAAGGTATATCATTACCCCCCCACATCTCTCTCTCTCTCTCTCTCTCTCTCTCTCTCTCTCTCTCTCACACACACACACACACACACACACACACACAGAGGGAGGGGATTCTGAACCCCTAGAGGGAGATCTGCCGCAGTAAGAGAGATGTGTAGGCAGGCAATATATGACACCTGTTAACTCCCTCTATAGTTTTCTCATCCTGGGATCTGCGAAGCCCTGGTTAAAACGTTCCCTAGACTCAGTGAATGCTACATTTTTCTATATGGAATGCCTGCATCTTTTGTTATACTCTGAGTAAGAATTATTTTGCCAATTCTAAGAACAAACTTCTCTCAAGGAGGTTTGCTATGTCAGCCTTTATGAAAACAGCAGAGGGAACTGCTACGGTGACCTCATCAGATCTTCTTAAAGAATATAACAATATTTTTAGCGTGCATTTTGCCATGCTTACAAATGCCTGAATTGTGTTATACTAATTATTTTCCAACTCGAAAAAAAAGACCAACTACTTTATATTATATAAAATATTTGCCAATGATCAGCCAGCACTGCCTTAGAAATCAAATATAGAATTTATTTTAGGTCTCTACATGGTTAGCTTATAAACTGAATCATCTGAAGGTGTGTTAGTGCTACAGTTTTTAGTTAGTTGTATTCCACAAAGCAGCTAACATATTGTGGGTCCTATTGGTTTTCCTGAGGAAACACACATTAAAAACACATTATTTAATTTCCAGATTGGCTTAGAGCCAAATGCATTTATTACCAATTAAATCCTTTTGACAGGACCACATCTCTAAGATAGGAGTTACTGAACACTGAAACAATTTATACCCTTCAACTGTGCATGCACAGGAACTCGGGAAGCAAAGAATGTTTATTAGAAAACGCGCACTGGGTTAGCTTATGCAAACACTTATTAAGTTCAATAAGGCACTGTGATTTCTTCAGTTCTGTCATCTCTTAAAACAGTGACTGTAGGTGGGCTTGCTCAGCTAGAAAATATAAGGTGTGGAATTTGTATTTGTGGGCCTTAGCATCACCATTGACGAACCATGTACACAATAATTCTAATTGGCAAATGATGCAGATCTAAGTTACATCTGCTAATAATAGAACTCTGATGGAACGGAAAGAATTTTGTTGGGGGTTATCCTCTGTTTGAGAACTTTACTTTTGGTTGGGTTTAGAGTCATATGATATAAGGAGACCTATAGTGTATCAAATGCATACTGATTTGGGATTAATGAGACAGAGGCTGGCGCTTACTCCGAGTTTTTAAAATCTGAGTTTTTAATGTTCTGAACGAAGGAAGTCAACTGCAAAACACAGATCTGCTGGCTGAACTTTGTGCCCTATAAAGATGTTACAGGGAAGGTTGGAGTGAAGAGGAAGTGAACACAGTTTGGCTCTGCAGTACAGTTTGGTTTTATCCCTTCCTTGTCTATTGATATTTCGTACTTTTAAAGAGTGGGATTTCCTTTTCATCATATTCCAGTTCTCTGAAGTCAGATCCATGATTTGTATATTACCTATTTCAAGTGATATTAGGGTTCTATTTTTTTGATATCTTTATTAGAGCTTAGATTTTTGCCTTAAGGTTCTGCCTACAAGCTATCCAACACTGTTGACTGTGGAGGCATTTCCTGTGGGTGAACCTACATGTTTGCTGGGTCCCATCTCTCTAGTAGGCCACCCGCGGGGCCTTGGAGCTCTCTTATCAGTCTTTGACCAGTGCTCCTTTGAGCAGAATGCTGGAGTTGCTCCTTCACTGGAGAAAGTCCTGCCCTACAAAATGCTGTGTACTAACTGAAGTAGGATTTTCAGATCATTTGAATTAGTAAATACAGTCCATTTGTGTGCTGACTCTGCCCTATTATAGCCACAACTTCTCATATGCAAAATGGAATAACAATGGTGCCTAAGTGTTAGGTTTTCTTGACACCTGGTGCATGGGTGTGAGCGATGCTAGTCAGGGAGCCTGCCCAAGGCTGTGTTCAGCTACTAGAGACTCTTGCTTATTGCTCCAGTGACGTCTCTAGCTAGAAACTACTCATAATTACTACAGACAATATCAACCTTTATCAATGTATTTGATATTTATCTATACCTGTTTGCTTTATCTATTATCTATTGATAAATATAGATATTTGATATTTATATATTTATATATCAGCATAGTTACTACATGCTGTATTTATAATTAATTAATATCAGAAAGCAAACTACATACCTATTTTGTTTGTTTGTTTGTTTTTGTTGTTTTGAGACATGGTTTCTCTGTGTTATCAAGGCTGTCCTGAATTTGCTTTGTAGAGTAGGCTGGCCTCAAACTCACAGTCATCTGCTTGCCTCTGCTTCCCAAGTGCTGGGATTAAAGGCGTGTGCCACCACACCCAGCAGAAAGCAAGTAGAACAGTCCTAGTTTTATACTTAAAACTAGTCTTAAAATTCAAGCAGCTAAAAGAAATCTTGTAATTTTGCTAATAAATCCATTTTTAATTATTACTTCAAATATATTATAAAAGGTTTGAACTTTGATAGCCATTAATCTTTCAAAGTAGACTAAATGGAGTTGAAAAAATGCATAAAATTGAACTAAATTATTGAGTACCTTTCCAGTAACATTGAAATGTCTCCGCACAGTATTTAAGGATCTCTAGATGTAGCAAAGATACCTGTCCAGCTTTTGTTCCGGTTACTCTGTCAGTGGCTTCTCCATAGAACCCTGGTCATCCTCACCTTTATATCTTACATTCCATTAACCCTGAAGGGCGTTTCTATATAGGAAATCTCTTATCTCTAGCTTGTAGGGTGTATGTGTGTGTGTGTGTATGTGTGTGTGAGATCTCCTCAGCTAACAGACCCTACTCTGTTATGCAGTACTTGGTGCAGCTTGTCTTGTGCCTAAACACCACCATCTTTCAGACTAAAAGATAGTTTCCTGTGGTCATGCTCTTTCCTTTTCATATTTTTTTTCTTATCTCATTCAATACTGTCAAATGTGTTTCCCCACGGAGCTTTGGCAAGTTCTTTTTTCAACTAAGAGCCGCCCAGTAACACACAGTGCTCATTCAGACTTGGAGTGTCATTCATTGAAATTCCGTGAATCTCTTCCATGAGATCAAGTTGTTTAAGCTGAGCTCACGATGACCCATGTCATGTTTTCACCATTAAGAAATTTTCCTGTTAAGAACAATTGCTCCCTGGGAGTCTTCTTTGTTTAAAAAAAAAAAAAAATCAGGTGTCCTTCGGTGTGTGGAGTTATATCTGGTCTTTAGTCCTATTCCACTCATCAACATTTCTGTTTTTATTACTATAATGTTGTAATATTTTATTACAACACCATGTTTTTAAATTTTTTATTAATTTATTCTTGTTACATCTCAATTGTTATCCCATCCCTTGTATCCTCCCATTCCTCCCTCCCTCCCATTTTTCCCTTACTCCCCTCCCCTAAGACTGTGGCTGAAGGGGACCTCCTCCTCCTGTATATGCTCATAGGGTATCAAGTCTCTTCTTGGTAGCCTGCTATCCTTCCTCTGAGTGCCACCAGGCCTCCCCATTCAGGGGACGTGGTCAAATATGGGGCACCAGAGTATGTGTGAAAGTCAGACCCCACTCCCCACTCAACTGTGAAGAACATCCAGTCCATTGGCTAGATCTGGGTAGCGGTTTGAAGTTTACTGCCTGTATTGTCCTGCGGATCTGGGCCCATGTTGTTTTTATTACTATAACATTGTAGTACAGCTTAAAATTAAGGATGATGATAAACACAACAGGGGTGAGCACAAGGTCCCCCCTCCAGCTAAGGAGGTATTTGCAGCTGATAGCTGCTTGGAGAGGTAAAATCAGTTTTCCTCAATGTAGTGACACTGGATCTATCCAGCACACTCCGGGGAAGGCGTCAAGCTTAGGAGTAGCTGACAGAGACAAAGTGGCCTCGATGTTTTGTGTTATTTTGTTATTGTTGTTGGCTTTTTTGGTGTTGATTTGGTTTCATTCTTTTAAGGAAAAGAAAATACAAGTTGGGTGGGTAGGGTGGGGAGGGAATTGGAGGAGTGGAGTTTATGATCAAAGTAGATGGCATGAAAAAACTTTAAAATAAAAAGATGAAATAAAAACAACGAATAACCTCAAGGTCATTGTAGAAAGCCTGAGATGAAGCCACCTTCCAAGGACAGCTGCTGCTTTTTAGTTTTTTTTTAAAAAAATATACAAATACTGTTTGTTTTTCTAAAAACTCAGAACTAGAGACAATATGGAAATCTGGGTATCTGTTTGAACCTCAAGCCTAGAATCTCATCATCATGTGACCCTGGGTTAGTCATCTTATCTCCTTCAGGGCAACTTATCACCTGAAAATTAGAAATATTCATACTACTTGTTATTTCTATTAAGATTTAGGAAGGCAATATTATAAAACACTTCATAAAATACCCGAGCTCTGTGTGTCTGATTAGTGCATTCTTTTGTACAGAAAGTGAGTCTGTAGACAGAGTAAGAGATTAAGCCCTAGGTAACAGTTCCTGTTGAGTTTTGGCCAGCTTCTCTTACCTGAATTATAAATAATGTTGGCTCCGCTAATGGGATAGAGGCTGAGAACTTATTACAGTGAGAAGTCTGAGCTATTTGCTTATATTTATTTTCCTATGCTCCACATAATTTATGTAACATTACAGCTGATAAAACCAGTGAGAAAGTCACTACCATTTTGAGATGAACACTAAGGTGGGTCTGATATTGAATTCCATCTTCTTTCTGCTTTCAGTATTGGAGACATGTTTTCAAAATATTTTTTAAAGAATTCTATTATGGAAATTCATATTTTAATGTAAATTTCTAGAATTGTTAAAGAGCAGTATTTGCTTAGATTGATATTCTAATTCAGATTCTCTTAAGAAAGTTGAATGAACTCATGATTATATTTTCTTACAAAATAATAGAATAATTTAAAATCTCTTTGCAAACTCATGAAAGAGAACAAATGGTGGCTCTTGACCAGGTAACCTTTGCTGGCCATTCACTACATCTTATCTTAATATAGATTGCAAGTCTTCATAGTGTGCCCTCTTCAGACTTACAAAGAGCAGCCTGGACATGCTGCGGAAGAACATTCTCATGCCTGGTGAACTGACTTCCTATTCTATTTGGAAACAGGAAACCAGACCCAATGAAAGGAAAATCTCAAGTGAACATAAAAGAAGAAAAACAGTGATAAGTCTATTTAAAATGGCTAAAATGAACGATAATGCAGATTTAGATGGTATTACAAAATAAAAACACATGAGGGTGCTCTATCCAGCTGTCATAATAAATTAATAAATTAATTAAAGTTTAGTTATTGGGGGAAATTGGGATGGAAATTGGGGTAAATGTGGACAGCAGTGTTGGGTTGTTACTTAGCATTGGTGAAACAGATATGTCTTGGGAAAGATGACTTTTCTTTCAATTAAAATATATTATCCCCCCCCCACACCATTACTCTCAGTTTTTAAAAGTACTTGGTGCTCATATTAGACAATTTGGAAAATGCTGAAAAGCAATAGAAGAAAACAAAACAAAAACGGCAGCAACAACAAAACAAAAAACCTGAGCTGATGTAGCTGTCAGCCCTGGTAGAATGGGGTTTTCTAGAACTGGACCAACTGGAGACTTTGCTCAGGAGGGCTGCTCTCAAACATGAGCCCAGCCTAGTCTCATTTTGATTGCACACATCTTCTGCTGGCAAGAAGGGGGAGTAAGAGCTGGAGGCCTGATGACCGCAAGAGGAGAATTAGAGATGCATGTTTATCTCAATACATTTGCTTTCCTTAAAGTTCATATTCGCTGACGTCACACCTCTCCTTGAGAAAGTCTGCCCACCCACCATTAATTAAATCCACGTTTTAACAAGTTAGTGTGTACACTTTTATCCCGATCAAAAGTAGCCTCCTACGTTTCATGGAGAAGGCAGGAGAATGTCTGAGGCCCAACAGCTGTTCACCTCCACGCAGTGAACAAATCATGTGATTTGCATTAAAACAGTGGTTTACGAAGGACCTAGCATATAATAGCTAAGATATGTTGCTTTGAAGATTAGAGGTATTCAGTGTCTAATGATCTATTATAAAAACTTAACATATATTTTAGTAAGTTGACGTTCTTTTGGATACAATGTAGTGACATATAGCCCAAGTTTGCAAATAAAGAGATCTAGTTAATATATCCCATTCAAATATTTAAGCAGTGTATCCTATCCAAGCCACCACACTTTATAACTTACTTGTGTTCTGTTGATGTCCAGACAAAGGTCAGTATAGATTGTTTTTATCTAAATCATTGCACAAACAGCAATTACCAATTGTAGGATTGCACAACCGTAGTCTATATACTTGGCAGTGGTCATTATACATTTTCAATTTCATACAAATAAAGAATGTTAATATTTAAGTTAAAAAGGTGCTATTTGTAAACAGCTCCGTCACACTCACGCTACTTCACGTGCTAAGAGTCCCCTTTCCCCAACGTCTTTTAAATTATATTTGCTCTTCTCAAGAGCCTCATAAGAGGATTTCACTCAAATAGATTTGTATTCTTTTTCTATGCTTCTTCATATCAGTCCCTCCTGCATACCTCCCCATTTTATGCTGATCTTTCTTTACAAATTAATATCAGGCATATTTAGTGTTTTATTGATAAAAGACAAATTAGGGCTATCTGTTTCTTTTGGCAAGTAGATTATCTTACAGTGGTTCAGACTAAATAGTTCTTTATCCCAAGCAGTATCTGCTTTCTGCCCAAAGGCACAGATAGCAAGATTCTGTTTTCTTTGTTATTCAGGTCGAGCCACCACCTAAACGGTCCCTCCTCATTCATGCATCTGAACACAGACATCAAATCAGTTTAGTCCTAGGTTGAAGTCCCCTGGCCTAAGAGTTAAACTCGAGTTCTAGTCCTGACTTCTGTGCTGACTCTTGGTGAGTACCTCAGGACTTCAACATCCTCATCCACCAAATGGGTGGTTGAAGGTGATTGCAGACTAGATTCCTGTGGACTATGAGGGTGGCTCTTCAGGATGAAAGGAGAAGGATTTTTCTTTAGTTCTTCTAATCAGCCAGCACAAAACAAAACAAAACAAAACAAACAAACAAAAAATTGGAAGCTTTATGCTAGTGCTTGGTCTGGCTCCAAAAGAGAGTACCTCTGAATTTAGGAGAAGCCAACTCACCAGGCCTAGTGAGTTGTTCTCATGGAACATCTGGGAGAAGATGCTCTGAGCATTGATGGTCCACACAAGTATTCAAGATGCTATTGCTTTGTGGGATGAAGAACTATCTGGCAGATGTACCTCCTGCCTACATTCTACACTATCTAGCAGAAACCATAAAATACCTGACTCACTACACTGCTCAAAGCAATGGATGGACTTCTTGAGCTCACTGTGGGAAGAAGGTGGGGCACGGGTGAGGATGTCTCAGCCCTGTTGCTGGGACTCTGTAGAACAAGTGGCCCTGGGCTGAGAATCATTGAAAAGCTGGGACTACAGAGCCTTTAGCCAGCTAGGAAAGCTTAAGGTCTGTCTCAGTGGGTCCTCACATCAGCAGGAGAGCAGTCCATACCTTTCGTCCAGCTCTGTTGTTGTGAAGGTTCATCAGGGCTCGGGCGTCCTTCCCTTTCCTTTCCTTGGCATCTACAAATGCACGGGCAAACTTGATCCCATAGTCAATGTTGTCACTACAGCCACCCCAGTCGAAGGTGCCTTTGCTGTCCTTGGCACTTCCTTTCTTCTTTGGATCACAGGAACAGGATTTTAATTCTCCTTGGCTACAGGCCCTGGTGATGGCAAATACAACTCCAGCTGAGGAGATGGCGTAAACAAAGGCAGATTCCCGACTACCTGAAACAAAAATGCTTTTCTTAAAAGTGGTCAGAGAGCTTCTCTTAAGTTTTCTGAATTGTTTTCATAAGGTGAACTGCTTGGTATTTTATCTTTTATGGTGTTCTAGGAGTCCTTTCTAGATCTCATGTTCTTTCTCGACTATGAATCACTTATGTTTAATGTAGGATTTGGTCCATTTAAATAGCTATCGGCCAACTCTTCCTAAATACACAGTAGAAAAGATAAAAAGATAGCCTCGCTCCTGCGTTTAGCAAATCACATTCACCCCAAACCCTAGATGTCCCAGAAGAGCAGATCTGGCATGAGTCATCTTAGTTTCACCATCTATAAAACAGTCTGAATTCTTTAGTTCTATCATTCATTCCATTGTAAGGTTTCGGAGTCATGATATCACAGCTTGGGAAAAAAAAATCTGTCAAGATAGACACTGTTGCACGCGGTTATAGTCTTGGCTCCCCCAGAGGTTGGGCTGGAAGAGTGCTTGAACTCAAGTGTCGGAGGCCAGAACAAACAAACACACGCCCAAACTTCTAGACCTTACTGAGGACACTACGGCAAATTGAACTTACCATCAGTGAGATGGTACCCAGATATGAAAGAAACGTTGAGGCCAGGGTGGGAAGAGAATTCAGTCAGCCAGCAGCCCCTGGCGTTAACATTGGAGAGCTGGCTTGCCATTGGCTTTCACAAGCAATTGAAAGAGTGTTGAAAATAACATGCAATAGCCTTGCGTTGCAAACTGTGTCTAACTCCTGAGGTGATTTTCCTTTCTTCTGGAACACCTGCACTAATCATGGGTATGGGTCAGAGACAGTGCAAAGCTCTTGCTTTGGTTTTTCTGGAAGGAAACAAATTTACCGCCTATAATTAGACTTGGGCAAGAACCCTTTGGGGGCTTTCTTAGACTTGTTCTTTATTAGACAGCAGCCTACTCTCACTTGCAGGCTGAGAGGCACATATTTCAGTGCAGTAACTACATTAAATTATTTTAATAATCTGTAGTAACTCATAACACAGCGTTGTGGTAGAGTGACAGATATAAGGCTCTTTAGGGTCTGTGTGCACCTCATTTTTCAAGTGGAACTGTATTTCTTTGTTATTAGCATGGGTTTTTATTAATGGTGCTGCAGCAAATATATTAACAATCAAAATAGAAGCTGGACAAGCTAATGCCAATGCAAGGCAGAAAGCAAAGAACGTTCAGCGATTCAGTCTGTCAAGACCAGTGTGACTTTTTGAACCACACACCTGGGAGAACAAGCTGCTTTTTCCGCATTGAAGCCTTGCTCGTTTTCATGCGTCGCTCATTGCTACAGCTTACTGTGCACCTCTTGCAAAATTCACTTTGCTGGTCTCCTTATTCAAAACCATTAAAAATCTACAAGAATATTACATGGCACTTATCTCAGCCTTTCAGGAATATCTCCCTACAAAACTCTAGCCACCAGAAAGGGAACCAATTATTTCCAGGGACAATCGCTTAGATGAATATTTGGTACAGGTAGCAAGGAATGCTCTTGAGCCAAGACTGTAGGCTCATAGGAACTGTTTCAAAAGTCCCAGCTAATGCTATAAGGATCACCCATAGGATCACTCATAGGTGGTGACTGATATGGCTTAATTTTACCTACTGGCTTTTGGGTAAATAACAATTTCATTATGTATTAATTTTCATAGTTTTGAAAAATTCCTTGCTGACAGTTGTCAATTTTATCATCGAAAGTCTAGTTTGGAATCCAGTGTTCATATTTATAGATGCATATATGATATTATATGAATATATATGAGAAATGATCATACTGCTTAATGTATCTACCAGTAATATTATAGTTTGAGCAAGACATTTTGTAAGTGAGGAAAAGCACGGAAGATGTGGATTACAGCATGTTAGGGACACAGAATTTGAATGCACCAGAGATAGAAATTTAAAACTCATGTAACTGGTAAACAACTCCATTGATTTGCTGACTCAAACCAAAATAATAGTAATTTTCTATAATTCTAAAAAAAAATTTATTTCCAAAGAAAAACATCATCTTTCTAAATATATGTTATTTGTCAAACACATCCACTAATGTCTGGATGTTTATTTAAATAAAATTGCTGCACATGGCTCTTTGTTTGGTCTCCAGACGTTGCGGTGTCATGCAGATATGGACTTAAGATGTTTTCAGCTAAGGGCTTTGGATGATTCACTACGATGCTGTCTGTGAAGTAGTAGGCACATTTCAAGATCTGGCTTCATAACAAAACAACACTTGATCATGGGCGTCTCAGGAAAAAAAAAAGATTAGTTTTCAGGTCATCGCAATTGAAATCAAATCCCGATCTAAATGGTGATGTGGACATTTCTGGTGTGCTACTGTTGATGCTACCATTGTTTTAGGATGGAGATGAAAGGAGCAACTGGGTACATAGGCAAGTTACACAGTTTGGGAGGATTCTACCTGGAAAGGCAAGACATGGAGCTAGAGTTTCTTCAGGGTCTTGGATTGTCTAACTCTTTTCAAATATGCTTTCTTTTATCCTCTAATTTTCTTTCTTGTCTTCTTTTGTCTTTTCTTGCTCTTGAAACTTACACGGATGAGCACTAATCTTTTTTTGTTTTTTTAAAGCCTGCTCTAGAATTTGCAGAGGTATCTACCTGAAAGATTATGTTTGGGTTTTTCCTCTACCCATGAAAGAGTAAGTTGTATATGTTTTAAAAAGTTCTTCTGGTTTACTCTGGAACTCTAGGGCACACTAGCAAGTGTTCTCCACTTCCCTGTAACCATGGGGCCTTTTTGGAGCAACGGTGATCTTGCTACAGCAATGTTCCCTTTCACTGTATCTTCCATGATCATCTAAAGGGACAGTTAAGTTTCTAACAGAGAGTCCTCCACAACTCTGGATTGAAATTCCCCTCTAAGTAATTAACTGTAAGACATCTCTGGATTACTTCATTGGAATTTCGTGAATATTATTTCCAGGAGAAGTTGCTGATAGGCCAAATACAGCCCTCTGCAAAACAATACAAAATCATCACTGATAGTTTTGGGATCTGCAGAGATGTCGAGGAAGGAGTTGGCCTTCTGGCAAGAGTGGAAAGAAATCATGTGATGTGGGGGTTTTTATGTTTTGAGCATTAGCTGTAGGAAGTACCATCCAGAGTCCCTTATTCACCCGAGGCCTCAGATCCTAATCAGTTAGTTCAGTTTTCTCCCTTTACCACCTCTTCTCTCCCAGTGACCCTGCAAAGGAGTATTCTATGAATGACTCCTCAGCTTTGGAAGAGATGCCATCTTTTGGATTCTCTCTTGAAGCTGCTTCCTTATAAGTTAGCAGCATGACTCAGCAAGACTAGGCTGAGGCTGAGCTGACTCTCTGGAACCCACAGTGACAAGAAAAAAACCAAATTCAGAAACTCCACAAGCCCCCACCCCTGCTCCGTATTAAGAATACATGTTTAAAATTTTAAATCGCTTCGTTTTCTTTGTGATTTAACGGCTGTTTTCTTCACCCCTCCATAAGCAATGAGCTTAATGGACCTACAGGTTATCACTGGATATGTGGGACACTCCTCTAATTTAAAATCACAAGAAAATCCTGACCTATCTTAATGAGGGAAAACCTACAAACAATACAGCACACACCAGGACTTGCCATGGACGTTTGCAAATTCTCTCCGACAAGGTCTAGCATTAATTGATTTACTGCTGAACTAACCTGGGAGACATCTTAAAATTCCACTAGGGTGACATTCGCTATTATATTTTCAAAAATTTGCGATGTCATAACGAAACTCTAAAAGGAATGCGTAAGAATATAGTTCTTAAGCTAGAGAATGAAACTGCAGACTATCACAGTAAATTAACTTTAGGGCTACTCTAAGAGTGAGAGTACTACGCCCTTGGGGGATTTGAGAGACATTCACTTATGCATTTGGCCTCATAAAACTCTAGGGCTATGATGATGACATGATAGAAACACCCTCTGTTAAGCATTACCAAGTGCACAGCCTGGATGGTTTTCTTGGGAACGGGAGGGAGTGGAGTGGGCAAAAACAAGTGTAAAGTTCTCTCTGTCTCCTCTGTCTTTGCACACAAACTGTTGTATTTGAGTCAAATTTCCCACTAGCAAATGGAGCAGAGTTATTTCTTCAAGAATGCTATTCCTGCCAACTTAGGGGACAAGTAGTATTTGAAAGTAACAACTGAGTTTAATTTATCTTCTCTGATTATATATGCTCACATGTCACTAGCTTTAAGTTACCTTCAATATTCAGACACTTAACAGCTCTTATTATCTAACTAGAAAAAATTTGTTGTCTTCTAAGTAAAAAAAGAAACCTCTGTATTCAGAGTTGTTAGTGCTCTTTCGTAAATATTCTTACTGCCTAAAATATAGCTGTAAAACCACTAGTCTCACTAAAAGTTTATCTGGTTATTCATCGTAACAAATGAATGGGACCTACAATGCCCAGGCACCAATCAGAGCGCAGAAAATACAGGCAATGTCTTCTGGAATCCCAGTCTATGAAAAATACTGTTAAGCAGATACAGAGTAACCCTGACATAGTTATTAAGGAGAGGTCAGAGGTGGTGAGATGAGATTTGCCTCTACTTCTTACAAAAATGTCATAGTGTATTTTAAATAATAATGGCAGTCTTTGCCTTATCAAAGGTTTTTAGCACACTATCTTGATCTTCAGATTAAACTCTTCTGAAAGTTTCTGGCCTTAGAAAAAAACCTTTTTTTTTTTTTTTTTTTTTAAGTCAGAAGAGTCCTGGGGTTGCTTCTTTCTTTCCAGAGACAAAAGCTAATCCCAAATGGTCATGCAGTGTTGAAGCGATGGACAGAGCACAGAATAAAAAGACATCAGTTTGCTATCATTCAGCCTGTAGCCTCTCAACCTGCTCTAACAGTGAGACAGCTGAACATGAGATAGTTTCTTGGTGGCCACAACCCTCTTCTCTGGAAGAAGATAATACCACCCAGAGCACAAACTCAACTGAGCAGGGGCTTTGAGCACAGATCCAGAGAGGGCTGGGGGCAGGGAGCTAGGTGAGGGAGGGTGGGAAACTCACTTCGGAGGAGGACCCGGCCAAAGAGACTGTGATCTCTGTCCAGGGTGTTGCAGTTCCAGCGGTGCTGGCGGAACTGGTGCTGGCACTCTGCTGTCCACTCAGCCACACCCAGGCCAATGGCACGCATCACGTCTGGGTGTCGGTGGCATAGCTGACGCTGGCGGCTCACCAAGCCTGGCACATTGTCACACATCACCCTGGAGGAGCCACCTGTAGCTCTCATGTACCTGTGAGAAACGAAGAGAAAGGCAACAGTGATGTGACCGGACAGGCCAGGCTTGGTGTTTCTCAGGAGACTAGTACTCACAGCTCTACTTAAGCATGAATTACGTATCCTCTGATAACATTAGAAGGCAAGGATTACTTAATTTTCATGGAGTGTAGAAGCTGGCAAAGGGAGTGTGTGGCCAATGACCTGGTCAAAGCTACCTTTCAAATAGAGTGATGACTATATCCCCAAGTTGGGGCAACCAAATGATGCTCTGGACAGAGGGGCAGAGGCAGTAGTAGCATTGTGAAGATGAGGCTTGAAGCAAGGGCAAATGTGTTTGAGAGAACACAGGAAGAATTTCAAAGAAGACTGCTTTCGGTGTTGCCATATGTCTGCTTTTGGCTTTGGAGGAAGCTGACCTTTAGAAGTTCCTCACTCCCATTTGTTTGACCTAAATGTCTTCAAAACTGCCAGCATGTATCCTATTAGCAGCTGCTGGGATCTGATGCTACGTTCCTCTTACAAACATGCCACTCTTTCCATGCTAAAGAACCCTTAAAACGGTTTCATTTTCTAGCTCTTTTGGGCATTTATAGAAACTTTTGTGGAGGAAAAAAAAATCTTTCTATTGTTATCACAAGTACTAAATATTTGAAAAAAATAAACATTATAGCTCCATAAAGTACTTTTGAAAAGAAACTTTAACAACAAAATTACATCATTATCTCTAGGCAGATGTTCTCCATTAGTTGTGAAATGTTTAGAAAGGCTCCTTCTATATAACCCAAGCAGCCATAGGTGTCTTTTGAAGCCGTCAAACAAGGAGAATACTGTTTTTTTGTATTGCCATTATTTTGTATGAGCATAAAGTCATTACAGCTGTGACTTACAAAAATATATTTAAGTGACAGCTGAGAGACAATGTGACAAAATGCCCAAGCAATAAACAATGTTTATACACACATGGAAACAGAAATAATTATTTTATTGAAAAATGGTTAATCTGACAAACCAATCTTTGATCCTGTGTCAGCAACATCAAGCCTAAAGGCCTTCCTGTTCCGCAGGCTTAGGAATGAGCTGAATACCCACCCGCACCCCGACTCCCTTTCCAGTGTTTTGCTCTGTTTCTCTCAGTCACTCTGGTGTCTAAACAGTCTGTTCTCTTTGTCCTGTATTTGGCTGAGATCCTCACAATTGGTGTGTGTGTGTGCTTGTGTGTGTGTGTGTGTGTGTGTTGAAAATAGTATATCTTTCTGAATTGGTATCAGAATACTTTAATATCTGCCCTGCAACTTTATGTACAGGAAAGTTATAGAGCTCTCAACTCCATCTCTTTTCAAGGTCATAAAGTTGAGAGCTGGGGATGATTTCTAGATAGGCAGAGAATGCGCAAAATGAAGCATACATTAACACACAGAGACAGCAGTTAGGAAGACAGTTTTGAGCAGGGTAGCATCTTGGGTACCCAAGTCCCAGTCCAGAAGTTTTGCATCAAGACAATAGTCCCTTCCTGGAGGCTGCCCCATTGGGCTGAAGCACCAGGAATGTGGACGGACAAGAAATAATACCAAATCACAGGCTTCAGGTTCTGCAACTACAACTGCCTGGATTGATTTATCTTGAGGCAGTTTTTGAGGACGCAGGGTCGGGGCATGGGGGTAGCAGTTGTAGTTTTCAAGATGAATTCATACACACACACACACACACACACACACACACACACACACACACACACACCACACGTCTCTGCTAGAAGTAGAGATCAAGCTAGCACAATTCTCAGTGGAATAAGATACTGGCTGAGTTTGTTGTCACTTAGCTGGATCCAAACAATCAAACATTAGAGTTTTCATTTGTGGGACATGTGAATTTTTTTGGAGTTGTCAAAGCTAAAATGAGTTTTTGAGAAAAGCGAAGGGGTTCAGCTCAGGATGCTGTGATAAGACACGGTTGTTCCAGAACTCACAACTGCCAGGACTGGGAAAGGGCCAGGGAGGGTCTAATGCGACCAGTAGGGTCCCCACTCCCATCTCCAAAAATCCATCAGCACCGCGCCCATATGCGTGGACTTACCACCATGAAGAGCTGACCTCAGGGGTGAGCCAGGTCAAGAGAAGAGGGAGCCAGAGCCAGATTCCACCGAGAGGGACGTTCATATTAACCCCCTTGCGTCTACATCAGGTCAGACTCCGTGTGCGGGCGCCATGCGTGCCCGGAGCAGAAGCGCTCAGCTCCGGGAGCGCCTCGTCACGGCTGCCGGCGCCTCTGCGCCCCCCCCCCCCCCCCCCCCCCCCCCCCCCCCGCCGCTCGCGTCTGCGGCTAGTGGTGAGACTCACTGATAAAGTTTCAAAAGACGAGCCCAGAGAGCGATAAAGGGCAGCCGGGGCCGCCTCGCCCACAGCCAATTCCCCAGGCACTGCGAGCGCAGGCAGCCCCGAGCTCTGCGTGCCTCCCGCGCACCGTGTCCTTTCGGTTCCCCGCCAGGCGCAGCCAAAGAAGGGGGCGCTGCGCCGGGCGGGGCGTGGGGGGCACCGGGCTTTATAGAGGAGCGGAAGAAACGATGGCAAGAGATATCTCCGGGTGAGGAGGGCCAGAGAACGTTGATTAACCTAGGAGTGGCCCCAAGGACCATCGAGGAAAAGGCACCTTTAGGGAAGTTCCTAGCAAAGAGCCATAGTGGGCTAGAGCCACCACCCGAATGTAGGCACCGCTTTGTCAAGACCAGCAGGTTCTGGTCCACTGAAGTCCCTGATCAAGCACTATTGGGGGCCGGTGGGGGCGAGGGGGCTGGGATGAGGAGATAACTGCGCATAGGATACAAGAAACAAAATTATTTCAACTCGTTGCTTTCAATACTGGGAGATGGCACTCATGGGAATTGGGATCTGCACTGTCTGAGCGGGCCAGGATGAGAAGAATAGCCTCGGCCTTGGAAATCAAGACCTATAACCGTGATTCCTATGTTCCACACATGAAGAGCAGGGAAGAGAGGCTGGGTCCCTGGAGATCTCAAGCAACAGTTTCAGCTTAAGCGCCCCTGGGAAGGCGCAGCTTTTACGCACGCCCAGCTCCTAGCGCTGTCGAGAGCGCGCAATAGACTACAGAGGGGCTCCTAGGAAGCCAGGTATCTGCTCTCAGGCTTGGACTGCACCTCTCCAGCCAGGGTGCCCAACCTGTGCATCTGGCTAAAGTTCAGTGAAAAAGTACCGTGACGCGGGATCTCGGACCTCGGTTTCCACAGAATAGAACTAGGGCTTGGGCCCGAGGGTGGAACATCTTGAACAGCGACTGGCTTGAAGCCTCCTGGTTTATCACCGGAAAGGAAGACCAGGAACTTACAGTGACCTTGAACTGTTCCATTGCTCTTTTCCTGGGGCGAGGGGAGGGGGGCACCGCCACCACCCAGGAGCGTGCCCAGGGGCGTAGGGAGTGTAAAGTATGGTCATTGTGTGTAGGGCAGGCATTCCCCACCCGCATCGCCCACCTCTTGGGCCAGGATCCGCCAGAACATCAGCTATCGCCCAGCACCGAGCGATGAGAGGCTGGAAGAGGCACAGCCCGGAGATGCCAAAAACCTGAAAGATGCTGTCATCGCCACCCCCTTCCCTCTAGCTGTCCGTGGCAGGTCCGGCCCCTCCCAGGCTGACCCAGATACATCCCCTTTTGGGTCCGGAAAGGGAGGAGAGGGAAACAAGCACCGCACCACCCACGACTCGGGAAGAGCAGGGCTCTGCGCCAGAGCTGCTCCATATCACTGGGCTGCGACCCAGGGGAAGTTCTGCTTCTTCTTCGTCTTCGATGGGCGAGGGAGGGGGTGAGCTGCTGCTCTGAGGAGGAGCACATGCTGGTCGGGGAAGGGCCGGGATCGCTCCCAACAGCATTACCTCGTGCACTTCAATTTATAGTCACCAGCTTTTTTCCTGAAGGAAGCAGAGGGGCAAGCTAAAATTTATCTCCACTAGCCTTTGTGTCACCGTTTGCTGAAGTCTTAAAGTTTCACTTCTAACGGAAAATGAAACCAGGCAATCCATGTGAATTTTGGGGAAGGTAGGCAGGTTACGTGCTTCCACTGTGGACAATGAAAATGTTAACTACTTTTGAAACACCAATTCACAAATCCCACCCATCCCAGCACATCGTGTCCTCACAGCTCAAGGGCTGTTAGAGACACATGGAGTGCGACCATCAGTCTAGGATCCCTTCCTCTCGCCCAGGGAATTATATGGCCAGGGGACCTGCCCTTCAGTTGATGGCGAGGCCAATGAAATGACCTAAACCTGAAACAGGCCTCCTAGAAAAGGGATGGACCATCCTTAGAGCCAATTAAATCCTCCCCAAAGAGCTTCAAGGGAGGAACACGAGGAAGCGCCACATGCCTTGCAGAGTACAAATCAGTTTTGGTCGAAGGCAAAAGGCTAAAAAAGTTCAAGAGAGGCTAAACCCAGATGTGAAAAAAGGTCCACCCAAACACCCCTTCTGACCTGTCTGGAGGCAGTCTGGACCAGATGACTGGTCTCTTCTCTCCCTACTCCACCCCAGCCACTCATGACCCATTACGTAGTCCCATACAGCTTCTCTTCCTTCAGAGAAGCTCCCGCATTTCTTCCTGTATGCATCTAGTCTCTCAAATGCCCTTGGGCAGGTAGCTGGGAAATGCTCAAGACAAGTAGACAGAAAGGCAAGCCTTTCTCATGTCATTGAACTTGACCGTAGTAAAGAGGAGTCGATAAATGGCGAGACAGAGCTGACACTTCGTCATTCCGATAGCAGAGGGTGAGGTAAGAAACAGGATTCAGAGTGATTTTTATCTATCAACTTCATGTCTGAGTTTTTTTTTTTTTTTTTGAGTTCTGTATTTCTTCAATAAATCTCAGAACTGACCATAAAATTTCCTACAATATACAGAACCCTGACCCACCCCACCCCCCAACTTTTAAAAAACAGATTAATGTTAGTTTGCTTATAATTTCAGTATGGCATTTTAGCCAAATGAGTCAGTCTATTTTCTTAGTTAGATCCATTGTTTGTCTAATCTCCCAGGGCAGAGAAGAGAACTAATTTACTACCAGACTATCTCCACCCTTTAAAATTGAAGTTACTTCTGCAGCTACATGGTCATTTGTCTATCAGTCTGAGTTAGTTTCTTCTTGAGGCAGTGACCCCAATATAACTATTTTTTAAAAATATATACTTTATTTTTATTAGTTGAAAGTGTGTGTGTGCCTGCATGTAGGCTTGTGCACATGTCTGTAGGGATCCTCAGAGGCCAGAGTTTTTGGATCCCCTGGGCCTGGAGTTACAGCTGTGAGCCACCTGACATTGGTACTGGGAACAGAACTCTGTCTTTTGGAAGAGCATCAAGTGCTTGTAATCACTGAACAACTATAACCACTTGTTAACCAAAGAAAAGGGCATTTAAATTGCAGTGTGCATTTCAATGAATCGATGCTGAAGACTTGCTTCTCAGCTCAACGGACCAGGTACCCGACATTTCATACAAAACAGAAGTATACCATTGGTTAAAGCTATGACACCTATCTCTTCCCATTCTGGACACTCAGCAGCACACAGTGGGCCCCTCAGAGATAGGAAATATGTGATACGATCCCTACAACCATCTCATGAATGTTCCACTTTTCTCTGCTGAAGACCAGCCCCTGCTTGAGAGTGGCAGCACTGCAACACAGAACACAAGAAAACCAGGAATCTCTATTAAAGGAGAGAAGGGTCTGCTACAGGTAGAATTTCTGAGTTGATCAGGGATGAACACTGTTACACCAAATGGACCAAAGGTCTCATCAAGAACCAGAAAAATGTAATGAGGAACCAGACAAATCTTATAACTCACCAGAAAGGGCAAAGCACAAAATTGAGAAGACAGAAACTGGAAGAAAGACTGATAAAAATACAATGCAAAGAAAAATTCTTATAACTGGTAATGACAAATATTTCATTATTATTATTTTGAAGAGAAAGCAAAAATGACAGTGTATATGACCTCAGCTTTTTTTTATAAATTACAAATGAAGAGAAAACAGGAAGAACATTGTATAAAATAATGAGAGAGTTATAGGCTGAGAGTTCTATATGCAGTGAAAATATTCTTCACAAATAAAAGCAAATATATGTACTCAGAAAAAGGAAAACAGAGGATTCACTGTTAGAAACTCTTGAGAGAACAATTGCTAAAAGTGGTTCTTCAAACAGAAGAGAAATATTGAAAAACAGAAAACCCTAAAGTGAGCTGAGGAGATGCCTCAGTGGGCGATATGCTTGCTGTGAAAACATGAGAACGTGGATTTCAGATTCTCAACAGCCATCCGCAATCCCAGGAAAAGTAGCCATATGTGTAACTATGGTCATGGAAATATTCCTGGATCTCGTTGGTCCACCAGCCTAGCAGAGTTGGTGGGCTCTATGTTCCGTGAGGGACCTTATCTAAAAAACCAGGGTGGCCTGTGATTGATGAAGAGATCTTCAGTATCCCCTTCCGGCCTTTATACACACCTGTAGTGCTGTGTACATGTAATGCACATGTATAGGTGGGTGCTCAAGGATCCATGCATGAAAACACACACACACACACACACACACACACACACACACACACACACACGAAATTTGGATGAGGGAGGGAAAAGCAAAAGAAACGATACACGTCTGTGTAATGTAATGGGGTACACTGGACTTCTCCAGGCCTTTGGTATTTGTTAACAGGGAGACACTTAGCCAGTAAAAGCCCTCGCTGCCTAAGATTGATGACCCGAGTCTGATCCCTGGAACCCACATAAAAGGCCTGATGTCATGGCAGCGGCATGCATCTGTAATCTTAGCACGCCAACAGTGAGACAGGAGACAGGAGAATTGATCAGAAACTTGTAGGCCAGAGCACAGAGCAGTGGCAGAAAGAAGAGAAACCCTGCCTCAAAAACAAGGTGGAGGCAAGAATCGATTCTGGAAAGTGGTCCCGTGACCTCTACACATGTGCCACAGCACATATATGTACTACAATACCAGACAGTCATTCAGTCAATCAATCATTATGTTGGAAGCAAAGATTATAGAACTGTCAGATAGAGTCTATGTTGTGTGCAAAGGTAATACATAAAAAGCAACAATTTAAAGGAGCGAATAAGGACTGACATGGCGACAACTTTCTACATTTACTTTAAAAATGGTAAGATGTGGATTCCAAGTCCACAGCAATAAGTTAGTGTACAAAACACTCTCCCCACACTAACTACTTAAACACTATACAAACATTCAAAAATATAGTAAAAACATACAACAAAAATTTAGATCTAAAAGGTGGTAGAAAGATGAAACAGGGTTGAAACACTAATAGCACAAAGAAGAATCAAATAAAAAGAAGGTAGATTAGAATAACAAAATAAAAATTAATTAATATATAGTAAATTATATTAACTTATAATTCAATTAAATAATATATAGTTCAAAGGCAACATTGTTAAAAACATGGTTAAATACCTACAAACTATATATCTATATATATATATACTCTCTATAGTAAATTGTTTCCAAATACTCTATAGGTAGGAAAACAGAGGCTAGAAAAAGACAAATGATGCAAATCTAATTTAAAGAAAGCTTAAATAGACCTATCACTATCAAAGTAGATAAGTATATATGAAAAAGTTACCCAGAGTAATGAGAATATAACACAATGATTAGAGGTCAGTTTATCCTCCAATAAGACACAGTCCTAAGTGTGTATATACTAAACAAAAGATCTTCAAAATATATAAAGCATAATTAACAAAACTGAAAGAAAATACAAAGAATACATAGCTATAATTGAGATGTCAACATTTCTACTCCAGTAATTGATAGCACAAGCACACAGAAGAACACCAAGGTTCAGAGGATGCAATAGCTGCAGCATCCAATCATTTGGCTGACAATTATAGAACACTTGAGTTTAGCAGCAGTGAACTCATTCTTCTCAACTACATGTGGACCATTCACTGACAGACTGCATATTGTGTGATTAAAACATTAGCAAGTTAAGACAGCCAATCTTTCGCAGATTGTTCCATGATTATAATGGAATTCTATGAGAACTCATTAAGAGAAAGCATAAAAAAGACCTCTTGGTCTTGAAAACTAAACAATATTCTTGCAAGGATCTCTAGGTTAGAGAAGTCTTAAGGGACGTTAGGAAATATTTGAACTGAATAAAAATGTACTACCATGAAGCAATATTTATTTATATTTAGTAAGTAAAAAATACCCATTATAGCATCCTAGATAATTAACAGGGGAGAAATCCCCCCAAATATAGAGCTGTTTCAGTTACTTATGCTTCACAACAAAACATTTCCAAGCTCAGTACTTTAAAACATAAACATACCTTTCCTAGTTCTGCGGACTCGACTTGGCTCGGTGATTTATGCATGGGGTCCTCTGCAGAGCTGCAGCTGGGACTAGGTTCACCTGACTTTGACTAAATTAGAAGGGGGCCCGTAAGGCCTTTGTGTTTACATATCTAGCAATTCTGTGACCCTCTACATCTCATGGACTTCTTACAGGCTGGCACAAGACTGACTAAAGGGATGTAAATGTTGGCAAGCTTGTTAGGAAGAGCATTTGGATTTCATCAAAGCAGGCACAGGACCTGTCCAGATTTAAGAGGGCAAGAAATACCATCTACTTTTTGATAGGAAAATAACAATAGAATGTGGCAATAAAAGATATTACGGCCTTATCTCTAGAAAATACAACCCTTCCTGGTGTTCTGTTTGGCACAACAATTCCCATTCTTTCCACACACAGAGAAAATTCTCTTTTTCTCTCATGTCTGCCAAAATCTTATTTTAATATTGTAGTGGCTTGACATTCAGGACCTTATTATCTAAATGATTTTCAGGTGGAGATGAAGTCCCTGAGCTGCTGATTCTAAAATGTACTTGTAAATACAACAGGCTTAGAACAGTCAAGACAACTTTCAAAGGGGGAAAAACAATTAGAGAGATTTACATTATGGCTAGGAAGCTTACTCCCTATAAGGCTATACTAATTACAAAGAGAAAGTTTGAAACATGGGATTGTTAATAATAGTATATCAATAAAGATGATTACCCTGCTCTCTAAAAGGAACTGTGGGTCACAAAGAGAAGACACTCTAATTATAACATGGACAACAGACTTAAACAGGAACTTCACAGAAGAGGATACTGAAATATTTGTTGGTGCTTAAAACACCAGGGGTACCCAGTACCAGAGGAGAATGATAAAAGTTAGGGCTTTCTCACTTGTAACTTTAAGGAAAAGGTAGAAGGACCATTTCCTTTTAGACTTATTTGGTATTGTGTTAAAATTTTAAGGATAATCACACAAAAGAGTGGAAATTTACATGATAGCAGGGACAAAAGAGAAGGAACAACAAAATTTCCAAAAATTGACAAGAAAACAGGTAGGAAAAGAGAAAAGCCCTTTAAAGAAAAGGATAGCAGAAATAAATCATATATATCAATATGGATCAATAATCACAATAAACATAAATGAACTAAAGTTTCTATCTCTGTTTAATGTCAAGGACTGGCAGATAAACTTCCCTCTAAAACCACTTACATGTTATTTAAGTAAATATTAAAGCTCAAGGACAAAATAAGTATCAAAGCACAAATATTAGAATCAAACTGATTTTAAGGCAAAATATTAACTGAGATGAAAAGATGAATCACATAGTGACAAAAGGTATTTTTCACTTAGATGGCAATAATAATTTAAAATTACCAATATTATAGTCTAAATTTCCACAGCAAAATTTAATACAAGTGCATAATTTTAGTGAGAGTCTTGCCCAGCCCACTTTGTCACACTGATTTTATCAGTTTCTTCTTCTTCCTCTTCCTCCTTCACTTTTCTTCTCCTCCTTCTTCATCTTTCTTCTTCTTCTTCTTCTTCTTCTTCTTCTTCTTCTTCTTCTTCTTCTTCTTCTTCTTCTTCTTCCTCCTCCTCTTCCTATTCCTATTCCTCCTCCTCCTCCTCCTCTTTCATTTCACATAACCCTAAAATTGAGGCATTTAAAAAAGATCTTTAATTTGTAAGCTCATTGTTTTTATAGGTCAGAAATTCAGGCTTGGTCCAAGTGGACAATATCTCTTCTGGTATAAGTTGGATCAGGAATGTCTGATGGTCTCATATGCCTATGAGTTTTCTGGAGTGAGAGCTAGCTTGGTGAGAGCTGTTTAGGATCTATAAAGTCACTGGAACTTGTTCATGGGAGTAAAGATCTGAAAAGCAGCAAGAGACTAAACTAAAAGGGCACACACAACTTTCAAGTTTTTACTTGTGTAATATTTGCTAATCTATTGACAAAATATTTTAACAATACACTTGGCCTTTTTCTATGTGGAGCCTTGGATGTCCTGGACTTATTTTGTAGACCAGGCTGGCCTAGAGCTCACAGAGATTTGTCCTCATGCCTGGCTAAGTTAAAGACTTTTATCTGTTATCTTACTGCGAAGGTATGGGGTAGGGGAAGGAGATTTTGTGATCATTTCTTATAATTACATGTTGAGAAAACATGAAAACAAAAATTTATTAATAGGCTATAAAAAGACTTGAATAAGAGAGATCAGGTAATTAGTGTGCATATAAGACTGTTCTTCACAAGTAGAAAGCACTAAAGTTTAAAAATGGTCATGATGTATTTAAAATTTTGTTTATGTATAAAGTTATACAACAATATTCAGCAAATATGGAACAACTTTTTTGTTTTCCTAAGGCATGGTCTTACTATGTAGCAAAGCTTGTGCTTGCTCCGGCAGCCTCTGGCTTTTGTTGTGCAAGTGAGTGCTGGGATGACAGACATACACTATTGTACCCAACTTAGAATTGTTCTTTTATATACCCCATTTTCATCTCAAAACTCAGTCAAACTGGGAATGAATTGCAAGATAATTCTTCTGCAAGATAACCTTTGGAAAAGTATGCTGAGACTTTAAAATGTTTCTAAATACATCCTTGATGAAAATGGAATCTATAATAGAAGTCATAACATTTAATTAATTAATTTTTTGAGGCAGGGTTTCCCTGTGTGGCCTTGGCTGTCCTGGACTCACTTTGTAGACCAGGCTGGGCTTGAACTCACAGATATCTGCCTGCTGCTGCCTCCTGAATGCTGGGATTATGGGCGTGCACCACCATGCCCGGCACCATTTTAAATGGAACACTAATAAAAAACAGTATGACATAATTATATTTAAATGAAAACATTAGCACTAAATCTTTATATTGGGGGAAAACCATTGTAAAGTAGTGAGTTTAACACCTCCCCTCAAGCTAGAAAAAGAGTAACAGAATAACTCCAGGATACCAGAAAACATACACGCACCTCACATATGATAGAATACATATGTTATCTATTATATAGCCCTTTATACTACATATTATATAATAGATAACATATGCATTATTAAAACGGAAACTGTAGATGAATTAGGAAGGTCAAAAAAACCAAATGCTCTTTGTAATGTTAGCAAGTTATACAAGTTTCTATAAGAAAAAACTAGAAAACACAAAACAACAAAAGACAAAAATGATTCAATATTAGGAAAAAAGAAAGTAACTGCAGATTCTGTAAGGCTTAGAAACTAAAAAAAAATGAAATTTTCTGAAATATTGTTACTGTAATAATAAAACTAGACAAATATGATGCAATAACTTTTATTACAGATAGATAGTAGGCACAAATGATTAAAAAGTACATATAAATCTTAACCAGGGAGTCAAGAATTCCTCAACGTCTAAAAAATTCAATGCAATTCAATATATAAACACAGGAAAGGGAAAATTTGATTACTTCAAAATAAAGAGAATAAATACTTGATTACACTCAGCATTTACATAAACTATGCATGTATATATTAATATAAAATGCCTTAC
Organism: Acomys russatus; assembly: GCF_903995435.1. NCBI lineage: Eukaryota > Metazoa > Chordata > Mammalia > Rodentia > Muridae > Acomys > Acomys russatus. Next base: position 23,305,034 of record NC_067146.1, on the reverse strand, counting down.
ATGCATCCAATAGAAAATTTATTTTAACTAGTTGAAAAGAACATCATGTTCAATGAGGAATTACAAATGCAGTCTTCAAAGAAATCAAAGAAGGAGATCACTAGCACTACTGTTATTAACTATGGGATGGGAAGGCTAAAATTTCTCAACGAAGAAAATAGACATAAGAAATAAAAAGAGGTAAATATTTTTTGCACAGTGAACATCTACATAGAAAACCTTCAACTATTAACAGACAAAAGTATCATACAACTGATGTGAAAACTGGCTTACAATGGGGAAATAAATGCAATTAAATTAGCATTTTATACCATATTAAAACATTAAAAAATTAAAACATATAAAGAACACAGATATTAAAAGTATAACTTTAAAAAACAATATAGGTAGATATTTTAAAGGTTTGGACAACAAAGAAAAAAGAAAAGAAGTGGGTGTGGTGGGCACTTGAGGTGCCAGCTATGGCAACCCAAGCACAAGTCTGAGGAGGCTGAGACCAGCTTGGGCACTATAGTGAGGTTCTCTCCCACACACAATGGCAGCAGATAAGATTTTCTAAGTGTAACAGTTAAGGAATATGCATTTCAGATAGTGGAAGACACAGGTCAAAAGAAGTGTAAGCAAGTGAAAGTAAATGTGCAATGTGAAGGGGAAAATGGCTTCATCTCACTAGTAAGCAGAAAAGCCCAAAATCACCTTCACGGACTGCAGTGCACAGGATACAATTTAATTCCATTGATATTAACAGTTGGCGTGCTGTGAGGATAGCAAACACGCAGACTGCTGGTAAGCCTGTAAATTAACGTGAGATACTCTAAGAACCATATAGCAGGAATGCTGTCAAGCTCTCACCTGGAAACAGATGGCAGGATAATTCAAGGTTTGATTTACAAAGACGTTTTAAGAAGGTGTGAGCCAAGGAGCTGTTACCACTCCCAGACCCAAAGGGGCAAAGGGAAGGAATGAAGGGTCCTGCGAGCCAGAGGGAGCAAATCTTACAGACTCTGTCAAGAGAAGAGCTGTGCCTATCAGCGAAGGGACAGCACAAAAATCTTGTAGGGAGGAGGCCAGGTGAACAAATAAATGGCTAGCTCACGTGTCTGTCCATCAGCTATTTTGCTGGGGTTCCTCATTGGCTAAGTCTAAACAACAGGTGAAGGGTAGTCCATGGATGTGACCCCTCAGGGAGGGGCAGGGACAAAGAAGCTCTGAAGGGAACAAATATAATACCTGGTAACAAATACCTGCCATTTGTACAGAAAAGAAACTGTCACATCCTCACGCAGATGTATGCAAGGTGTGAAGAGCACAAGTCTGCTGAGATGACTAGAGAAAATGTAACATAATTTTATTAACGAGAAATAGGCAGGTAAGATGGAGTGGGGTAGGTCTTGCTGGCTCCAAAATCACAGATGGCTTAGATTTTATAGAGAAGTGTTTTCTGCTTCTGATCTGCAATTCATGGCAACTCTCTGCCTTTGAGTTCACACAATTGATTGAAAGGGAGAGGAGAAACAGAAAACACCTTATCAGATAATTTAGTCTTCACTTGACCTTTAAATGCCGTCTTGTGGATTCTGATATATTTGTGTCCATTCAGAGCATTTAAGCATTTTTAAAGCTGGCAATTTGGAGGTAGAGAGTATACACCAGGCCTTGGGTTTGATTCCCAACACACGGAGAAAAGAGAAAGACAAAGAAAAGGCAGAGGGAGAAAAAGGAGAGCAAAGGGACTTTAAATATTTAGTATTATATATCACTGTATAGAAATTATTGGTCCTGGCAATTTGACAATTTTGGTTTCTTGTGTAGAATATAATTTCTCCACATAAAGCATCATGTCTTATTATAATTGATAATGACAGAAATTACACATATTACCATTTATTTATTCAGTTTATTATATTACCATATACCAGGTATTGTAAAAAATTCTTAATCCATTTAATTCTTATAATTATAATTCTTATAATTATTACCACTGCATAGCAGCTCATTGTAATACTGTTACTTACTCGGCAGTTTACAGATCTTACCACTGAAAATTCTTGCCCTCTTTACTTATCCTTATGTTGGCAGAAGGGAAAGCTGTGCATATGCAGCGCCACAAATTGGTTTAATTGAATAGCTCTTGAATCTGTGATGAGAATTTGCCTTTACATTTCGCCTACATCTCTTCTAAAAACTTTCACACAGAGGGAACCTAGCCAATTCTCCCTTTGTTTAAACTGTTTCTGTAGAAGGGCTATGTAGGAGAGTTGTAGGCTGAGCTTGATCCCTACTGCTAGGAGGAGAAAAGATAAGTGAATTTATTACCACACTGTGGAAAGTTAGTACAACAAGGCAAAAAAAGTAAAACAATTTTCTCCTATAAGTCTTACCGATTGCTTTTTAAAAAAAAAGTTTACATTCTTAACACTAATCTGTTTCTCTTAACAGCAATAGTAGTTAGATCTTCTGACAATTTATGAAATATATAATGTATGTAGCTATAGTACATAAACTAAACAGTAATTGTCTTAACAAGTTGAAATGCTACTATAGGTGGTAAAATACTTGAAACAACCAGTATCAACAGTAAATCTCACAATGTAGTATGTCTGAGTATGAAGGCGGCAGCAGCAGCAACAAACACCTGGGAAGGGTTCAGTTTAAGCATTAAATCTAATGGTTCTATTCTAATTTCAGAATTCCAAATTGAATCTGTTTATTAGGACAACAGTACTCTGGATCATTAGTTTGGGAGATAATCTATCTTAAAGATGAGGAAACCAAGATCCAGAAAATGTACAAGGTAGTGACAACAGGGCTGAGGCCCGGGATCCCTTTGCTTTGCCTCCCTGTTAGTACAGAGGCCAGCAGCAGACGAGAGCGTGTGGAAAAGCACCCAACAACAGACACAGACTGAAAAAAGAAAAGGCTGGAGTTTTAGAAAGAAACAATAAAGACAATTCATGTAATAATCATGAAAGGTCTATTTAAAAGAAAATGATGAAAACATTAGCTAGTGGGCTGAGTCCAGAGATGGTGCCACTCTTTAAAATTTCTTCATAGAAACATCCCCGAGAACTGAACATAGGTTCACTTCAATTAGGACACTGAGAAGGTCATCTGCACTTGCAGGTAGAGAAATAGAGCATTGCTCAAACAGCTTAGAATTAGTTTCTCTAATAGCTAACAAATGTGTCACATAAGTCCAGTATAACATTTTTGTTGGCACTTAAAGTGAATGTATTACTCACTAGTGGATGTGCCAGCAAGAAAATCCCCACCCTGTCTCCGCCCCCTCAGCGCTACAGAAGATTATTTATTAAGCAGTGACAGAGGAACTTGGAGTGCAAAACAGAAGTCATCATGGTTATCTAGGTTCTTAAAGTTTAACTGTCATCATAGTGTTAAGATCAAATACATTCTGGCCCAATAAAATTTTCCATTAAAAAACCTTCAATTTGAATTTTGGTACTTGAAAGTGTGGCTGGCTTGGTTTCGAGGAAATACCCTTTTCAACTTTTAAATACCTCATACATCACTTTGAATTGATTTAATTCATTTAAATCAGAATTTAATTGAAATACTTTCCACAGGAAAGCTTTTAGAATTGAATTTTACTTTGATAATCACTTATGTAAGTCTCATATATTATAATACTTTTAACATATATATTCTAAATGCACACACATACACCATAACTTACCTAAGTCTCATATATTGTAATACTTTTAACATATATATTTTAAACACACATACATACATACATACATATAAATATACATACACATATATGCTAAAACTGGGTGATTTTTTTAGGTTGTTTTAGAATTTTCACTGCCTTATATGATTGACACAAAGCTTACATAAGAATATTCAGCTAATATTCAGAGAATGCTTTCAATGACAAAAATGAAGCTACAACACGTGACTACGTAACAGCTGAAGTACATCTAAATAAGTGCTTGGAGATTTGTGGCCCTAAGTACCAATGTTAAAAGCTACCGGTTGCTCCAAATCAACACCAAGTTTCCACTGAAAGATACTTGAAAAAGAAAATTAAACCCAGACCAAAGAGTAGAATGGATATAATAAGGGCTAAAGCAGAACCAAGGAGGTAAGAAAATACAAGAGCGTGCGCGCGCGCGCGCACACACACACACACACACACACATGACAAGGCACGAAGTTGGCTCTTTGAAAAAAGTAGAGAAATTGTTATACCCAGAGCAGGGCGACTACTCAGTGTCAAGATCAGAAAGGCAAGAGGGTGTTTATCAATCTCATGAAAAGGAACTCTAAGAAAAAGTTGGGGCAACTTGCTTGCTGTAGCCCACGTGGCACCTCTTGAGCTAGCTCTGCTCGGTGTCTCGTTTCTCCTGGTAAGATACCGTAGATAGACTTTCCTTGGATTTCTGAGTTTGTGGTGTCTGCCCTATAGGTCTGCCTTCACAGATAACGTCACATGAAATTCTCTCCTGTTTCCTGCAGGCACCCTGATGCTGTTACAGACTGCTTGGCCTCCCAGAGCTTCTTTTGAAATCTGAGGTGAAGCTTCCACAGCTCCTGCTTTCTTAATGCCTGCAAACCCACCATCACATGGATGATACGAAAGTCTGCATCACACTAACTCAGGTGCTAGCTGGGCTCAGGCCAGTCTCTGCAGGAGTCTCTAGGGTTGGGAGGGCTGAAGTCAGGGAAAGAATTGCCCAGGCACCCATGTGCTGCGTTCTCAAAGCAAACCCTTACAAATGAGGTTTTAGATACTTTCTCCGGCATTGGGTGGGTCTGGATATTTCCTGAGAAACCTGTAATGCTTCCTCTTTCCCACTGTCCTGGTTTCTCTGTGGTGACGTTAATCTCTTGGCAACTAGATCTTCTTTGACCCCAACTTTACATGCCACTTCCTGGCCAACCTACAGCTTTCCCCACTCTTCTTCCTCTGCTTCCTGGTCACACTTCTCACAGTAAATTTAACTAAAAGCAGCTAACTGAACCGTAATAGCTGGTAAACTGTGACCTTGAAATTTCTTCAAGTAGACTAACTAGTCCATATTTAAATTAAGCTTCCCACAAAGCCTTGAGGATATAGGTAAAATCTAAGTTCTTTGCCAAAATTAATACAAATGGAAATCCACAATAGAGGTCTCATGGTGACGTGGACCTCGTTAAGTAAAGCCTTTACTGTCTGTATGGTTTTTGGTGAACCTGGTCCCACGGCCTCGCACACATCTGTCAGGTCAGCTCTGCACACAGCATTCTGAGCATTTTCTAGCTGGCTTCTCTAAACTTTCCTAAGTCGCTTCCAAAGCGTCTGAATTTTATATAGTCAGATATAGTATATATCCAACACCAGTACTTTTGTTTCTCATTGAACTAAATTTCCCATGAGTAGGACAAAATACTGAGTAAAGCAATTAACGGGCAGAACTTTTTTGGCCAAAAGTTTCAAAGGTCTGCCTCCATTGTTTTAAGTTTGTGGCAGGGGAAAACATCAAGGCTGAGACTGCAGAGTGAAGTCATTCTGTTTTGCCAGGGAGCAGAAAACAAACAAACAAACAAACAAAACAGTAATAACTGGGCTGAGGACAACACGTCTGCATGAAGGTGGTGGTAATACGGTAGAAACAAGAGTGTTGGCGAGTTTTATGTCAACCTGACACACGCCAGAGTCATTTTTGCATTTTGAAAGAAACCTAAATTGAGAAACTATCCCAATTAGATTGGCCTGTGGTGCGTTTTGTTTGTTTGTTTGTTTTGTTTCTGACTGATGGAAGTAGGAGGGCCCAGTTTACCCAGGAGTTGTATCACTCTTGGTTTGGGGATCCTAGATGCTGTAAGAAAGCCAAGTTGAGAAAGCCATATGGAGCAAACCAGCAAGCAGTACTCCTCTGTGGCCTCTGCGTCAGCTCTTACCTCCAAGTCCTGCCCTGAGAGTTGAAAGTGGAAACAAATGCTTTGTTTTCCGAGCTTCTTTTGGTCATGGTGTTCTATCGCAGAGTAGCAACCCGAACCAAGGGGAAGTAGACTTCCTTTTCAGATATTTGATTTCAGGAGGATGCCACACCTCCAACGTTGGTTCCAAAGACAGGGATACTTTTTGATTCAGACTAATGAAAATAACTTCCAGTGACAACATCTGTCTGTGTGACTAAAGGAGGCATGGAGTTACCTCTTCCAGAAGTAGTCACGGCTTCCACTCCCTCAAGCCCATCATAAGGTCAACTAAGCCGGGCGTGGTGGCACAGGCCTTTAATCCCAGCACTCAGGAGGCAGAGGCAGGTGGATCCCTGTGAGTTCGAGGCCAGCCTGGTCTACAAAGCGAGTCCAGGACGGCCAGGGATACACACAGAGAAACCCTGTCTCAAAAAACAAACAAACAAACAAACAAAACAACAACAACAACAAAAAAAAACCCCAAACAACAAAACAAAACAAAAAACAAAAAAAACAAAAAAACAAAAAAACCAAATAAGGTCAACTAATCAGATTGGGAAAGGGCTTATATTCTAGATATCAGCTGATTTTAAATCCCAAGGAAATCCTTATTAAGTTGATCGATACTTTACCCAAAGAAATAATTTCAATAAATGCAAAATGATGCCCTCATTATTTTTAGTCAGTAATTTGGAAATCACACTGTAAGGCAGTGTCAAGGCAGGAGTAATGTTTTCAGAAGGCATAGCTACAGCTAAATGTGTAGTTTTAATTTCCTCACATTTGGAGAACACTGGGACAGAGCATTTCAGTATTATAAAGAACTCTATAACAAACCCTTTTGGAAAACAACTAACATAAATTTACATTTGATAGCTGAATATTGAGCTTGATTTTGTTAAGTAAAAACAGTAGTAGCCCATCCAAGTAAAAATAACAAAGAACATCTCTTTAAATTGCACTGACGTAAAAGACCACGTGTGGTTAATGGTTAATTAGGTAAGATGCCTATCTTTTTTTTTTTTTTTTTTTTTTTTTTTTTTAAGGAAAATAAAAGTAACATGTATTAAACAGACTTCTTGTCCAAGTGTGTGCTGGGAGTGACACACCATTTGCTAAAACAAAATTTTATCTATATCTTGAACTTTCTTTTATAGGCGATATCACAGAAAGTAGTTTTCTGTAACAGCTGTTGAAGTGTTAGACCCCCTTCACTGTGTTCTTACTTCCAACAGTTCTCAACTGAGCACTTGTGCAGAATGCCGGTGTGAGTCTTGCAGCCTTGGTGTTATGAATAGGTAGAAATTGTTACTCACTATAGTCTGTATGCTCTTTTCTTGTCCTGCAATTCTTTCCCTTTGTTTGCTGTTAGCTCTTAACTATAGATAACTGCTGTTTCAGTATGGCGCTAGAAACCAAGAGTTGAATACCATGCTGCCTGCTAAACGGGACCTGCCTGTTTTTTAAATTTCACTTTTAAAATCTGAATAGCAACATTCCAAATTGAAAAATAAAAACTTATGTTCTTAGAAATGAGAAATTATGTATCAAATGACATTCACTTTTATAATACCCCTAAAATATTATATATAGAATATTTGGCAAAAATTCATAAAAATGCTAATATATTTTGTGCCTTCATACTATTTCTTATTTTTTTTATTCTGCATTTAAACTACTTTTCAAAGTACTTATAAAGATTTCCATGTTTCACTGTTACTGTTTGTTTTCTCTGACATTTTCATTCATTCATTCATTCACTGATTCATTCATTCATTCATTCATATTTGTTTATTTATTTATTCACTCAGTTTACAACCTGATTGTAGCCCTCACCCTCCCTACCTCTTCTCTTTACCCCCTCTCCCGTACTCCTCCCCCACCAGTAAGGCACCGTAGTACATCAAGCCACATCAGGACTGCGTGCATCCTCTTCCCCATGTGTCCTGGTGAGGCAGCCTGCCCAAGGGCAAGTTATTTAACAGCAGGCAACAGGGTCCATGCTCTTTGACACTTTCACAATTAATAATTAATAATTTTCTAAGCAAAATCATATAAATAAAAACCCAGTAAGATGATCCTTATTATATAATAATGAAAGGAAATAGGCCTAAAAGGAATATCAATTTATGAGCTCTTCACAAATACTCTAAGGGTTTTTATGACAAATGAGCACACTTTGTCTGAATGTAAAGAATACCAAACGTTTATTTTGCATGTGATTTAGTCAGGTTTAAATGAAAGAGTTATCCATAATTTATTTCTTGATTGAAATTAACATAAAAATGTAATAAACTGTAATTCAAACTGAAGTCACCTTTAAAGAAAAACTCTATGTTATCATAATTTTTCCTATGGCATAAGGGCAAGGAAATAAAGCAATGCTGTACCACAAATGATTAAAAGCAATGCTAGGACATTCTCAGTAAGATGTGCATACATAACGTAATAAATGTTAGTTATTTGTTCTGGAAAGTTAGCTTGCAGATGAAAAGCAGCAGCCCAAATCCACACACTGTAACTGCCGACCTCTTCAAAACCCGACTCTTCCACGTAGACACTTCCTCCACTAATGGGATATGAGTTGGATCATTTTCCCGCTCATTCTGCATCTAATTTTTAGTGAGGAAAACAGGAGTTAGTAGACAACATATTGAAAGTAAAAACATTTGTTTTGAAAATAAAATCCATATTAACTCACAAGATTTAGATGGAGGAAACTGAATACCTCATGACAGATTTAAAGTGAATATATATGTCTTTCACTAGTATCTTTCATAGATGATTATTACTTTTACATTAATAAGAAATAATTTTATAGATGATAACATTTTTTTTTCTGGACGGTACTAAGAATTTATTTCAAAGCTCTAAGTCTATAGGATTAACCAAAAGAAAACTTAAATTATTTGAAGACTTGGTTAGCATGTTTGTTGCAGATTTTTCATGGCATACAAATCTAAACTTTTAGGCCACTGTTATAGGAGCAAGGCTTGGCTGTCATAATTACGCAATTCCTAAATATCTTAAGGCCAGCAGAATAATTTTCAAAATCTTTTTTTGGCATTCAAGTTGGTTAGTGCAAAGACTTAGTTTGAAATGCATATGTATGTGTGTAACTAGAAGATGCCCCGTGTGTGTGTGTGTGTGTGTGTGTGTGTGTGTGTGTGTGTGTGTGTGTATACACACATATACGTAACTAGGGGAACCTACCCTGGCACACTTTTGTCCGTCAATAGATGATAACATTTAAAAATGGTATTTAAAAAAAAATGTCCCGAGACAAAGTTCCTTTCATGTCAAATTAAAGTTTCTATTTTATCTACAAGGAATAAGAACTGGGATTTATCTCCTTTTGTATTAAATTCAATTAGTATCCCATAAAAGACTGAGCCATTCTTATAGCAAGTCTACAACAGAAGTTTAGCAAAACTCAGAAGATAGTGCATTGTAACTGCAGGAACAAATATGTCTAAGAGTGTAAGTGGCACACCCAGCAACTCTTAGCAATGGGAGTTCATGGCCTACACGGCTTCTGGCTTCTGAACTCCCACAGAGACACTCTTTGTGAAGAAGCCTCCCAGCAGTGTGTGTGTCTGTGTTGGCAGGAGTGGGGGTGGGGAGGACGAGGTGAGAGAGAGCTGCTGGAGGAGGTCAGGAGACAGAGGGTAAGCAGAAAGCAGGAGATCTTGAAAAGATAAAGAAAGCTGGACACACTCATAGAGTGATATTTACTAGAAACACCCTGTGCCGGAATGACGAGAGAAATATTTCCAACAACAGTAGGAATAATGCCTTTGAAATCCTACAGTGTAAATATTTAATTTTAAAAGTCTGCAAAATTAATTTCAAATTTATAGTAGAAAAAAATGGATTCTGATGCCAATCTCATTAAGACTGTAATCTTGGTTTACCTTCCAAATGGCTTCATTCAGCAACAGGTTCTTTTTTGACACTGATGCTCCATTTACTGAACCCTGAGGCAGTCATTCCTTCACTAAGCAATGACCCTCTCTGACAAGTGTGTCAGTGTGTCAGGGTGAAAGAGAATGATGTGGTGTTAAAGGCTAGCCTTGCCCTCTCCTACCCTCTCTGTTACCTCAGTACACTTATCTGTGATAACTTGTACACTTCTGTGCAAAAGTTCCCATTAGTAAACTTTAAACTATCAAAACCTTAACAAGCATGATGCCATATTCCCCCAAGGAAGCCTTCCTGATTTTCTGAGTAAAATCTCATTACAAGAACTGTTCATGTAAGACTAAATTAGAAAATTCAGTCCATTTACTAGCTCAAAAATTAAGACTTTTCTGACTAAAGAACCATGCCTGTCATTGTTATAGGCAATCAGCGTATTTCCAGGGTAGTTTTTACATAGAAAACTTGAATTCTAGGTAAAGAAATGTCACAGAGAAAAGATTATCCAGGTAGTGAAAAAAAAAAGATGAAGGTTCTTTTCAAGGTATATATTACTAAATTAAATATTACGATACCTAATCATATCACACGTTAGGTTCAGTCAGTTCTAAGACAATGTTTAATTTTGTCTGACATAGTATACTCTGCTTCTTTCTCTAACTGCATCTCGCTGTCCCGTCTACATCAGCTGTTAGCTTGAAAAATCAAATCAGTAGCCACTTCTGCCACAAATATGCTTTTAGGGATTTCCTACATTTAAAGTGATGCTTTCAAGGAAATTTCTATACACAAAGCTTTGTGCTTTTCCTTGGATTCTCAAGAATATCCTGCTGAGTAAAATGAATTCCACTCTCCTTCCATTCCAGCTGTGATGGAGGAAGTGAGGATGAGTGGTTTTAACTTCTGTGCCCTCAGCAAGTTGAGGCTTGCTCTGGCTGGATGCAGATTCCCAGCATCTGCAGAGAGTGAATGCCAGCTAGAGCACACTCTTAAGACCCCTCTTCTATCTGAAAGGAGCTGACTTACTTCAGAAGCTGAGATGTATTACTTATTTCCCACTTAAAGCAGTCTGATTCCACTATTATAGAATTTGCTTTACAACTTTGTTCTGAGCTGAAAAGACTTTTGTTGGTTAAATTTATTTTTAAGGAAGATGACAAATTACCTTGAACATAAAGTTTGCTCTTAAATTATTTTAATAAAATGTTGGTAAATATATTAAAAAGGAATTTTGGTTGAAACTGAAAAACCGGATGTGTCACAAAAGTTGTTCAGACATTCAATTTACTTATCGAATCAACAGGAATTCAGAAGTGAGCTTTTAGGAAACTCAGTGTTTCTCCCCCTTTATTTTCTAGCGTCTATAAAGGCTGCTATTTTATTAGCCTGCATCTTAGTATAGACATTTTTTTTTAAAAAGAAAAAAGAACGTGCCTTTAAATCCAAACATATGCTGCTCCTATATAAATATAAGGCACAATAAAAAAAAGTCCACATCCTAAAAACATTTAATTATAAAAGATGATATGGAGTTGGGCCAATAGAAATACTGCATTTATACAGCTATAAATAAATAATAATATATTTCCATCTTTAACAAATGAATAAATATTTTCAATCATTTTCCATTAGTTTCATATTATGTTTTCTATTTTCAGTGCTGAGGATTGAACTAAGAACTTGGCATGTGCTAAGCAAACACTCTACCTCCGAACTATACTCTAAGCCCCTAAGTGTACAGTATATGAAATAAACATACCTTAATTATTGAATTGTCTGCCTAGTATAAGACACTTGTGGTATATACAGTTTTGCAATAAACGCTTACCAAAAGGTACAACCATTTTATGGTTCTTGGCTGTCTTGCCTACCTGCTTTGATAGGGGTTGGGCAGGCAGTGTCCCACAGGCGAGGCTTAGTGAACTCTAGAAAGACCATCATTGGGTTGGTGTTTTCTTGCTAAGATGCATGAGGAGCACATGTTCTTCTCCCATGCCCAGCAATGCCTGCCTGTTCTATCTACCTCTCTCTTGAGAACCTGTCCTTTTACGGTTTCTCTGTGTCCTACTGGCTGCCTTTGTTAAAACTGCTTTACTTCCTAACATCTTGCTGTGAAAGGCTTCCCCGGTTTCCAGCAGTGTTAATGTTAAGTGCATACCTTCTGAATTAACTCCTTCAGCTTGCAGACCTCTTCATTCAGATCCTTAACATTACTGACCAGTTCTTCACACACAGAGGTAAAGTTTCTGGGAGAAGCCCACTCCAGTACTATCTGTTGAGATTTCCAAGAGCTACACTGAAACTGGAAATAGCCTTTCACTATTTATATGAAAAAAGATTATCTGACACTTTATTTTTTTTTGATTATCCAACACTTTAAAAGATTAAATTATATAATTGGCTCTTTTTGTTTACAATAAATCCTGGCAACAAAAGCAAGTCAGTAATTTTATATAAACAGTTGAATCAGTTTACTGTATAAGTTTCCTAAATATATATTTATATATAGAAATTGATATTAGTAGTATTTGTGGTAAATAAATACTTTTTCAAAATTTTTAAAATGACATGACTCTTGGATTAGTATTACACATTAACCGGAGAAAAACAAAGCTGTTTAGTGTTTTTCATTTTAAAGTCTATATTACAGACAAACAGGCAAAAGAAAAGTTCAAATAGTCTATTTTTGTAAGTCAGTATCTGTTTAAAATTTCCTTAATTTAGAAAAATTATATGTCAATATAATTTTTAAATAGCATTGAACATGCTGTTTTGTTTCATCTTTCACTTCGATTCTAACAGTTTTCATTTTCATCAATTAAATTGTCATTAACAAAAAATGGCAAGTTTAATACAGAGACAGGTTTAGATTTTAGCTTGCCTTCTTCCCCCTGTGCTTGAGGCCAAGAGAGCTCAAGGTTCTATGACAAACCAGGTGTAGAAGAGAATATTTAAAAATGTACCCCTTTGGAACGCATGCTGACCAACCGATAGAAATTCACCAGATCAGAACTGCCCAGTAAGTTACCACAGCCTGCCCTTCAACACTCACACTTCACGGAACGACTCTTGCTTAAATACCTTGTGAGAATTTACGGGTAACTCGGAAATGATATTTTGCACAGCTGTGATTAGATGGCCACACTGCTTATTTAATTTCAAAAGGAAGTTGAGGAACTCATCACCACTACAGAAAGGAAGCAAATAGGAACCAGTTAAAAGTAACTTACTTCAGTCTACCAATCTGCCTAGAAAACTAAAGAGATTTTTAAAAAATTATTGACTATCTAATATATATTTGGAACTAAAATATGCATTAAGTATAAAGAAGACCAGGTCTCCAGTCTCACAAATGCCGAATTCCTTTACCACTTCCTATTTATTACATAGTTTTTGTGGTATGAAAATTGAACCCTGGACTTTGCGCTTGCCAGATAAGCTCTGCCACTGAGTCAAAGCCTCTGCTCGAAGAATCTTAAATTCCAAGATGAGATATAGACACGTAATTGTTATTTGGAGATATATACAAAGAAGGAAGATTAAAGAACCAATATTTGCATGCCAATCATGGAGGATACTGTGTGATGATTTTTATATGATTTATTTGTTTTTCCCCATCAGAGTCTGCAGTGGCTCACACCTGTTCACAGGTGAACTATCTGAAACTCACAGACCATTAATTTAGTACTATACACTACTGTAGGAATAAGGAATTAGAAACAGTTGATAGAAATTATACTTGGATTAAACTTGGAGCCAAATAATACTTTTCCCATCTAGATAAGGAAGGGAAGAAGCTCTGGACAGAAAGATTTGGTAGTTATGAAAGTATAAAAGTAGAGGACCAGTTAAGGCATAGCTAAAGTAAAATCACAAGGAAGTAGCAGCAATAGGCTGAACGTAACTTAACTCTGAAAGGATTTTGTATTTTTCATAATGTAAGGGAACTAAAGGAGTTCAAGCAGGGAGCAAGTAAAAACTTGGTGTCAATATTACTTGGTGACTGGTTGTGGATTAAAGTAACATAGAAATGGAAGGAAAACCAGGAAAAAAGAAAGAGAATGCACATAAAATTTAAGTAATCCCATTTTTATTTTTTCATTTTATTAGAAGAGTGTACCATTGAGCAAGGAACTAAATTTGAGGATGGGTGATGAGCAGAGCAGAAGATGAACAGAAAATACGGCAGCCACATGAAGAGCACAGATCCTTGAGTGGGATGACCTGAGTTTGGACTCAGTATGCACATGTAGAGAGCTTTCTACTCTGGGAAAAGCCCAATCTCAAGCCAGATACTGCCAACTCTCTAGACTTGAGATAAGACTCTCAGAAGGACAGAAAGAGACTATATAAAATATCCCATATTCTGTCTAGCAAAAGTATGACATTTGAGTTAGCTAAATTATGGTATAGCTTCAACAACATGAGATGAGCAGGTGGTAATAATTAGTGAACAGTGGAAAGTCTAAGTCTTACAACCATATTTATCCCAATATCGTAGACTCAAGAGACTTGATACAATTCAGAGCCAGTGAGTGAATATCAATAAGAAAAGCTGTATTTTATATTCACTCGTATCTAACAAGATTAATGTTTCCTTGTAGCATGAATGTGAGCACAAACCAAGGTGGCAGCAGTATTAAAACTATGAGTCTGAAGCTCACAGAGAAAGGATACATGAAAAAAGGAGAGCTGAGATGGGGAAGTTTCTTGAAGGGCTTAAGTTCTGAGATGCTTTTGACGCACTCAAGTGGATTTTAGGTAGCTTAGAGCTCAAAGAAAATGCTGAAGGAGAAACTGATGACTGTTGATTAGTTTGTTCAAAAGCAACACTTAAGTTTAAAATTTAAATTTTACAAACATGCCAAGGCATAAAAAGTAAACAATATATGTGCATTGCATTCTTGTAACATATTATTTTAGAAATTTGACACGCACAAAAAGTATCTTAAAATAAATCAGTGGTTTAATTGTTGAAATAAAATTATCAGGAGATTACAATCAATCAATTCTACTTTTCTTGCTGTTAGTTTTCTTATGACTTAATGACTAATTTCTTTTTTAAAGGATGACTTTGAACAAATGGGAAGCAAAACCTTGTCTTTACAATCATATAAACACAGTCTGTGATTTAATAACAAGGCCAAATTCCTGGAATATGTGCCTGACATTTTTATTTTTTAAAAAATTCAGCAGTTTTAATAAGTGAGCCATTCATGATTCTACACTCTTTAGGTCTATTAAAGTCCACAAATACATTCATACAGGCAATGCTGCCATTATAAATATAAGTAGCATTGGCAATTCTAATATGTAAGTTAGTCACCTAGAATCTGGGATAGTACTTCATAGAAACAATGATGAAACAAGAGATATTTAAGAATTGCTGATTTAAAAACATCACCACTGATATATATTTAATGCACTTAAATATTAGGAGCTATGATATTATCTAGAAAGGATAATACCAAATGCTTAAGTCCTTTCTTTTACATGTAGGCAAAGCAATGGGAAAAGAGTATTTATAATGTGGGCTCTGTAACAGGCTCTGAGAAATAAGGATCATACAGATAGTTTCTTGCAAAGTTCTAAACAACACAGAAATTTCTTTGAACCATAGTTATATGGTGAAACTTAGAAAACTACGTAAGTGATGCCAATGTGTCATTTGTAAGTATTCTTCTCATGGTACATGTGTTTATTTTTAAATATGGTAATATTGACATCAAAATATTTAAAAAATGAACTAACTAGTCAATCATATAATTTAAAAGACAAAAGTCTTTCAGGCTTTCTAGTCTATGTTTAAATTCTACCTATCCTTTGTAGCTATTGCTCAGTTACTGAGCTGAACCAAACTAGAAATCAAAAGGAAAGTTTCTAAACACACATAAATCAAGGGACATATCTTTAAATAATATGTGAATAAAGAAGGAGCCTTGAAGGAAAAACTATATACAGAAAATCTATGAAAATGACCATTTAATGTATTAAAATTTTGTGGCATTCAATCACACCACATTTGGAAGAAACTGCAAATGGCATATGCTTAGATAGCAAAAAGGCATGTGGCCAGGTGGCCTGCACCTGCTGTCTGCCACTGGGAAGCGAGGGCAGGAAGACTGAGTGTGGAAGGCCACTCTAGGTCACAGAAGAGGGTCCTGTCACAAAAAGAAAGGGAGGGAAGGACGTAGGGAAGGAGAAATATTTGACTCCTACCACATTAACACATAAAAAGAAATTCAAAGCAGGCAGAAGGGAGGAAACAATAAAGATAACAGCAGAAACCAACGAAACTAAAAATTGTAATGAAACAAAAAGGTTCTCCAAGCTGGTACAGCCCTGGGCACCAAGCCTGATGACCTGAGTTCAAACTCTAGAGCCTACATAGGGATAGAGAAACCCAATTCCCATAAGTTGTCCTCTGCTCCCACTTATACACTTGACACGCATAAACCCTATTCCCATGAAAACACAAAGGGAACATTAGGTTAAAAGGAGTGGCTATCTAAAAATTAATCTCTAGCAAGGCTGATAAGAGACAAACATGGGAAACATCAATAATGGTAATGCAAAGATATATTATAATAGAGCGCACAGTTATCAAAGGATAGCAGGGAACAGCACCAACTCTGGAGGCTTGTGAATTCGACCACTTAGGAATGGGACAAGACCTTGAAAATCAGCAATTACAAAAATGAAGCCTAAGTAAAATAGCTACAGCTTTAATAGTTTCCTAACTACTAAAGAAGATACAGTTGTGATGAAAAACATACCCTAAAATAACCCCAGGCAAATCATTTTAGTGGGGAAATCTACATAAATGTTTAAAGACAAATCAACACTAGTCTCCACAAGTTTCCTTGTCCAGAAAACAGACGTGAACGATAATTCCCTAATCATTTAGTAATGCAGTCACTCCAACACCAAGACTAGATAAAGCACAAAGAGAAGCTTAGAGTAATACCTCTCATAACTTAGATGCAAGCCTCACATAGTAAGGCTGAAATGAAGATGAACTTAAGGGAAATGCTTTCTTTGTAGCTGTTGTGAAAATATTACCAATTTTTCTTTTCTCCTTTGTGTGCGTGCATGTACACGCTCTTCATATAAAGCCAGGGGGCAGCATCAGTTCCTTAGGTACAGTCCATCTTGTTCTCTTAAGACAGGGTGTGCTGCTGGCCTGAGACTCACTGAGCAGGCTACGCAAGAGAGCCCCAAGGATCTGTCTGTCTCTGTCTGCCTCTGTCTGCCTAGTACTGGCTTGTTTGAGATTTACCGACTGAAATCAGGGCCTCACATTTGCATGGCAAGCACTTTACCAACTGGAGCATGATCTCAGCTCTATACTTTGGAGTTTGACATGTACCATGATTTAAAGAGAATGAGAACTATGCTGGAAAAAAAAAACTTGCAGTATGCAATTTAGCAAGATACAATGAAAAAAGACATACAAATTGTTTCTATGCAAATTAACAAGATGTACTGTCTTGCATCTTTAAAATAATTTTCTAAATATTAACTTTATAAAGTGCATCTGGTTTGGACTACTGTGTATCTAAAAACCCATTTTCTTGGGGGAAACAGTGGCATTAAATCAAGTACTCAGGCACTAGACTAAAAAAGACTTCTTGGTTGTAAGTAAAATTAATGTAAACTGATATTTTTACCTGATTTCCAACTTAGTCACTTCAGTTAACTCTCCAAAATTTATCTCTTCTACTTCCAGTTCCTTAAGAGCAGCCAGAATCTTCTGCTGATCTTTACTGGTAATTCCATTCTAAGGAGAAATAATTTAAAGGTTCAGTAAGATAGTCACACTTGAATAATTTCATATTCAAGACCACTAATGCCATTTTCTAGATGAATTTATATCTTGTAAAACAGACAACTATTGGAAAATAATACACTTAAATATATTGTTTGCTTGTATCTTGACAAAGTTACATCATTAAATGGTTTCAGCGTATAGTTGACTATAGTCATTTTTTTTGCCATATAAAATTATAACTGTGATAGATTCCAAAGTGATATTATTAATTAGCATTTAAAATATTATCATTATAAAACACATGACAAATCGCCTTTCCTCCAAAATGTTGTTGAGGGTGTTATTAGTGATAAATGAGGATGAATTTCTTTACCTGTATTTCACCTTCAATGTTAAAGTTAACTTCTTTCCTGGATTTAGTTAGGTAGTACATTACTTTGGATTTTAGTAATAATAGCATAATAGAGATTTCAAGTATCCAAAGTGTTCATACAGCAAAATCATTACTACAGAAATCCTCCTTACCAAAGTTCCTCGAAAACTCCCCACACCTATTTTTTGAATATTAATGTCAATAGATGAGAACACAATTGGTGATAATTTGGAAGACACAGCATATTCCCACATTAAAAGTTACCTTTTACTTCAAAGTAGCCTCTTTTAACAAATCAACCTCCCACCTGCAAACAAATAGCATTTCTAGCTGAGCTATATAAATGATCGCAGGAAGCCCTTTACATGTTCTTAAGCAATTTAATACTGGGGAATGATTTACAAATGGGAAATCACTGTTGTTTCTAACCAATAACCAACAAAATATCAGTCTACAAAGTCCTAGGATTTTTAAAATATAAAACAAAAGAATGTGTAAGTTTAAAACATCAAAGATTATATCTGGCATTTTATAAGTGATACTAACCTTTGTGAGCTCATCTTTCTTCATGGTCAGAAGGTGTCTTAACGTTATATCCCTTTCCTGCACAAAAGGCAAAAACCCCACCACCTTTCAGTGTGAACAATTCAAAGCGAAGTAGGAAAGGAAGCTGTCACTTACCTATTTTCTCAAATAGCTTCCAGGCTTTCAGAAGGTGTATGGTTAGATAGTATGTACTCATTTACAAAAGCATACAGTACATAATTTCCCAGAATCAAAGAAAATGGCTAGCATTCATATCTGCTTAGCAAAAAGAGAATGTTCTGGAAACTTGATGGAAATTACATTTTATGTATTTCATGAGTATTTAAATTTTGGATGGCATCAGAGTGAACTATCAGTAACATGAATTTTGATGCAGGAGTTCCTTAGAAGTTTCAGCATTGTACAATGAACCCAACTCTGAAATAACTGAACCAATGTTCATACTCCGGGAAACTCTGCCTTAAACAGGTCCTTTGCTTCAGCATCCTTACCTGCTAACAACTGCCATCTACTCAAACCCTACACTGCATGCTTAAAGCACACACAGTTCTTAGTATATAATCTAACCTAATCATCACGACAACCAGTACTTGTCCTCAAAGGAAAAATGGTATTTGAGTAGCATATTCCAGTTAATAATCAAAGCAAATATCTGATATAGGACTTTCTGGTTCAAAATCATGCTTCTAGTAGTCCACCCACAAAAGTCAACAACTGTAAACATGGGCTTAAGTGTGTACAGATGTACCAGACAGAAGTTTTGAAATCCAGACAGATTCTAATATTAATATTAATATATATACACATTTATCCCAGGTTAATAAGTTTTAAAGTGCTTATTATAAATTTAAAACAGGGTAGACTAAAAATGAAGGAGAAATAAATGGCTTGCTTGTGAATAAAATTCAATTTTATTCTAATATAATGTTATGCTAAATATAAACACACATACATAAAACTCAATCTGCTTTATATGAAATCTTACCTTCAATAAGTCTGTCATATGTTCAAGTCCAAGACCATGTAAAAATATTTCCAGATCTCCAAAGGCTGTATACGGACTATAACATACCACAGCAAGGTCAGTTTCAGACCAGACTACACATACACAGTAGTATTGTGCATGCCAATTTCAGAGCATGCACGAGAATGTTTAAGAATGAATCCAGGCAGAATATATTTTTAAGTTTACACAGAACATTTAAATGCTGCTTCAAAGGAATAAACTAGGTTCTGTCTCTGTACCCTTCTCTCCCCATCACCCTACTTCCTGTCCTTTCTAAAGCTGAAAAATTAAACTCAGGGCTTCACATAATCTAAGCAGTGAACTACATTCCCAACCCAAAACAAAGTTTCTTAAGCAAAGAAAGAGAAAACATGGGTGGTGATATCCAGCTCATCTTTCATAAGATTTAAAATATTCATCAGTCTTATTTGTCATGAAATATCGCAAAAAGAAATTCTTTCAATGAAATAAACATAAATTAGATGGTAACTATAAACATAAGAACTAGAGATTTTTTCTGTACCCACGTGTTGAACAACAGGGTTCAGGGATTTGTTCTTTCAAATTCTTAGCTTATAAAACCAGAGAGATGATTAAAAAGAGCTATAAAATAAAATCTAACACCAAAAAGTTTAAACACAAATATAATCTTGAGTCTCTTAAAAGTAAAATTTGGTTTTTACTAAAAGTGTATATTAAAGTCAGAGTTAGTTAAGAAAACAACTAAATAAAATTCTTCTAAACTTCTGGAGAACAAGGCATCTAAAATCCAGACATTTTAAAATGCTTATTAAAGTTTAAAACACCAGCTATCTTAAATAACCTGCCTATTTTACTACAAGTAATAAAACATTCATCCTATATGCATTCTATTAAACTCAAATATGTTACCTAAATATGTGATCTTTTTCTTTGTCAGAGTCTGTGGCCAACAGTTTACAAATGGTCTCCTCTTTGGTCAGATGGTGGAGTTTTTGTTCCAGTGGATTCAGAGTCAAAGAAAGAAAGTTGGAGATCTGAAAAAAAGTTCTAAGTCATTTAGATACAGTTAACATTATTATTATCCCCTACACTGAAATGAAAGGGCACACATTAGGCCTTTTCTATGTAGAAAGAAAATTCTAACAAGGTGATGATTCAGAGATTTATAACTCTTTATTAGTTTGTTTTGTTTTGTTTTTTTGAGACAGGGTTTCACTGTGTAGCTTTGACTATTCTGGAACTCTCTGCAGACCAGGTTGGCCTTGAACTCACAGAGATCCACCTGCCTCTGCCTCCCCTGAGTTCTGAGATTATAGGCATGCGTCACCACCACCCAGATAAATTTATAATTCTTTATTCTGAGAAACCTTTTGTTAAAGCAAGTAAATGCTTCCTTAACCTAAAAGAATAGTAAGAGTACACAAAATCAGAAATTAAAAAAACTAAGGATAGTGATTAATATTTTCAAGATGATATGAAACATTTTATACAAATTATTTATAAACTAAACAATACTTGAATACAAGCAATACTTGAAATACATGGCTAAGCTGGGTTCAAGTATTTAGCACAACTACAAATCACACACACAGACCCCAAGTGCACATCTCAAAGCAGTCTATGCCTATTGTAGTATACTTCCAGGGGCAGATTAAGACATTATTATCTTTTCATATCGTTTTAGGTGACTGTACTATCAGTGCTTTGATTTAAAAGATTAATATCCTAGAAAAATACAATTTTTATTACCTGCTTGGCAAAGAAAACATAGTCAAGTATTTAATAATTACCCAAAATGCTATTGTTATACTTAGGAACTGTGACAAATAATATAAACATTCTACCCGATAATATGATAACACAGAAAGTACACAGGTATATACCTCGAGATGTTTATTTCTTTTCGCAATCTCGCTTGGTGTTCTGCCATCTTTGGTCTGTAGCATTTTATTAGCTCCAAGTTCAAGCAACTTCAGAATTACATTTTTATGACCCTGACGTGCTGCCCATGTTAAGGCCTGAAAGTGTGGGAAAGCAGGCTGTTTAAAAAGGAGTGCATGTGAGATAGATAAGAGATATTTTCACCAGTATTTATGGCACAGTAAAAAGGAGAGCACAGATAATTAGCAGAGTGATGCAATCTCCTCATTGCACAATATAATGTAAACATATTTCCAGCTGTACTTTACAGATTTTATAGAACCAAACACTGTTTTGCGCAGTTAAGTAAAGCCACGGAATAAAGAACTTATCTGCCAGTCCAGATGTTTTCTATGAAAGAATTTGTGTATGTTTTCTAGAACCCTGGTTCTGTTGTACATACAGCTTCTGTTATCAAGGGCCAAATGATCTCCCCTTTCTCTAAACTGTTGCTATCACAGTGTTTTCTCCCAGCAGTGATTACAGCCCAAGCCCAAGCCTTTTACAAAACATTCTTAACTCTCTGACAGCAAACGTCAGCCAAACAAAACTAGCGCTTTATGTAGGCTACTGATATAATATCAAAGTATCACTGTCTTAGGAATAGAAGTCAACACTGAAAAGCATTTCTCACAGTATAACCATTCTCATCCTGGGCGTTAACTTCTGCTCCATGAGCGACCAGCAGAGCAACAACCTGAGTATGACCATCGCGGGCAGCATACATGATTGGAGTCATAAGTCTCCTACAGAGCAAGAGGAAAAAGACACATGTGTCCTTGTCACCATTAGCAGCCATTCAACTTCACGGATGTATGCACACACGATACTATCAATAATGCTTTAAAAGAAAAGAGAAGGCAATACGAGCTTTTACTATAGCAAGTAATAATAATAATAAAAAAAAATAACTGCGTGTCACAGGTATATTAACCATATTACAGGCCCCATGCCCAGAAGTAGATAGCCACCACAAATTCAACTCTATTTGTGTGTGTGTGTGTGTATTTTGTTTGGGCATTGTCTTATTGGCTATGTTTATTTTAACCTTTGGGTTTGGGGGGAGGGAGAGAAAGAGAGAGAGAGGGAGAGGGAGGGAGGGAGGGAGGGAGGAGGGAGAGAAATTGAAAGAGAAATTAAACATGTAATTGGCTAGGGAGGATCTAGGAGGAAGAATCAGAGGGGCAGGAAAGAATATGACTAAAATATGTTGTATGTAAAATATGTAAAAATAAAATATTCAACCTTCAAGTAACTAACTAAAAGTACTACTTACACCATACACTATAGCAAAGAAATCTACACCCACCTTTAAGTTTCCTGCTTTCTAATATGAATAATCAATTACCACCTTCCTCTAGAACTTAATCAGAGAGCCCATTCTGCTCACGCTGGGAATCCAATGACAGAAGACCCAGTAAGGCCTCCGTCACACTGAATCTCCTCGTGTCTTAATTTAGTCTATTATCACCCCATGTTAGTTTGGGATAGACTTTTATTCTGAGCTAGGAATTAGCCAATCCAGAAAGAGATCAAACCATTTCTTTGCCAAATATTTCTTGAGCATCTTCTGGGAAAGAGTAGTGATTTCTCTGTAACTCATCACTTCCTCGAGCTAGAGATTCAGTCCCTCTGTCCCTGGACATTAGTTTCCGGGTGCATACAGAGGAGACTAGCATCCTTCTATTTGTTGTATGCAAGTAGAATAAAAGCATAATCTGTTTTATGGAGATCTGATATTCTGGGTCCAGTGCTTCAGAGTCATTCACATTATTTGATTTATATGTGAAAAACTTCAGAGAGAACAACATATGGAATTATTTAAGAATTTAAAATATTACCTGAAGTTCTTGTTTATATTTACATTACTTATCAACAAACAGGGTATCTCTCTATAAGGTGTATTAGCAGGAGATTTTTTTCCTGGATGTGACTTCTTTACACCAACAGTTTTTAGCAAAACCACTGACACTTGTTCCTTTTTCTTCTCTGTATTTTGAATTCAAATGTCTGTTTTTAAGTTCTAGGAGCTTTTTTCCATGTTGCATTTATATCTCTTTATGTAATCATTCTCCCTTAGCAATTTTGTGCTCTGTGAAAACTCTGTCAATTCTTTCCCCAGATTTGGGAAATAATTATTCTCTATTTTGTCTCTAGGTATAGTTTCATTGTTGAAATAGGTCTTTTTTAATATTGACTATTTTTTACTGCAATTATTTTAATTACCAAGACTTGTCATTAATTAAATTCTCAATCATTACTTTTTTTCTGGCTAGTGTGTCAAGTAATCATTATTTCAAGAAGAGATACAGTATACAAATATTGATAAAAATAACTTGATGAATGAATATGGCCCACAAAATATCTTTCTAATACTTACACCACCTAAGGAATGCTCAGCCTGGAATAGATTTGCACAAAATGTAGAACTGGAGTGATGCTGAGGTAGGATAGCAGTCCTTAGTTAAAAGAACTTTTTCGGTAACCCTTAGTTAAAATCTAAGAACTTTACAAATAAGTACTGGTGCCATTTTATGAAATGTGCTACCTTGTGAAATAATGGCAAGGGCACGGATGGACATAAAGTCAGAAGGCGTGCACACAGCCTTTAGTGTCTCTAAGGTGTGCTTATGACACATTTGCTTTTTGATTTTGCAGTTCACAATTAAAACACTTGGGACTTTTGAATTTTTGAGGTTTACCACTGACTGCACTTATGAGTCCTCCTATTTATGACTATGGAGGTGGCTATAGTTTCTATTTACTTTGCTTTGCATTTAATGAGTTACAATTTCAAAAGATACATCCTTCCTTTGTTCTTTTTCCCATTTATTAATTTATTTTCTTTATATCAGATTGCAGCTTACCCTGTCTGTCCCTCTCACCTCCTTTTCCCTCCTCTCCCACCCGTTCTCCTTAGAGATGGGGAGACCTCTCAGTATATTAACCTGCCTTTGCATATCAAGATGCATTAGGACTAGGTGCTTCTTTTTATACTGAGGCTAGACTCGGCAGGCCAGTTAGAGGAAAGGGATCCAAAGGCAGGCCACAGAGTCAGAGAGGCAGCCCCTCCTCCAGTTGTCAGGGGACCCACATGAAGACCAAGCTGCACAACAGTTACATAGGTATGTGTGGGTCAGTCTCTGTGAACCTCCATTGGAGCAATTAGTCAATTCTGTAGGTGTTCTTGTGGTGCCCTTGTCCTTTCTCACTCCTTTGTGTTTTTTTATTTAAAAGTTTCTTTTTAAACATATACATTTGTTTCTTTTAAAACATATACATTTATATTATTATACATGAGTAAAATAAACTACATACAGCAGGAAGAACCATGAGACAATCAGGAATTATATAAATGTTACATTCATAGTTATTTGGCTATTTGTATTTGGCAAACTTGAGCAAACATCTTTCCTATCTTGTTGGGTCTAAATTTCTGAATGGAGATTAATATCTATCATGTCTCATCTCTATTAACTTAAAAACATCTATCCTGATCTAAAAACATCTTAACCTCTAACCTACTAAGCTTAATTGAAAGACTAAACTATCTGGTCTTCAAACCCACGAGGGACTTGAGAAGGGATAAAACTAAAATATCTGAGTGAACCGAGAGTGCAGGTTAGCAGCTTCCAAAATGAAGAAATGACTGAGATAGTTTACTGCCTGAACAGTCACCCAACACTGCTCTTTTGTTTTAATGCAGAAATCCTTGCACATTGTGACCATTCAAGTGTCTATTGCAGTAGGTCTACTGGTTCCCTCTAGTGGTCAATATTGTCACTGGAGTAAATTTAAATTAAATGGAAGAGGACCTGGGCAATGTGTCCTGGAACAAATGGGATGGTCTCACTCTAAATGTTAATAGTGTCTATACCATTTGAGTCTCTCTGCTTCTGGGTTAGCTCACTCATTATGATCATTTCTAGTTCAATCCATTTATATACTCACTTATAACTGGACACTAGCCCAAGGGGGAGGTCCCATGAAAGTCTGCACCTACCAGGAAAGTGGGATAGAGGTGAGAACATCCTATTGAGACTCTAGGTGAGAAAAATATAGGGGATAGGGAAGTAGGTGGATCCAGAGGGTCCTAGAAACCTACAAGAGGAACATTATGATGGGTGGATCTGAGCCCAGGGGTTCTGCTTGATCAAAGGCACCAACCAAGGACAAAACGTGCAATCATCATCAAACCCCTACCCAGATCTAACCATGGGACAGAACATTCTCCACAGTTAAGTGGAGACTGGGGACTGACTTTCACAGGATCTCTGGTGCCCCATATTTGGCCATGTCCCTTTGTGGGAGAGGCCCAATGGCACTCAGAGGAAGGATAGCGGACTACCAAGAAGAGACTTGATACCCTAGCACCATATTCAGGGGGAGGCCCCTCGGTCACAGTCATAGGAAAGGGGATTGGGGTGAAAGTGGGAGGGAGGGAGGAATGGGAGGATGTTGGGATGGGGTAGAAAATGAGATGTAATATGAATTATTTTATTTTTCAATAAAAATGTGTTAAAAATGTTAATAGTGTCCCTGCTGAGGAAAATAACTTTGTGTTTCCATACATATATGACAAAGTATCTTATCTTCACTCTTAGATGATGAAAGGACTAAATACAGAATTTCAGATCAAAATTGATTGCACAGACCATTTCTCTTCTTTCATATACAGGTGTTAAATTGTCAAATAATGATGATGATCATTCTTGCATAGGAAGTATTTTGATATAACACTTATTTCCTTATTAAGTTTTAAATTTCCTTAAGATATTTGAAGTTGTTATGTACCTATGTATTTTATTTCTTAATGAAAATGTACACATTGCTTCTTTAGTTTACTTCTCTTTCTGCTGTGACAGAAGGTTTTATTTTGGCTCCCAGTTCAAGGGTACACTTCATGGAAGTGAAGTCATGGTGACAGGCACTTGAGGCATCTGGTCACATCGCATCCACAGAACAAGAGAGAAGCATACTAATGCTCAGCTTACTTTTTCTTTTTCATTCAGTTCTGGGACTACAGCCAATGAGACTGTTCACCTAATTAGGGCTCCCACCTCAGCACACCTGCAGAAAAACTCCCTCACAGACCTGCCAAGACATTTGTCTTCTAGGCAATTCTAGATACTGTCAGGCTGACAATCAGTGTTAACCATTACACTTAGAAATACTTACTTATTATGTAAACATTTTCTCATAGAAGCAAAGAATCTTTCATTATTTAGGATGAGGTCTTCAGGATGTGCCTATTCCTAGCCATTAGGGCTTCAAAGATAGCACATCTTTCTTTCTTTCTGGAAGCTTATTAGACAGTACAGCATTTGACAACATTCTTTGTTTCCTATCTATTAGATAGAAATAGATTTCCATTCTATTAGTGTTGTGTTGTATTCTAGACACTTTCCTCCCATCTAGCTTCTAACCGGCTTAGCTATTCTCAGCAGTGACACACTTAATATGCACATACACGTCGCTTTGATAATGGCCAGTTTCACACTTGGCTGTACTTGTTTCACAGAGTCCATCTGTTACGTTGTGGCAGCAAATCCCTCTTCCATTCTTCAGGGTGATAAGGCCCCTTTCAGGTTCTTCTAGTTTTCCTTTCTTTAGTATCCACTTTCCTTGGACTTGCTGCACATGTTTAATCTTATGATGCTGGTATGCTCTGAAGTTTAATCACTAGTGGCTATGCACCCTGCTTTCTGGCCTACTGTCATGATCTAGCAGAACACAGAAGACTCGAGTCCAATGTCCTTCCCTTGTCGGTTGGTCATGCAGACTGGACATGTTCTCAGGCTTCCCACCCTGCATTCTTCTGAGATAGACCTTTTCCAGGCCAGAAGCACTCCCCTTTGTTTTAAATAGAACTTTTAAAAACTTTTAAAATTATTTGATATCTACATTTTTTGTGCAAGGTAAAGATGTATCTTCTGCTTAGTATATTAAAGTCATAAAGCTATTTTTGCCCAAATTGTTGATATTAGTCAAATTTTTATCTAGAAATTTCAAAATTATTCATAAGGTTAACACAATCCCCTTGGTCCTTTGAATAGGCTACTTAATTTTACAAAACTATATAAAAATACCCCCTTAAAATTCTCTCATCTTAGCAGTTTTTAAATTTTTCATGTAATACACCTTAAAATTGTTATTGTTTAGGTCCTTCATTTTTCCTTTACACTTATTACTAGACTATGTTTGCTCTCAAGAGTAGGATCTATGACACCACTGTATTTTCCAGTGTTTCCTATGGAATCCCTTAATCTTTGTGAGCACACATAGATATGCCATGGTTGTGGCATTCAATTCTGTTATTCTAGAGTTGAAACTTGCTACAGATAATGTATAAATGCTCTGTAGAAGTAAATTAAAACACAGTTGTGCTCTATTACAGTCCTGCAGGTCTGCCAACTTCTGAGTTAGAGTATAAGCAGTCATGTTAGCTAGCTTAGGTTCAAAGCTAGCCTATTGTGCACTTGAATCATAAATCATTTTTCTGAACCTTTTATCAAGTCTGACTTTCTGGGTACTTCAATAAAACTTCCACTAGAGGGCAACAACACTCAACTTGATAGTAATACTCATTCACAATGATATACCTACTATTATGAATTAAATGGTTGGCTTATCCTCACGTACATATTTTATGAACATTTAACTATTATCTACTCTTTTTAAAATCTGCTTACAAGTGTAGCTGGAAGAATAATGAAACAAACAAGTGGTAAGAACTGTGTATCTACTTCCAGGAATA
Organism: Acomys russatus; assembly: GCF_903995435.1. Lineage (NCBI taxonomy): Eukaryota > Metazoa > Chordata > Mammalia > Rodentia > Muridae > Acomys > Acomys russatus. Next base: position 23,276,836 of record NC_067146.1, on the reverse strand, counting down.
GAGTAGTTTTAGAACAACACCGGAGGGGCTGCCACGGCATGTTGGAAGTGCTGCAAGCTACTCTCCACTTCCAGGGAGATGGTGTGGAACCCTTAAGAAGTGGAGCATAGGACGAGGTTCTTGGGCTAACTGGGGAAAGTACTTGTAATGGCCAGGGCGTTCTTGTGAGAATCTTGTTAAGTTTTATGGAGAATGTTACAAAGCTTAAGCATGGCCATATGCAGACACTGGCTTCCAGTTTGAGACCATATTCCTGCTGGCACATGAGATGTGCCCATTTCCATCTGTTGTTAACTGTATGCACCATTACAGAACTAAGCTAGCATGGAGATGCCACATCTTTGAATCTTTAAAACTGTGTGTGTGTTGAGGCTCATGACTGTATTTCAGATAGCTGCGACTAATGTTCTAAGAAACAGAGTGTAAAGAAAGTAGACCTAGGGACCTGAACTCCAGGGAGGAGAAGCTATCAGAAACAGGGGTGTTTGAAACACATGTTCACACACTTCCCTCTGAGCTTCAAAAGTAATCCACCTCAGGTGTTCATTATGGAGACAAAGCTGATCCATGTGAAGGTAGAGAAATAAAACTAAGGCTTCAAGACCATGAAAAACAAAGACCCTGGTGTTGAATTGAGTACGATATTCTCTCCTCACGTTTTTCTTTGAGGCAGTTCCTAATTCCTGGCTAGCATTGGTAGCTGGCAGTACAGGTTGGTCTTCTCACGGTACAACCCATAAAACTTGGAGTTTGGTGATGCTAAAACACTGAGAATTTCAAGAAGCAAGAATCTGGGTTTCAGGACTTCCCAAGTAAGATGGTGGTTTGGAAGTTCCATCATTTTCTATCCCTGCCAGAGAAAACAGCTGAAAACAAATTTATTATGGTGGGTGATAGCTCCACAGAGAAGCAGGAAGGAGGAGCCATGGACCTGCACTTTTGTGAAGTCAGTGGGAACTACTAGGAAAGTCTGTCTATCCTCCCCATACCTTGTCCCCACTGCAGGAACATTAGTTGGACAGACCAAGGGTTGGATCCCCCCTTCACCACTGGCAATCAGATTCAAAGCCAATGTCATTTGTGTGCCTCAAGGCTGAAGAATCTAAAGCAGATATTCTAGCTTGCGTTACTGGAAAGTGCAAGACAAGGGATTCCACTGCCCCCTCTTCCTACCCTCACTTGAACAGCCAGAGAAACGACAGTTGCAGAGGTACTACTAAGGTCTGGATACAACATTGGCAGCAAGGCAGGTGGTCCATGCAGGCTATGGAGCCCGGAATTGAAGAGTGACACTCCTATGTGCCTGTACTGAGGTGAACAGGAAGCATCACCTTGAACTTCCACACTCCCGCACCCCCCCCCCCAACACACACACAACATGTGTTGCAGAACTGGAACCAGGATCTGTGGAGGCATGGGCAGAGGGCTGTCTATTATGGGTACTGATCAGTAGAGGCTTTGGCAGTAGCCACGGAACTGTGGCCTGCACAGCACCCTGAAAGGCTCCCAATTGCTTCCACTTGGAGCAGCATAGGAACTGAGAACTACACTGCTGACCTCAGCTGTGCCAGAAATGCAATATAAAGAAAATGGGCACTGCAAATTCAAAAATCTGCTTTTACATGTTCGAACCACAATTGAAAACTGCACCTCCCCCTCCTCAGAATACTTTACTACATGAAACATACAGGGAGGGAAGGAATCCAAAACCGTTCTGGGGGAAGAAATACTGTGTGGTGTGATGACATTTTAAATCACTTTGTCCTTTTAGGTTAGTTTTTAGTTTTTAACTTCACTTGTGCATAAGCATCCCTTAATGGTCTTGCTTTGGTTATTATGTCACACTGTAAGATTCTATGATCACTCTGGTGGTTTACTCACCCACTCTAAAGTTTACTTGCTGCTATTCTCCCACAACTCACATCTTTTCCTTCTGATTCAAACTTCATTTCCTTCTTTTTTCTTTTGAATTGTAACTGTCCAAAGGTTTAACAATCTGTAAACTCTATAGGTACTATCCAACATTTTAACTTCTGTTGACACCAATTTCTCCTTTCCATCTATTTTAACCCCCTTAACCTTTTCTCAGTTGCTGCAACACTAATCCTACCCTCATTAAACCTGCTTCCTTTTACTCTTACCCTTAATAAACAATATCTCAGGATATAATTCTATCCTGTTCCTTTGGCCTGCTAATAAGTTACTGAAATGAAATGACTGTTTAACTGATTCCTACAATACTCACAAAGCGTGCATATCTGAAACTGTGGTTGCCTACGCAGTTAATGTTCTAGTTTAAGAGTAGGGCAAGCTGGGTGTGGTGGTACACACCTTTAATCCCAGCACTCAGGAGGCAGAAGCAGGCAGATTGCTGTGAGTTCGAGGCCAGCCTGGTCTACAAAGCAAGTCCAGGACAGCCAAGGCTACACAGAGAGACAGGTCTTGAAAAACCAAAAAAGAAAAAAGAAAAAAGAAAAAAAAAAAAAGAGTAGAGCAGGTTATGGTGGCCGGTAACCTGTGCGATGGACGGAAGGCTTAGCTTCTGCACTATGTTCCTTACTGCACTACAGCTAGTCCCACTGCAACGTCACAAATAATTCAAATGAAAGAACAGAATGGACACAAAAATCCAATCAATTAAATAATTCCAGATGCACAACAAAACCTATAAAATAAATGCTAGAAACATGAAAAAAATCAAGGAAGTATTATGCTTCTAAAAATATACTAATTCCATAGTAGTTAATTCCAATAAGATCAAATCAGATGAAGTCCCAGATAAAGAGGTCAAAAGGGTAATTATAAAAATGTTTTGCAAAATCATAGAGGCAACAAATCATCTCCTAAATAAACTCAAAGGGAATACAAATAAAGAGATAAGTGGAATAAGGAAGCCATACAACATACGAAAGAGGAATTCAAAAAAGAGGAGATACAATTTTGGAAAAAAAAAAAACCTGAACTGAAATGCCTGATGCCATGCTTCCATCATGATGGTCAAAAATTCATCCTCTGAAAACTGTAAGCCCCAATAAACTTTTTCTTCTATAAATTGCTTTTGTCACACTGTCTCTTTACAGAAATAGACAAGTAACTGAGACAGCCACAAACCCGGCACAGTAGAAAGTCTCTCTTTTACCATGAGTCACCTGGAAGACAGAATACTAGTGATGGAGAACAAGATAGAACATCAAGACATCTATCAAGAAAATAGTAACAATGTATAAAGGTAATAAATGAAATCAATGAAACACCATTAAAAGACAAAACTTACAAATCATGTGGATGGGCAAGGAGAAGAACATCAGACTAGAGGCATAAATAATACATTCAATAAAGTTCACATAGGAAAAGTTTGCAAGGGCAGTCTGGTCTACACAGTGAGTTCAGGACAGCCAATGCTACTGAGACACCTTGTCTCGAAAAAACCAAAAGAAGAAGATGAAGGAGGAGGAGGAGGAGGAGGAGGAGGAGGAGAAGAAGAAAGAAAAGTTTGCAGATTGAGAAAATGAGCTGACATCCATGATTCAGGAGGCATTATACTACCAAACAGACAACAGGAAACAAACCACCCCATGCCATATTCTAGTTAATATATTCCAGTTAAAATCCAAAGCCTAGAGGACAAAACTGCAGGACAGAAGAACCAAATTACAGACAGAGGCAAACATGCCAGAATTACAGTAGATCCAAAGACAGGAGCCCTAAGAGCCAGGACAGTATGGAATGATATATCCCAAGCACCAAAGGACCAACCCAGATTGCTATGTGTTATAGCTGAATGAAGAAGTTTCTATGATAAGCACAACCTAAAAGAATTCATGATTGTTAAGTCAGCACAACCAAAAAATACCCAAAGGAATTCTTTGCATTGAAGGAAAAAAAAAATCCCTGAGATTATAGGAAAGAATAAATCTTACTTTAGAAGAAATATTGGGCCATTAAGGAATGGGAAAATACTAAAAGCTACAAAATAATAGAAATGACAGACATTAATAGAGTCCTTTCAAAAACAAAGTTAAGTATCAATGGTCTCATTAACCTTATCAAAAGAAACACCTCACTATCAAAGAAAAACAACCTTAGGCAAAAATAGGGGAAAATCATTTAAAGCAAATGAAACTATGAAGAAAGTGGGCATTATTGTTATAATATTGGAAAAAGCAGAATTTGGTTTTTCAAACCAAAATTATTCAGAAAAGGTAAAGGTTGTATCATACTGATAAAAAAGAACAATAATTCAAGATGATATTATAACACATACACATGAAAATCCAGTACATTTAAGTTTATAAGAGAAACATTTCTGGATAAAAATCACAGATTACCCCTAGGACAATAATAGTGGTGGTTTGAATCCCTCACTTTCACCAATAAACAGATCATACTGAAAAGAATTAAGCAGAGAAATATTTGAATTAAATAACACAATAAATTAAATGTACTTAAGAAGCATCTCTAGAACATCCCATCAAAATATTATACTCTTCTTAGCAGTCCATGGAAATTCCACTAAAAATTATCTTGTAGTAGGATACAGAACAAGCTTTAGTAAATACAGGGAAACTGAAATAATTGATAATGTCCTATCTGACAAAGGGATAAAACTAGAAATCAACAGCAAAGAAATGACTAAACACACACAAACTCATGGAGATTGAACAATACCCTCCTGGTATTGATGGGATTGTAATCAAACAAATCAAGAAGGAAAATGAGAACAGAACCATCTTAGTCAGGGTTCCTGCTATGATGGTAAAACAGCATGACCAAAGCGATTTAGGGAGTAAAGGATATATTTGGCTTATATATTCCAGGTCACAGTCTACTGAAGGAAACCAAAGCAAAACTTGAGGCAGGAACCTGGAAGTAAGAACTGAAGCAGAAGTCATGAAGGAATATTGCCTACAAGCTTCCCCTCATGGCTTACTCAGTCTCCTTTCTTCCCTTTTTTTTTACATTTATTTTTAATTTTTTACATATATATTTATATTATTATGTATATATACAATAAACTACCTATAGCAAGAAGAACTATGACACAATCAGGAATTATGTAAATGTTACATTCACATTGTTTTGGATATTTATATTTGACAGCCTTGAAGAAAACATCTTTCCTATCTTGGTGCATCTAAAATTCTGAATGTAAATCAATCTCCATCACCTCTTGTCATTATCAACTTAAAACATCTATCTAGAATGAAAAACCTCAACCCCTAAACAACTAAGCGTCATTGTAAAACTAAGCTACCTGGTCTTCAACTCCATCAGACACTTGAGAAGGAATATATAGGATTACAGGTTAGTAGCTTTCCAAATGAGAAGATGACAGAGACAGTTTTCTACCCGAATAATCACCCAAAACTTTCTATTATGTTGGAGCATCTTCTTCACCCTTCTGGCCCAATATATCTCACAGACATATTTGTGAAGCAGGAACTATTGAGGACTTGCTTACCCTGTCTTGGCAGAGTCTGGCTGTCGACTCTGCTTGCATCCAAGCTTGCCCTTTTCCTAGGCAGAATTCTGTCTGTGGTAGAAATGAGGACATTTGGCCCAGTGGCTAGTTTGCCACATTTGAAGCCTTCTCCATCAGGAGGTTCTTTGATGCTCAGCATCCTCTTTGAGATAGGCTGGGTATTGCCAGGAGCTAATCTCTCTCATTGTCAATGAATATTCAAAGTTAAAAAAAAAAACGTTTTAAATGCCATCAATCAAGGACCATGTATGATGTGGAACTTAGACCCACTGCTCAGTTGTAGCACAGTCTTCTTGTGGATCTCATGTGTGGAGAGTAGGGACTACTTCGGACATGCACTCTGCCTTCTTATATAACCTAGGACCAATGCCCCAGGAATGACACTGTCCAAAGTGTGCTAGGCTCTCCCACATCAATCATTAATCACAAAAATGTACCAAAGGCTTGCCCACAGGCCAATGTGATGGAGTTAACTCCTTAAATGATGTTCTCTCTTCCTAGATGACTATAGTTTATACCAAAGTGACAACAAACAAACAAACCAATACAATACACCAAATCTTATGGGATGCAATAAAAGCGTTCATAAGAAGAAAGTTTATAGCTACAAATGCCTACATTAAAAAATTCAAAGTGCTACCAAATACTCAACTTAATGTTACACCTTCGAACCTTAGAAAAAGAAGAATAAATCAAATAAATGGGAATCAACATATGTGAAGAAATAATTAAAATTATGGTAGAAATAAATGAAGTGGGAACATAAATGTAAAGACTCAGTGAAGCAAAGAGTTCTTTGAAGCTTTAGTCAAAAGAAAAGACACTAATAAAATTATAGGTGAAAATGCAAACATTACTACAGATATCAAAAAATTCATAAAATCATTAAGACATACCTTAAAAACCTATATTGCTCTCAACTAAAAAAGTAGAAGAAATATGAATGAATTTCTAGATGTAGTTGATATATTAAAATTATCAAGATGAGAATACAAATGCAAGTGAAGATGCAGACAAAGAGAACACATGGGATTCTAAACTAGTCCAGCCACTGTGGAAGTTAGTACAGAGGCGCCTAAAAAAAAAAAATCTAAAACTCTTATAACACAGGTAAGCCACTCCAAAAAACCTAAGTCTGACTACAGAGACACTTGGACATGACATTTTATTGCTGCTCTTTCCACAAGTGTTAACAAATGGAGCTAGTGTGAATGCCCATCAACAGATGACCTTTTAAGGAAAATGCAGTATATAGATAGCATGTTATTTTTCAGCAGTAATAAAAAAATGAAAACATAAATTTATGGAAAAGTGATTAGAATTTACAGACACTGTTCTGAGTAGAATAAGGCAGAGTCAGACAAATACCTCACATTTCCTTTCATACAAATACTCTATATGTGGTGTGCGTGTGAGTGTGCGTGTGTGTTATAGAGAAGGACCTGGAAGAGGAAGATACAAATCTTAACCAAGGCAGTTACCAGAAAGTCAGGGTAGCCACGCATGTGGCAAGAGCACAGTAGGACAGCAGGTAAGACTATTTGGGGAAAGAAGCTCAGCAAGTGTGGGCAGTGGGGAAACGTGTTGAGTATGAACAAAATGTACAAACCTATATGTATGAGATGCCATAATGAAAGCAATCAATTTGTAGGCTAACTCAAAAACTTAATTGATGAATGAAACACAGTGGTCATAAGTATTCTGTAAATAGTAAGTAAAATACAGTGATTAAAAATAAATATGGAAATAGTACCAACAAAAAAATGTGACCCAGAATACACAAAGTTGTTTATTTGGTTCTTTATTTTTCCGTTTCCTAAACGTAAGCAATATGTGTATTGTGGAAGGGAACTATAAAACAAGAAAAACTGGATGTTAAGAGGATCTTAGCATTCCATCACATCTGGCATTTGTGATTCACAAAGGGAGACCGGCTCAGGTAAGCCACCGAAGTTTGAATTGATACTAAGGATTATAAGTAAGAGTAATCCCCCAGCTCTGATTCATCTCACTACCTGATCTCATTAAAATAATCTTTCCTTGTTCTAAGAAAACTATTAACCATGTAAGCCAGAAGAAACTATTTTCTGTGAGACTAGTACAAATACTTAAAGGAAATATTCAAAACTAGCAAAAATTTCCAGACTTTCTAAGAGACAAATCAAGTGGTCAAAACCCTAAGCATACAAAATAAGATGCATAACCTTTTAAAAAATCAAACTTTAGAATCATTTTGATGATTATTTTACTCTCTCTCTCCCTCCCTCCCTCCCTCTTCCACTCACTGCCTCTGTGTGTGTGTGTGTGTGTGTGTGTGTGTGTGTGTGTGTGTGTATGTGTGTGTGTTTATTATATTTAAGAAAAAAAGTAACTAGGCAGAGGCAGGCAGAGCTCTGAGTTCAAGACCATCCTGGTCTACAGAGTGAATTTCACGATAGCTAGGGCTACATAGAGAAACCCGGTCTCAGAAATCTCCATCCCCTCTCCAAATAATAGAAACATTTATCTTTTGATTATTTGCTTTTAATTTTGAGAGAGGGGGGGATGGGGAGGGGGAGGAGAAGGGAAAGGGAGAGGGAGAGGGAGAGAGAGAGAGAGAGAGAGAGAGAGAGAGAGAGAGAGAGAGAGAGAGAGAGAGAGAGAGAGAAAGGGGGGAGGGAAGGAGAGAATAACAAAGTTGGGTGGCTAGGGAGGTGGGTAGGATGTAGGGAGGAACTGGGGAAAGAGGAAACATGATCACCTATATTATATAATAAAATTTTTTCAATAAAATAAAAAATCAGTTAGAGATCTGTATATTTGGTAATAAAAAAGTCCTCAGCATCTTGTGGCAAGAACCCTCCTCCCTACAGATTCTGGCACCAAGAACCCAGGACTGGAGAGGAAACCATAAGAGGACAATGATACAGCTAACTTTTCATTAGAAAACAGCAGAGGCCAAGAAGGAAGAAATAAATAGTTTAAAAGAATGTAGCAGTTGCCAGGTAGTGGTGGCACACGCCTTTAATACCAGCACCCAGGAGGCAAAAGCAGGAGGATCGCTGTGAGTTTGAGGTCAGCCTGGTCTACAAAGTGAGTCCAGGACAGCCAAGACTACACAAACAAGCCCTGTCTTGAAAAACCAAGGGAAAAAAAAAAAGAATGTAGCAGTTAACCTCGATATGGAATAAGGAGACTCAGGTTTATAAAACATATTAAGGAAGCATAGGGTGCTAAAACGGCTCTGTGCATGAAGGTAACTGCTGCTATGTGATGCAAGGCTTATTTCCAGAACACAAAGAAGGGTGGAAGGAGAGAACCTCTGTCACAAGGCTGTGCTGACTTCCACAGGGGCGCTGCTGCATATATCTGCCTACGAAGACACAACATGTACATGGATAGTAAACAAACAAACAGAAATGCTCAGGAAGCTAGCATAGGAACCACTGCTCTTAGAGTCACAAGTTTACATTGTCTTTTTAATCTTTGGCCTTGAAATGAAGCTACAAAGGCAATATTAATTATATTGGGCTTCACGTCTAAACATGACAGAGGTATGCATTGTTAATGGAGTCCCTTTTATTCTGAAGACTATGCACTTCAATTTTCTCAAATCAGGAACTATCTGAAATGTTGCCTGTGAGTATTGAAAAAAAGGACACTTATGTACACATTTTACAAAGGCAAAAATGAATTTTCAATTGCTTTAGTTACAGATCTAGACATACAGAGAAATGAATAACCACTAGAGGTAATGAGCTCAAGTTGCAGAGCTGATTCTGTATCTTCTAGAAAATGTGTTAGTGTGCCTGTACATACACATAAGGCATTGTGTAAATGTATGGTGTCTCATGTACACAAACTAATACATAACAGGAAAGTGCAGTTTGTTGTTGCTATTGTTTTTAAAAAGCAGGTAAAATGTGGGAAGACTGGAATGAATACCAAGAAAACAATAAGTATGGATAGTAGAGATAGTTACTTTTTAAAAAAGACCAATTGAATTGGGTGTGGTGGTGTACACCTGTAATCCCAGGTCAAAAACCCCAAGAAAATTAAAACAACAAAAAGTAAAAATTCAGTATCATAAAATGATTAAAAATAAGAATAGCTGGACTTTTCAAAAGGAACACCAGAGGATACAACAACAGAAAGTTTTAGTAGGTATTAAAAGAAAGTAACTTTCAAATCCATGGTCCTGTTGTTTCATTAGTTGTTACATATATGCACATGTACAGACATAGTTCTAAAAGGAAAAGGATTACTGATTGAAACAATATGCAGGGCAGAATGAAGAACCCCAGAGAAGATGATTAAGTGGGGAAAATTAAAATTAATAGCATAATTGCTAAAATAATAATAATAATAATTTATTTTTTATTATATCTATCAAATATAAGTTTAAATGCATGGCAATACACACAAATACAAATCAAATTAAAACATTCTAAGATTCTACCCTATCCCAGGAAAAACACTAATTTATAGTAGATTTTAGTAAGTAAAGAGTTGGTGTTTTGATTTCTAGGGTAGCCACTCAGGGAACAATGAAAGAAAAAATAACTGACAAGATAGCGAGTTGAATAAGAATAAAAAATTTGATCCTCAATCAAAATTAGAAAAAACTGCATTCACTAAATGATAGATATCTGATAATGATAATGGACTAGGTATCCCAATGAAAAATAGATATCATCAATTAATTGATATTTAAAAGGAAGATTATAGTTCTTATTTTAAATGAAAGCAAATAAAAATTGATCCCTAGCAACATATACAGACACACACATGTACATGACTTATTTATACATTGGCAGGACATAAAGTGAAATTTCTTTCAGAAAGCATACAATATGATCTAGTAAACAGTTATTTTGAAGTTATATCTTCAAAATGTATGAACTTTTAAAGTAATCAACTCCTGGAAGTCTGTTACAGAATTAATGTTCATATCCTTGCTAGAGTAACATTGGGTACCTTAGTCTACACCAAGCAATAGCTCAAAACAGAAAAACACCTTCATAATATGATACTTTTATTATAAAAACAAAACTGAAAAGATAAATAACAAAATTATAGAGTTAGAAAAACATAAAGTGGAAGCTTAAACCTTAAGAAATCTGGCTCGTGAGATATTATGCTCACCCACCATATGATACAAGACTGTCAAGTTGCACACAACTTAATGTCATCAACATGATCATGTTTAATAAGGACAGTGTACTGGCAATATGAATGCATTAGAGTTCTCAAACAAAGATAAAGTTATTAAGTATTCACAGAAAGATCCCATTTTTTTTAGTGAAATGAACTGTGTGCATGTACACATTTGCATGTGAATACATTTGTGTTTTAAAAGGATTGGGGTCTTCATTAAACCACTTAATTACTATCTTTGAGAGAACAGAATGGATTTCTTAAGTCATGGAAAACTTGTACTTACTCCATGGATCTATTTGTTATTTATATATTCACAACAAAAATCTGTCAACTATGTATATGTAACTTTAAAAGGAAAAGGAAAAACACCAGGAAGTAAATGGTCATTTCCAGTAATGTTTTGTAAGTTGGAAGAATGCTGTCATGGCGTCTGCTGGTGTTGTCAAAGGCAAGCTGTGCCACACATTATTTAAGACAGAAGCATGCTCTTGTGACAGGCTATACTATACTCGCTCTATCAAGCTGCTCCAGTGACATTTATAACTAAATTTATACTCTGAGAAAGAGGTGAAAAGTTTCCCAGGGTCTGTCTTCTTTTTTTTTAAGACTAGGCAATAATATTCAACAAGTTAATAACCACACAATGATTACGTCAAAACATTGATCATTGGTTAATGGTTTATCAATGGAAATAAAACATCTACTGAAGTTAAAATGCCACATAAGTTTGTAGAACTCTTATCTCATGACTGAGAAATCCAAATTTAACAAAATCCTTGGCCAGAAATAGGACCTTCCAAATATAAATATATATAATCTTCCAACAAACTAGGGGGAAATCTCACAAATTCTAAAAACAAGAAACATATTAAGTTACACATGCTTTTACAAGGCTAGTACTTTAACAATAAAAATGTCTGCTCCATTTATGACTGATTTATAAGCAGTATTTCAACAACATATTTAAAAGCAATTAACAGTGCTTGGAAGGCAGCAAATGTTAAGACACACATGTCTGATAAGATGGCTCAGTGGTAAAGGCCCTGGCTGTGCAAGCCTGCCACATAAGCTTGATCCAAAGAAACCATATAAAGGTGGAGGAAGATAACAGACTCCATGATGTTGAAACTCTGAAACTTTTAGGGAAAGCATGGGAAATGCACTCGAAGATGTAGTATTAGGCAAGGACTTTCTGCACAAGACTTCAACAACACAAGAAGTTACCTAGTAAATCAACTCACGGGACAGAGGAAACTATCAGTAGAGTGAAAGAAGCCTACAGAATGGGAGAAAATCTTTGACTGCTAAGCACTTAAGTGCATAACCTTTAAGAAAAACATAATTGTGGCTCTGTCTTAGAGCATTAATTTTAAAAATTAGTTTCAAGTTGTTAGTTCTTTGCCATTAACACCAAAGAATGAAAGAAAGGAAAATAATAAAGTAATAAAAGAATGAAGTAAATTTCTTTGTACCTACATGGAAAACTTATGAAATGTTAAATTAATATTATTTTGAAAAAAAGCTACAAAAGAGATCCACACAGAAAATAAACACAGAGCAGACACTGAAACAGTTATAAATATAAAAGCCAATTAAAATGAGAAGGTATTAATTTCTTTTTGTCAACATGGTGAGCTAGATAATTTGGATCAAAGATGTGAAGATACCTTAAGTAGTTATATTTCTTTTAAAATTAAATTTTCTTGAGAACAAAGACAGCAAAGACTCACTGAACTGAAGTCCAGAGAGCAAAAAGCCAGTGGTAAAGCTAACTTTTTACAATTGCTTTTGCTCAAGGAACCTTGCCAGTTCACAGAAATCAATGGAAAAATGGCTTTGAATATGAGAATTAACAGTCCTGGGATATACATGGTGAAGGACTTGATAAATCATACTTAAGACATATTAAGCTTGGACTCAAGGGGTGGTACTTAAAAAAAACTTCATGATCATACCTCCACAATAGTCCAGGGAACATCAATATCCAAATTTAAGATGACATGATACCCGAACTGACAATGTCCTAGACACCTTTTAGAATAAGCAAAAATTTCACTGACATATGATTGATTGCCTCATATTGTTCACAGTAAGTTTTAAAAATCCAATGACTGCACCTGGCAATTAAGAAAAGACACAAGCTCTTTCCTTATCTCTGTCTCTCTCTGGAGTACCCCTCCTTCCCCCTTCCTTCTCTCCCATGCTCACATAATAAACCTTCATATAATAAAAAAAAGGAAAAAAAAAAAAGACACAAGAGCTGTTACCAACAGAAAAAAAAGCTCCCAAAGAACATAGAAAATCGTCCTTTAATATGGCACACTTACCACATTAGTGAAGTTTTAGCTTAGAGTGCAGAATAAGCACTTTTACCTGTTAAGCCATTTTATTGGCCCTAGATTTACATACTTACTTATCTACTTACATAAAAATGCAGCAGCAGCAGCAGCAATATCAAAGCAGTTAAGAACTGTGCTATAGCTGGACATGGTGACACACCTTTAATACCAGTATTATAGAGGCAACGTGAGGCTGAGGCTAGGCTGGTCTACACAGCCAGTTTAAATGAAAAATAAAAGGCCCATACAAAAAGGCTAAGTTGCATTTGTTTTAATTTTTAGACTTCCTTGAAAGAGAATAGTTGGAAAGCTTTCTCCCAGGTCAATTGAATAGGTAGGAAAAGAACACCATCAGCACTCAGAGCAACAAGCATACTAATGGAAAGACTGTTGACTCTGGAAACGGTTAGAACTCATGGATCTATGAGACAAGAGCAACTCCTGTAGGGACAGTCTTGGTTCCTGGGTGCTGGGTGAGTTATTTTTCTGCCCTTTCTTGGTAGCTAGAATGTACCTGGAAGCAGAAAGACTTCCAGCGAACAATGAAGGTAGAAAAGTTCAACTTCATGTCACCTATAAGAGTTCCACTTACTACACAACAAGAACTTGATTTGCACTTTATCAAACAATGGCTAATTTCTCTAAACCGTCTAAAAAATAGTTCCAGACAGAAAGGAGGGAAGAAAGCAGGGTCTGAGAGAGGAAGGAAAGTACAACAGTGAACTATACAGGGTATAGTAGAAAAAAAATGAAAACAGATAACCATTTGGGGGTAATAATATTCAGCATTGATATAAGGTAGTTGCTGAAGTAGACAAATAGCAATCCCAAGCACAAAGCACAGTCTCCTGTAAGCTATGAAGTAGTTAATAAAGGTGTGGATCAGTCCATGCTACCCAAGGGAACTACTCAAGGCACTTGACTCCACTCAGGCAGGCAGGGGTAGAGAAGGATGAAGTTCTGGCAGCAATGCTATAACCACTCATGTTCCCTGAGCTTAATTTTAAAATGCTTTAAATTCTGCCTTTCAAAGTTAGCAAATAAGTTTATAGAAATTTAATATATATATTACCCTTTCAATTTCTAAGCCAACTTTCTATTTTATTATGTCAGCTATTTTTGCTATTCTTTTCTACTGCAGTGGTAAAACAAATGACTAAAGCACCTTATAGAAGGAAGGGTTTAATTGGCTAATGGTTCCAGAGGGATAAAAGTCTGACACAGCAAGGAAGCACAGTAATATGTAGCGGGCATGGAGCTAGAGCAGAAGCTGGGTCTCGGATTTTGAACAACCCAAAGTGTGGAGAGCAACTGAGATGGCACCTGTTTTCAACCTCTCCATGTCCTCAGCCTCCACAAACAGCGCCACCAACTGGGAACCAAGTACTCAGATGTCCAAGACTACGGTGGCATTTGTGATATAAACCACCACAACCATGAAACAAATATTTAATAATTCTTTTAAAAATTATTATCAAATATTCATAGGCTAGAATATCAAGTAATAAATCATTGACATATACAATATGGAAACTGTGATACTCATTATTTTTGGTTAAGAAAATTAGACACACAAATATCATATAATTCTATTTATATAATATCTGTAGAATAGAATTATTATAGTTATAGAAACCAGTTGCAAATGACACATTAGCTACTAAAAGGGAATTTAACAGGAAAAGGTACTAGTAACATTCATAGAGAGACAGGAATGTTCTGACTTAGAGCATGGATAGCAGAAACATATAATGCTTCAAACAGTCAATTATACACTAACATGTAAATACTTTACTAAATATAAATTTCAGATAATTTAAAAATGACATTATTATAGAAATCCCTTAGTACCATTCCAAAGACTTCAAGCAAATACAACATTTACTCTTAACTTTTATTCTTTTTATTCATTTTAGCAAAAATTTGAAATTCACATTATTCAGTTTCATTGTAAAAGTCTACAGACTCCTAGATGCTTCTTTCTAAAAAAGAATTCAAAGCCTCATTTTCTTCAGCCCCCATATTTTATCTACAAGCTAAGACTCTATGTTTTGGTATGTCTCCATAAGATACAGATGTGTCCAAGCCACTTCAGGCATCAGATCAGACAGTTCAGTCTTTAGCTTACAGCCTGACTTTTAAGGCTTTTTATTACTTTTATTCTTGAAAGAAAATTACAGATCTTATTTTAGTGTAAAGAAAATCTTCCTAGATAACTAGCAATCGGGTGATATCCAGCTTTACAAAATTAGTCATTTATAAGTTTTATATATATCTCTTTTATCATTCTAAGAGGTAATTTTTATGTGCAAAAGAATTGTTATGAAGAGACTATGTCAACAGACTGAAAGTAAATTCATCTAAATGTTTGTTTTTTCTCTCTGACATCTTAATAATAATCCTTTGTTGCATTTATCTCTGGAATACTTTGTACATACTACAGGAAACTGAAACTTTTAATATCAAACAGGTTTTAATCATTTTCCCCATTGTTAATGATTTACCCATTTCCCTCCAAATCTCACTGTATTCAGTTTGGAGACTGTTTTCCTTTTACATGACACATGTCATTTCTGGTCTATTTTATATATCTAAAAGATGATGCCTAGCTGTGAAAAGGCACACTAAAAGAACCCAGGATGCTGATTGGTTTGTCATCTCTATTATGCTTAGAAGCCAGTCAGTAAGTGAGCAAAGATTTCACTACTTCCTGTCGGTATAGTCTTTCTGTAAGTGGCGCAGGCTTGACCTTGACCTTTAACTCACAACCCCCTGCTTCAGACTCTTGCATGTTAAAACTAACAGGCCGTGCTGCCATGCTTGACTACTGCCTACAATATCTTGTAAAAGTAAGAAGCAAAACCCAAAACTGAAGAACTCATAGCAAAATCAGTGTTCCACTGAGTCCAGAGAGGCAAGTCTTATTTCAGGCCACTTCTTTTTTTTTTTTTTTTTTTTTTTAACTCTCAATTTATTTAATTAATATTTTGACACTTTCAGAAAATGAGTCAAAATGCATTTTCATATATATATATATGTATATATATATACATATATATATATATATCTTTTTGAACTGTTCTGACATTGCTTTTCTTTCTTTTTTTTTTTTAAATTTTTTTTATTAATTTATTCTTGTTACATCTCAATGTTTATCCCATCCCTTGTATCCTCCCATTCCTCCCTCTGCCCCCCCATTTTCCCATTATTCCCCTCCCCTATGACTGTTCCTGAGGGGGATTACCTCCCCCTGTATATTCTCATAGGGTATCAAGTCTCTTCTTGGTTACATGCTGTCCTTCCTCTGAGTGCCACCAGGTCTCCCCCTCCAGGGGACATGGTCAAATGTGAGGCACCAGACTACGTGAGAAAGTCATATCACACTCTCCACTCAACTGTGGAGAATATTCTGACCGTTGGCTAGATCTGGGAAGGGGTTTAAAATTTACCCCCTGTATTGTCCTTGGCTGGTGCCTTAGTTTGAGCAGGACCCCTGGGCCCAAATCTGCCTATCATATTGTTCTACTTGTAGATTTCTAGGACCCTCTGTATCCTTTTATTTTGCTATTCTCCCATGCGTCTCTCATTTAGAGTCCCAGTAGGATGCCCTCCCCTCTGTCCCAGTTTCCTGGTAAGTGAAGGCTTTCGTGGGACATGCCCCTTGGGCTAGTATGCAGATATAAGTGAGTATATACCATTTGATTCTTTCTGCTTCTGGGTTAACTCACTCATTATGATCATTTCTAGCTCAATCCATTTATCCACAAATTTCGGGAATTCCTTGTTTTTAATAGCTGAGTAGTACTCCATAGTGTATATGTACCACAGTTTCTTTATCCACTCTTCTACTGAGGGACACTTAGGCTGTTTCCATGTTCTGGCTATTATGAATAAGGCTGCTATGAACATGGTTGAGCAAATTTTCTTGCTGTGTGCTGGAGCATCTTCTGGGGATATTCCAAGGAGTGGAATAGCTGGGTCTTGAGGAAGCCCTATTCCCATTTTTCTGAGATAGCACCAGATAGGTTTCCAAAGTGGCTGTACTAGTTTGCATTCCCACCAGCAATGAAGGAGTGTTCCTTTCTCCCCACATCCTCGCCAGCATGTGGTGTCGCTTGAATTTTTGATCTTAGCCATTCTGATGGGTGTAAGATGGAATCTCAGTGTCGTTTTGATTTGCATTTCTCTGATGACTAACGAGGACGAGCATTTCTTTAAGTGTTTCTCGGCCATTTGATATTCCTCTGTTGAGAATTCTCTGTTAAGTTCCAAGCCCCATTTCACAATTGGGTTGTTTGTTTTGGTGGTGTTTAATTTCTTGAGTTCTTTATATATTTTGGATATTAGACCTTTGTCAGATGTAGGGTTGGTGAAGATTTTTTCCCAGTCTGTAGGCTGTCGCTTTGTTCTCTTGACAGTGTCTCCTGCCTTACAGAAGCTTCTCAGCCTCATGAGGTCCCATTTATTAATGGTTGACATTAAGGCCTGGGCCGTTGGTGTTCTGTTCAGGAAGTTGTCTCCTGTGCCAATATGTTCCAGGCTCTTTCCCACTTTTTCCTCTAAGTGGCTTAGTGTCTCTGGTTTTATGTTGAGGTCTTTAATCCACTTGGATTTGAGTTTTGTGCAAGGTGACAAATATGGGTCCAGTTTCATTTTTTTACACATAGACCTCCAGTTAGACCAGCACCATTTGTTGAAGATGCTGGCCACTTCTAAAGGTACAAATCTTAATGACAGTACCCACAGATTCGATTCAACTCAGGTCTTGATCATTTGTCTCAATTTCAAGGTACAACAAATACAAAATATACACTTAAGAGTTATGCAGAATAAAAATACTCCTACGAAGTGGTATGCTAAAAATTTAAGATATTTAAATACCAACTCTTTTTAATCTTTAAGTGTTAATTATCTGTATGCCTTGGCCTTTTTAACACTTTATCAGGGTTTCTTAACTGTACTGCTATTGACATTTTGGGGTTAGTAACCCTTTGCTTGGAGGGATAACCTACGAATTATAAGATATTTTACTGGGCATCCCTGATTCCTGACTGCTAAATGTTACCAATATTTTTGAGATATAACAATCAAAACTATCTTTAGAGATTGCCAATGTAGTATGGAAAGCAAAATAGGTCTTTCTTGAGAAGTACTTCAAAGAGGTAAAAATCTTTTTTATTCTAGGAAAGATCTAGAAATGCCATGTACCTTCCAAGGTTGCTTGTCTCATCTAATAGGTAGCAAACTAAATTAGAAAGAAAACTTCAAAGTTCAGCATAATTTCTGCTACATTTAAGGCAATGGAGAGTAACTATTTATAATTGTAAATTATGAATGATTATATCCACACTAGACGTTTATTTTATGTGTACTAATTCCTACTTTCTTCATTTTGAAGAATAGCTAAAACAAAAAGAGAATAGAAAGATTGAATAGAAAATAAAGCCAGGGAAGTAAGTCAACTGAAAATTTCAAGTGATCTATGTTTATTATTAGTGATGTCCAAACATATATGTGGCACACTTACTGTTTGTATCTAGTGCTTTTCGTATATGCAATCACCTAACTAACTGGTGAAGTGTTAGGAAAAGAAAAACACTTCTATGTATTTTCTTAGTATTTGTAAAAATAAAAGTGTCAATTCTCTTAAGAATACTTATTATTGTTTTAAGTATGTGTATACATGTATGTAGGTGTGTGCGTGTGAATGAATGTGCCTAGTGCATCTAGAAAAGGGTGCTGGGTTCCCTAAAACTAAAGATCCAGGCTGTTGTGAGCCACTCAATGTGGGTTCTGGGAACTGACCTTAAGTTTTTGCAAAAACATTACATACCTCTCTTAACTGCTAATCCATCCTGCCAGACTTAAATTCTTAATTCTTACATGGAGAAAAAACTTGAGAAACTTTACTACTGTACTATTACTCAATAACCATTTTCTTTTGAGGCTATAATTCACAGTAAACAGGTTTAGAGTTCTCTTTCCTTGTAATTTCAAAATCTTAGTCCTCTAAAGTTTAAAAGCCAGATGTTTACCTTCGTGTTATCTCCTTCTGATAATCTTATTCAATCAAAGTATGACTTTATGACGCATTTGCATTTTCATTCACCGTTTGGCCAAGCAAACAATGTTATTGATTTTTAAGTATTCACTTTATCAAATGCGTAACAGGTTGCTGTACATATATTATACGTAGGTATAAAGTATTTTTAACAGACTTAGGCTCTTACCTACAAGCAACATTTGGATCCGCATTTCGTGAAAGCAGTAACTCTACACACTTCAAGACTTGCTCCTCTGAGCCACGAGCAGAACATGCAGTTATCAAAATGGTTAACTTGTCTACATGAGTAGAAAAGCAAAGAAATTCCCACACATTAGGAAGTTAGGAAGCATCTCTAATGGCCTTCTTTACAACTCTCAGCATTTACTGCATCTCTGTCACTTGATGCAGATCTCATCATCTCAGCAATAGGTCTGTTGCTTTTTTTTTTTATTTATTTCTCTGCATAGTTTTGACTGTGCAGGCCTCACTTTGTAGACCAGGCTGGCCTCAAACTCTCAGAGATCTACTTGCCTCTGCCTCCAGAGTGATGAGATTACAGGTGTGCGCCTCTGTGCCCGGATGGGGCTTTTGCATTTTTAAAGTCTGTGTTCAATTCATATCTTAACTTTCTTCATGTATTGCCATTTTCAAGGGAATAAAAAGTGGCTAGGTGCAAAGAATTTGTATATTCAGATTGCTTGCATGTAAAGTTTAATGGATTAAAAATTTGCCTTGCTGAATTTGTGATTGGAAAATAATGATACAGTCTTTGGATTTGCTCCAATGCTAACAAACCTTGAGGTTTGTTCATAAACTGTACCAATGCAGAGGTCAGAAGACAACCCGTGGAAATTGGTTCTCTCCTATCATGTGAGTTCTAGGGATTAAATTCACATAATCAGACATGGCTTGCCTTTGTCTACTGAACCATCTTTCTGGCCCCCCACCCACTGGTGGTTTTTTGTTGTTGTTGTTTGTTTGTTTACAGACATTTGTACTCTGAATTCACTCTGCCTTCTGAAAATGGCAGAAATCAGGATTAAAGGCAAAAGCAAAACCAACCAAATGTACATCCACACCCCACAGCTATACTTTCCATTAATGGCTCAAAGGAGATAAACCACAATTATCATAGACCTGGTTTTATCACTGACAGTATTATGACCATGATGTCTTCATATTTTATTAAAGCCAATTTATAGATATAAAAGTAGTAACAGGCCTCAGTACTGCATGGGGCTCTTGTAGACATGGAGGAATTTATGTGTACATCCTATGAAAATAAAACATGTTTACAACCACAAGTACTTCTCTGAAATTAAATAGAAAGGAAAACCATGTTTTTTTTTTGAACAAAGAATTTTATATACTTTGAAAACTCTCTTTCTTAAATATGGGTTTCAATGAGTGATGTTTTCAAATGCTATAATAAAAAGAAAAACCAGAGCTAGAATATAACTAATGGAGGAATTTCTGTAAATATACGGAACATTAGAGTAATAGTTTGTTAAGTACTTCATATAGGTGAAAACCCATTCTTAAACAAAACTTACACCTGAAATCTGAAATGGATTCAGAGCTATTAAAAACATCCTAATAAAGTGTGACTGCTGCTTCAGTGTGGCAAACTGGACCAAGTGGAAGTTATTCAATAACAAGAAAACAGCTTTAACAAACTATGAAAAAAACCTTAATATATTTCAGTTTTTAACTACACAAACTGATTTTAAATAATTTTTCACAAAATCACTGGCTTTTCAATATTGCTTTCAGTGTACTTTTCCTCCAAAAACAACCGAAATCATCTAGCCTATTATTTAAAAGTACATAACAATATAACTTGTATATATTATGTAATATATATTAATAATATAAGCTAACAAAAAATCAAGGCTGTAAATTTATTTTCTTGGAGATAAAGTTTTTAAAAAATCTATCTTTTAAATTTGAATTTTTATAGTTATATAATACAACTAATAGATTTTTGCTGAAAAGATTTTACTTTCTCACTGAGTATAACTAATCCTTAGAAATAAAAGCATCACAGTAAATAGTCATTTAAATTTTCTCTAGCATCTTACCTTTCTCAAAGCTTGCATTAGCACCTCTGTCTAAAAGGAAGCGAACCAGCTCCACATTGGCCACACTAGCGGCATACATAAGAGGAGTCCATCCAAACCGGAAGCTGGTGTCTACATTAATGCCTGTCGATGTAGAGACAATTTGTTTTAAAGAATTATTTTTAACTATATATATATATATCTATATATGTAAATGTACATATATTTAACTCATGTATATGTTTGCCTGCTAGTTCTTACCAACACAAAATTTAATTCATAGATCTGATAAGCATGAAACTGAAAGGTTAGACCATGAAGCTTTGTTGGGAAAGGCAGACTTCAATTTGTAATCCAAGGCTCAGTATTATCATGCATCTATATTATAAACAAAATACTACTGTTGATAATGGGACAGAAGGCAAAGACACCAATAGGAAGCTGGAAGTATATAATACAAAAATAAAATCATGAACAGTGAAGAGAGGAATGGGATGGAAAATAAAAGGAAATTCAAAGGTAAGCATCATTGTAATTTAAAATTACTTTGAGGAAGTGTGACTAAAGAGAAACTTTTCCCTTTAGAAAGATTTACTTTAGAAAAATGAATAACAAGCAGTGAGCTACAATAAGGTGAGATATGAAATGTCAGCCTTGAATTTTAAATAAAGTTTAAATTAGTCACTATTAGATGGGACAGGGCTAGAGAGGGATAAAGAGCTAGGAGCACTGGGCGCTCTTTAGAGGACCTGGTTTGATTCGCAGCGCCCACATGGGAGCTCAGAACCAACTTTATGCCATGCTCTTTTCTGGCCTGAGGCATTGCATGTGCTACACAGACACGTAGACAACACATTCACACACATTATATATTAAAACCATATTAGAATGTGACAGAGACAGGCAATAACTGCCAAGGAAGGACACAGTAAAATCTCCAAATCTACAAATCTCGTAAATTATTAAGAATTTCCCCAATAATACCGACTTGCCAACATAAAGCAAACAAATGAAAGAGGCTAGGCTAATCTAGGATTAAGAAATATAGAAGCTGTGTTGCAAGGACAAAGACATAATAAGGCAGTGAACCCAACCCATTACATTCATATAAACCACTTCCTTTAATAATATCAAGAGTTAAATGGCAATCTCTCATTGACACTTGCAGATGGAAGAGGTTGGAGGGATGACTCAGCAGTTAAGAGCACTGACTGTTTTTCCAGAAGACCTGGATTTAATCCTCAGCACTCACATGGTGACTCATAACTGTCTAGAACTCCAGGTCCAAGGCTCCAATACCCTTTCCTGGCACCAGGCACATACAAGGTGCACAGACAGCATTGTATTATAATTTGCAGACTTTCATGGTCTCCGGCTACAGCATTCCACTTATAAAGATAAAAGTCATATCACTGAGGAAATGCTTTGAAGGCTCACTTTTTTCCAGTTGAAACACTAAGTCACTGAAGACTATACAAGTAAAATTTCCAACTTAGTTAAATTGTCATAATGTATATGGTTTTACTGGGGAAATGCAGTACTAAATTACATACATATGTATATATATACACACACATATATACACACATATATGTGGTACTAAATTATATATACACACATATATGGCACTAAATTACATATATGAAAAAATATATAGGAATATAAGCTTGAGCTTGTGTTTGTCCCTTCTAAAATTTTTTCCTCTTTAAACTGCTATAATCCGAAACTGAGTTTAAGGTAACAATCGTTATTTCCTTATTATTCTTTTCTTTGTTAATCTTTACTAAAACTGTGGCATCAAAGATAGAAAGAAAAAGTACGACAGAAAAGAGAAGTAAATGTTGACTTTTGGTACAAAAATTCTTACTGATTATCAACTGTAATACTTATTTTGTGGAAGCAAAGGTAAAATACCTTTGTCCTTATATCTATACTTTTATTATTGGCTTTAAAAAATTAGTTTTAAAATGTTTTGTAAGTAAAGAAAAAGTTCAAATGGCTGACCACTTAGCAGTTGGCCCTTTAGAAGGGGCTGAAAAGGCTACATTGGCCCAGTTAAGTCTGAATAGCTCATGTACCTCCATCACCTTCAACATTCATTCCCAGCCCTATTATTCTGAGAACAGATTCTCTTCTTTGAAACAAACTTCTGCCTATTCTACCCCAATTATGACTATGCTCACTACACATAGATGTATATTACATAGCCAGTCCTCTTATTTCCTTATTTAAATCTTACTGACCGCTGTCAAGTGACTGTCAGTGTTTATTCACAAAGTGAGAGATCTCATTTGCTACAAAAATAATAGCTAAGATTTACATATTGATTACATACGTTAAGCTAATATTAAAATGGACCTATATATTAATTTTAATAACATTGGATAAATTGTTGTTATCCTTTTAAAAAGGAGGAAAATGAAGTCTACAAAAGTTTGATAGCTTATTTAATATTACAGAGCCATCGAGTGTTATGGTTAGAAATCAAAACCTGATCTTGTGCCACAGTGATGGATTTTCCGTAAACAATATATTGTCTCTAGTGTAGAAGCAAAGCAACTGTTGTCTACAGCCTCATATTTTTCTGTGTGTGTATATTTTGTCTCTTGAAGCTGTTTAACACTTGTTAGTCTGTGGATAACGGCACCATTAGTGTCAATAATTTAATTTGTATGTGTAGGTAAGTTAAAAATAAATTTTACGTAATCTAAAAGAAAGCATTATAGGACTTAGGATAAAACTATATTTTACATTAAAAAAAAAAAACCCTAACGATTTGAAAGTTTAAATAATATCCCCAAGGACTCATATCGAGTAGGCTAGGAAACTAGAATATCCTGACATTCATTGTGATAGCAAACTCAGGCCTTATGCCAACAAAACATAACAACACGCAGAAGCTAACAGAACCTCAAAGATTTTGGTGGTGAGGCCGGTTAGGTTTTGTTTTGTTTTGTTTTGATTTTTCAGATAGAGTTTCTCTGTGTAGTCTTGGCTGTCCTGGACTCAATTCACAGACCAGGCTGGTCTCAGACTCGGAGATCTGCTTGCCTCTGCCTCCTCGAGTGCTGGGCTTACAGGCATGCACGACCTCATAGCGCTCTGAAAGAGTTCTTAAGAAACCTATTATAGCCAAGAAAGTATTTTAAAAAGGATGATCAAGGTGGGGTAGGATTAGTCAGAAGAAGCTTCTTAAAAGAAGGTGCAAGAACAAATGTTAAGTAATTAGACTCATTCCTAATGAGAGTGTAGATTAAGAAAATAAGGAAGACAAAAAGCCAACTAAGACCCTGGTAATAGAGCTAATACGTTAACACTCAGCAAGAAAACGATACAAGCTTTAAAATAAGGCACTAAATCAGCTATTCACTCGACAGCGTTCCTTATCTCTCACCCGAATCCAGGAGTTCTTTCACCAAGGCAATGTCTCCGGTGCTTAGTGCTTTTTTAAATGTTTCATTCTTCTCTTCAATGGGTAAAGGCCTTTTTAATTTCTAAAAGAACAGGAAGTTAAAATTCTCATCGTGTATATTTTCACTTACAATGCATGCAATCAGGAAATAGCAATGTTTTGTTAACTACGCAGGGTCATTTCGCTTTGGCCAGCAAATAAAGCACGCAACGAACCCGGGTCTAAAAATCTTACAGGGAGTAGGTAACAGTAGGTAACGACGCGCCAAATCCGGTGGCCTAAAGGATGGACCTGATGAAAACCGCAGTTGGTAAGCAGGGTAACATTTTGCTAGTTTGCTTAATAACCTGAAACACGTGCGTAATCCAAAACCTTGTCAGAAAGTTAGGAAACAGGACATGAGGGGGGAAAGTGGGTTCACGTGTTTGGGCCTAGGTTTTGAAAGCCAAGGGAGGCCCAAATCCAGTGCTGTCGAGAGAAACTGCCTTTTCCACTACCTGAGATGACCAGTCGAGATACCCAATATCCCAGCCGTCATCCTCACTGTCGCTGCTCTCGCCTCCACCGGCCACTGCCAAGCCCCGCATCGCGCCTGCCGCCATGGCCTAAAGCTGCTCTTCCGGCACCTGCGCACTACCGGAGCAGGCCCTTGGCATTGCGCAAGCGCGTGGGGCCTTTGGCGCAGGCGCAAAGCTGCATACAGGCCACTTCCCGTTCCCGCCTACCAAAAGCGTGCTGTAAGGGAACTAGGCTTTCACACCGGAACCTGATAGCCTCAGGCGTCTACCACCTCGCTTCGAATTTCTTTAAGAGATTTGTTTCATTAAAAAAAAAAAAAAAAAAAAAAGTTTGTCCACTTGTGGAAGGAGCCAAGTACGAGACAGACTCGTGTCAGAAATAAGTGCCTTGTCAGACAAACCCGTTTGCTAGAGTACGTCATGAACAAGTGCCACACAGACTTTCCAGAAGCCTTCAGAAGAGTGAGATGGGTGATTACCTCACCCCCGCTTCCGTTGTTTGCCTTTCATGTGATCAGAGGTCTCAGCTTAGGGTTAGAAACTCAACCTTCAAAACAGTCTCCTGCTGTGACTCGTATTTGCTGCAGAAGAAAAAGTCAGTCTTCAGAGGGGACCGCCGAGGGAAGAGTGGATTCAGAAACGTGGAGGAACACAAAGATTCAGATAGCACTATCAACAACTCCAGGTGAAAGCGGCTGAAGGTCAGACCCACTTTTCTGCATTATACTGACAGAATATCGATGACATTATCTTTGTCACCACAGAAAAAAAGTTGATTGATTTAAAAAACAACAACAACAGAGTGTTTATCTCAATGACTTAAAAGGAAAACGCTCAGTAGCATTCTTAGTGTTCTCAACCTCTGGGTCGCGAAACAGGTTGCAGGGGTTAACTAAGACAATTAGAAAGCACAGATATTTACACTGTGACTCATAACAGTAGCAAAATGACAGTTATGAAGTAAGGACAAAATAATTTTATTGCTGGGGGTCGCCACTGTTGGGGTCAGGGTGGAAGCCAAGAAAAATTGCTTCAGATACAGAAGCCTAAAATGCAAGTTTTATTTTCTGAGCACAGAAGTATGGCCAGTTGGGGATCTGAACCTCATCCCCGAGGGGAAGCTGTATTACATCTTTAAAGAGTGAAAACCACAAGTCGAGGGGGTGTTAGTAAGTGTTGGGGTCATCTAATCAAATTTTAACATTATGGGTTAAGCAAGGGTGTATCTGTTGGAGACTGGGCCTGATTCAGGACACCTGGCCTCAAGGCCCTTCACTCCAGAGCTCAGAGTGGGCCAGCTGTGCTAAGTTAATTAGGGCATAATAGGCAATTGGTTATATATTTTTCTATTCAGATATTGGGAAAGTCTCAGTTCCTAGGACCTGAGATGTTGAACTTAGTTTTTTTTTTCCTATGATTAAATGGAATCTGAAAAAGAAATAGTACTTAGAATAAGTTTCCTTTGCTTGTTTCCAACACCCCAACATGGGGAACTATATTAAAGGGTTTAGCATAAGGAAGGTTGAGAACCACTCCTGAAGGTTTGGTTTTTTGTTTTGTTTTCTTTTCTTTCTTTCTTTTTTTTTAATGTAAGAAATCACTTCAGAGTTTCAAAAGGTATTTTAAGAAGGTTAATTTGGAGGAGGAGAGAACACTAGTCAATCTAAATGCATTAAATCAGTAAATATTATGGATCATTGAGTATAGCACAACTAGAGGTGTGTGTGTGTGTGTGTGTGTGTGTGTGTGTGTGTGTGTGTGTGTGTGTGTAGGTCGTCTTACCTTGTAGGCCAGGCTCTAGAGGACATAGCATTAAAGACAAACCATGTTAGCTGGTGGGGCCATGTTATTATTAGGAGAGAGAGAATATACAACCAAACAAGACTGATGAAAAGTTTAAATGCCACCAAAGCAAATAAGTAAGTGTGCTTAATTTCTGGAGTCAAATCACTTAGAGTCTTTGGAATTGTTAGTTGTAACCGTGTCATTGAACAATTTATTTAGCCTGTTTTCTCCTTTGTACCAGTTTTTCTTCTCTGAAAGCTGGAGATAACTTACTATCCACAAAAAGAGTTGTTATGAGTGTTAAATGAAGTAACAAGCTCAGCTTAGAGCCTTTGTCAATAGAAGAGGAAAGCAAAATTTAGATGTAATTATTATTTCAGGAATAGTGGTTAAACCTGTGCAGAAGGACAAAAATACGCTACACATAAAACATGTGAGGGACTAGGAGTGAGATGGACTCCCAGGTACAGAGAGGGGCCTGGCTATGTAATAAAGGTGCAAATCTCCAAAACATCCTGCTGCTGCTTCTTCTTCAGCTTCCTGACTTGACAAAACTTTTGTCTCCCACCAGCAGTTCCTCTACTGATGGACTGGCTCAAGGAATGAAGGAGGAGTTCAAGACTAGCTCAGAACATGTCACACCGCATTTCTGGACAAATCAAGCACCCCAGCTTTTTTCAAACTGACCAACCCTGAGTTAGAGGAGGAAAACTTTTCAGAGGCCTTGAAGCCCCCAGCCTCAAGAGCAGACTGGACCCCCCCCCACACACACACTTTTCAAGAGGGTCTTTCTCTGTAGGCCTGCTGTGTGCATGTTTCCTCACCCCCAATACATGCCTTCCCTCAGCTGAGGATTCCGTCTGCTACCTGTTGTGCTTCAGATTTCACTTCTTTAATCAGCAGAGAAAACGAACCTGATCAAGACCCCAAGACTGTATCAGCTGGACAAAAACAGATGCCCAAAGCTGGTGTTTTGTGAAGAGGGGAGTAAATGATGTGTGTGCTTTTGCGGGCTATGATACTAGATTTTTACTTCATGACCAATTGAATTCTAAAATACTCTGAAGGTACTGAAAAGTATGTGTGTGTGTGTGTGTGTGTGTGTGTGTGTGTGTGTTAAGGAGTTAACTAGTTACAGGATAAATGTGAAGATAATGGTGAATATTACCAAATTAGTTAAACAACAAATGTCCCAGAGGAGCTTTCAAATAGGTGGTTGGATGTTTAAGCAAGGAGCTCAAGAGAGTCTTATAAATATGCTCATTTGGAAATTATTTATATATAACTTTTTTAAAGACTTTGGGATTTATCCTACAAGAATATTTGTAAATATGGGTCAGATTATTCTAAAATTTATGTAAAAAGGCAAATGAACTAGACTTCCTAAGAACATTCTGAAAAAAGGAAGAATAAAGTGAGAATAACTTTAGTTGGTTTCGAGACATATTTATCCTTGCATTTATGACTCTCTAGGATAGTCAGAAAAATGGGTCTAGCACTGTCACCATGCAAACCATGCAAGTACCCTATGGCCAATGAGGTTGGACAAATCAGAAAAATGGGCCTAGCACTGTCACCATGCAAACCATGCATGTGCCCTATGGCCAATGAAGTTGGACAAAGCTGCAAAATCAAGAATGGAATAAGAATGATTTTTTATGAGATAACATAACTTATTCTATTCTTTGCCATTTTCAGACCAAAACAAAGGTCTGATGCTGCAGTTTTGTGGAGAGGAGTTTATGATGGGTGTGTTTTGTCTGTTGTAATATTAGCTTTTACTATAAAATCAATTGAGTATCTCATCTTTCCAATGTCTCTACTTTTGATTGTATATTGATTATATATTATACTAAACTTTATGAGGACATGTTCATATAAAGATATAATGTATTTTGACCATATTCTATCTCCACATCTGCTTTCATTCTGCTAGACAGTTTTGTTTCTACTTTCCTATTGTTATACATATGTGATTTTATGTCAAGATTATTTAAGTGGGATAACCTGAGTTCACTCATGGCTTTCTGGCTCCAGAATAGGAGTAATCCAACTGAGAAAAATTTTAACACCGTCCCAAGAACTCTGACCTCTGGGCAGTCCTTATTTCTTGATTTTTAATATTCATTTATTTATTACATATACATTTATATTATTCCACATATATACCATAAACTACCTATAGCAAGAATAACCATGACACAATCAGGAATTATATAAATGTTACATTCCTAATGTTTTGGCTCTTTGTATTTGACAGCCTTGAAGGAAGCATCTTTCCTATCGTTGTATCTAAAATTCTGAATGTAAATCAATCTCTATTGCATCTCGTCATTATCAACTTAAAACATCTATCTAGACCTAAAAACATCTTAACCCCTAAACAGCTAAGCTCCTTATTTCTACTATGTGTTTTATCCACACATTAGAGGGAAACATTCCTTTCCAGAGAGTTCATCTTCTTAATGGAAACTTAGACAGAAACTCAACTATGATTCATTTGCAGGTAGAGCATAAGTTTTATTTATGCCAGATAAGGAATTGTAAGTAGCTTTTTGTCTGAAAATATTTGGGACTTTCCCTAGGGGCACTTCCTGGAATGGATCAGAAAACTGCTTAGCATTGAAGATCACAGTGTTCTGCTTGGTTCAGTGATGACAGGAGACCAGTGAAAGAAAGAAGACCCGAGCAGCTGCTTGCCAGGCACACACACTGCCCCAGTTCAGGTCCTTCCTAGTTCCTGAGTTTTAAAGTTCAATTACCAGCAACCACATGGTGGCTCACATCCATCTATAAGGTGATCTGATACCCTCCTCTGGCCTGCAGGTGTACATGCAGGCGGAGCTCTGTATACATAATAATAAATAAATCTTAAAACAAAACAAAACAAAACTATATCTCGAGCTTTGACTCAGCCATTAGCAGTGCTTAGGTAACACAGCCCATCCTGATCATTACAAACAGTGCTGCTGTATTCTGTGCAAACCTGTCTTTAAAATGAATGATACAACAATTCACAATTCCTGCTCTGTTCTTAGTACATATGGCTCACTTTTCAGAAATTAAAAAAGAAACCTGGGATTTAAAAAATTCTCATACTCTCTGAAATTTATTAGTGATGAAGTCATAAAATTGTTTGAAATAGTTTTTAGTTATGAGAATTCATCTTCATAATATAGTCAGGGGAAAAGAAATTTAGTTTCTTTTTACTTAACACTGATATTAGAAATGTTGCCATGCTATTGCATATTCTGTGCATTAGAGAAGTTTTATCATGTCCCCTGGAGGGAGAGACCTGGTGGCACTCAGAGGAAGGACAGCAGGTTAGCAAGAAGAGACTTGATACCCTATGAGCATATACAGGGGGAGGTAATCCCCCTCAGGAACAGTCATAGGGGAGGGGAATAAGGGGGAAAAGAGAGGGAGGGAAGAATGGGAGGATGCAAGAGATGGGATAAACATTGAGATGTAACAAGAACAAATTAATAAAAAAAATTTTTAAAAATCAGGTAAGAGTCTTGATATCTGAATATGAGTCTTGATCTCAGAGAAACAAGCAGATAAATCAATATTTAAATATCAGTAGTGATAAGTCCTTTAAAGTAAAAAATAATCACCACAGATGATAAGAGGTGAGGGAGGCAAGTAGGCATGTAAAATCGTCATTTCAGGGTGGCCTCTTTGAGGTGCTCTTCTTACTATGAGGAGAAGTTACAAGGATTCCATTTGTCGTCACACAAGTTGACCGGGTACAAGGTGAAGAGACTATGCATGGAGCAGATGATCAGACTGGGTCAGTGTATGGGTGTATGCAAAGTGCTTAGAGACCCACCAGGTCAGTCTCTGTGGTGACTGTGGAAGTCCTCAGCTTGGCTCACATATTTGAACTCTAGAGATAAGTCTAGCTAGCCCTGGTCTAAGCTACTCATAACAAAATCCTACTCTAAGAGTTGATAGGATATTTTCTTGGTCCCCCCCTTTACCTACACTTACACAGTGGCTAACAACTGTTTGTGACTCCTGTTCCAGAGGATCCAACACCTTCTCTGGAATCTGTAGGCATTACGCGCAGGTGGTGGACAGATAATACATGCATCTCAAAAGTGAAAATGAGAACTTTTTTCATATCAAGACTGTAGGTATCTAGGTGTGTGTGTGTGTGTGTGTGTTTGTGTGTGTGTGTGTGTGTGTGTATGTGTGTTTCTCATACTTTCTACCTTTCATTTTTGAAGCAGGAGTTCACCAATTAGGCTAGGCTGGCAGGCCAGTGAGCTTGAAAAATCTTCCTGATTCTTAAGAGTTGTCTTCAAGATATCATACATCCATATATTATGAAAGGCCGATTACTTAGAAATTTGGAAAGGAATCCTATTTGTTGTGGAAGGAAGATGTCCAACAATACTCGCACAGCAGCTGCTAGTATTTCTTAGTAGACTGGTAATTCATGGAGGACAGCTATCCTATGAGGTAGGTGATACTGAAAAACCACTAGTTTCTGTAGCAAGGAAAAAGGAAAGAAAAAAGTTAATCAGCTGAACAGGAGAATCTGTTTTGTGGTACTCAGTCTTGATTGGATATCCTGTATTCCCCAAGCTGAGTAAGAGCGACTACAGATGGTTGCAACTTCAGGTTAAGATAAAGAAACTCCTGGGACATTTATACCTTGTTCTTAGTACTCAGTACCCCCAGATAATCAGATAGGAAGAGGGGCAGAGAGGATAAGAATGAAAATGAATGAATGATAGCTGGGCATGGTGGCACACACCTTTAATCCCAGCACTCAGGGAGGCAGAGGCATGCAGATCACTGTGAGTTTGAGGCCAGCCTGGTCTACAAAGTGAGTCTAGGACAGCGAAGGCTACACAGAGAAACCAAAATGAATGACTGAGAACAGTGGGAGGGGCAAAGTCCAAGTCAGAGACGCAAACAGCACAACTAACTCAGAATATATCAATCAATGTATTTTCTGTCTAACCGTATAGGAATCTTGGGG
Source organism: Acomys russatus (assembly GCF_903995435.1). Lineage (NCBI taxonomy): Eukaryota > Metazoa > Chordata > Mammalia > Rodentia > Muridae > Acomys > Acomys russatus. The sequence goes on along the minus strand of NC_067146.1, from coordinate 23,245,062 downwards.
TCAGTATGTGGTATATATGTCAGGAAAATATTTTTCTCTGCATAGTGGCAGAGCAGCTGTGAAAACCATTAAAAACTTTCACTGAGGTAGGTAATCTAGATGCAAAGGTCTCTTCTACACAGCTCCCAATGGGAACCCAGGGCAGTGTCTGTTCTCTGAGTTCTAGCATGCAAAACACCTTTACCTAGAGAGTAAAAACCCAGAACCAGAACTGTACAGTATTTCATATGGTAGAAATATCGTCTGAACTATAGACCAGCGTGAGACTCACTAGTTCTATGTTTGATAGATGAGAAGTGATGAGTGTTTAAAGTTACTATGTTGTCACTAGAAAACTTTATAACAATCCCTTTGAAGATCTAGAGCCTGAAAAACACCTGCAAGTACAGTATACACTGCCTGGCTCATGAACCACACCTCTGGTTGCGTGGCAAACAACAGAGATAAATACAAGAAGCTAAGTACCACAAAGGTTCTGCTCTCATCAAAAGATGAAAATCTAAATAGACAAGGAAAAGCAGGAGAGCATATGGTCAGGATGAGCAGCTATGCACAGAGAAATGATGGCTTAGAGACATGTGTTCAGACATGTGCCTACACACCTGTGCACATGTGACTGTCTATCTGAACACATTCAAGTGACCACATAGAGATAATCAACCTTCACACATGCAAATGACAATGCAGAGACAGTCTGCACCTACGCTTAGGGGTGTGTTCAGATAGTAAGTCTGGATCTGCTCTCACACTAGTGACTACATATAGAGACTTTATCATCTGTGTGTAATTTTGTAGAGTGCTTGGTCCAGCTCAGTGTCTCCCTCCCCTGCTTCATTTAGGGATGCTCTGCCAGTGAGCACAGGCTGGCTGGAGCTCATGAAGCCCCTTGATTGGCCTCCGAGTTGCTCTAGATTATGTGATTAAATTTCCTTTATTCCTTCCTTCCTTTTCCTTCTATCTTTATTGAAGATGTGTTATCTTCTTCTGTATTTTTAATTGTTCTCCCATTCCTTTTATTTTCTCTCTTCCATTTTATCTATTTTTGTAATACTAATTATTAGTGTTACTAAGCTCATGCTTACCCACAGTGGCTAAAATCTTATTATTGACCATGCTAAATTGTTCCTTTATTCCTCTAAAGTTACTGAATTTGAAAGGGTAATGTTTTTAATTGGTTATTACTCTAATTCTTCAATAAGCCTCTCCTTATGTGGTAGGATTTTGTAGTTAGTATTTTGTTCCTTTGTGGGGTGCTAAAGATTGTCCTTGGTGCTCTGATCATGTGGACTGAGGGTTTAGTCCAGTCTAGAGAGGATGAATATCACATCACTCCTACTGTAACCTAATCCAACTTGATGACTGCAAATACCTCAACTGAAAAAATATAGGTCATCAAAAAATATAACCAGTGACCTAATTCCATATTCACAAATATATTACAGAAACATCAAGAAACATGAAAAGAATCAAGGTAACATGACCCCTCCAAAAGTTACTGTTTTAATCTAATTAAAGAATTAGGTTAAATTAACAATCAAGAGTCAAAAAGAATAGTTATAAAAAACAGTGTCCAATGAAGGGCTAAAAAGAAGCCTCAGTGCTTAAGAACACTGACTGTTTTCCCAAAGGATCTGGGTTCTAGTCCTAGCACCAATATGGTCGTTCATGGACATCTGTAACAAGAGTTCTAGGGGACCCAGCACCCTTTTAAGATCTCTGTAGTCATCAGGCATACAGGTAGAGTACAGGCATAAATTCAGGTAAAACACCAGTGAACATAAAAATTTTTCAGTAAAATGAAAGACACAAGCAAACTAATAATTAAATTCAAAGAGAAATCAAACAAAAAGAAATCCAATAAAGAAGTAGAAATATTGGAAAAATTAAGATTTTAGAAGTGAAAACTTCAAAAAGTCAAACTCAGGAAACCAGTAGAATGGAGTGAGTTAGGGCTTGAGGGAAAGATAGATGAAATAGAACATCAGAAATTACAAAGATGAAAGCAGAAAATGTGAATAAAGCATAGACTGCCTGTGAGAAACCCTGAAAAGAACAAATATGTGAGTAATAGACATAGAAAGATGAAAAGTTCAAGCTGAAGGCATAGAAAATATATTCAATAAAGCCATAGATAATTTTCCAAATCTAGGGAAGGAAATAGCCATACAAATTTAGGAGACAGTTATAACGCCAAATAGATAAGACAAGAAAAGAAATTCCCTGTGTTATATATTAAGAGGCACTAAGTGTATGGAACAAGGAACATTGACAGTTACTATAGCGAAGGAAGTCACATACAATGGCAAACTCATCAGAATAACAATAAATTTCTTAACAAAAATCTAATCCAGGAGGGCATGGGATGATCCATTTCAAGCTCTGTAAGGGAATAATTCCTCCTTAGAATTATAAAAAACATTCCCATAGTAAACATAAACTGAAGGAATTCATGACAACCAGGCATGACATAAGATACTTCAAGAAGTCTTACATATTGAAAAGAAGGATAAACAAACAAACAAACAAACACATAAAGCCACAGAGGAAAATACACTACACAGAAATAGAAAGAAGGAACTGGGGAATCATAACTGACCAAATACTTCAAAATTAAAACAATAACTTTGAATATTAATGGACTGAATTATCCAATCAAATGATACACTCTAGCTCATTAGATTATTTAAAAGGATCCATTTATTTGTCATTAACAAGAAATGTGTCTAACTGATAAAGACAAATGTAGACTAGGAAGAATAGCAAGAGGCATTTCAAGCCAACAGAACTGAAAAGCAAGGAGGCATAGTGAATCTGATATCTGAGAAAATGAAACAATCTAATTTAGAAGAGATAAGAAAAGGTCACTTCATATTGATTCAAGGATAATACATCAAGGATGTATTGGAAGTGTTTGGAGGGAGGAAAGGGAAGGGAGAAATGTAATCAAATTATAATCTAAAATAGTTAACTATATTAAAAAAGCAAATATTCTTAGTATAGATGAATTAAACAACAGCACCCCGATTTTATAAAATAAACACTATGGAATATAAAGACATGGATTGACCTAAAATGGTAGTGACAAAAGGCATGATTAAAAGTAACCATAGTAGTGTTATGGTTCATGTATAAAGTGTTTTTCCAAAAAAGCCAAGTCATAATAACTATAGTTAAGAAAGCAACAATAACTGTTAGAAAGAATGTTGGAAAAATTGAATCCTTATATATTTCTGGTAGGAATGTAAACTGGTCCAGCCATATTAAAATCATATGTAGCTTTTCCCAATTACCATAAGATCCAGATATGCCATTCCTAGACATACACATAAGAACTCTAAGTCAACAAACCACAGATATGCTTGCACTTCCATGTTTCTTAAGCACTATTCACAATAGCCAAGTTATGGAATCGGCTTAGATGTCAGTCAACAGATGAATGGATAAATGAAATGTAGATATACACAATGGAATTTTATGCAGCCCTAAAGAAAATAAAATTGTGTTATATACTAGAAAATGGATGTAACTGTAGATTTTCATATTAAGGTAAATAAGCCCAACTCAAAAGGGCAAATATCACATTTTCTCTCTTGTGTGGAGATGATGGAGGTCCTGGTGAATATAGTCAAAGAACATGATGAATTTTAAAGAAATTGTCTTTATTAAACAAAAGAAGAAAATATACAAATTGTTCTGGGTTAACCAATGTCCTTTTATATATGTATTAAAATATTCAGTCTTCTCCAGAAAGGTATGCAATTTGAGAGATAAATAAAATGAAGTAAAGCAAAAACAACAATAGAAAAAAAAAAGAGGATTATGAGGCATACTAGTTTTTATATAAAAAAAATTAATTGTTCCATTAATTGTAAAATCTATACAGCATATAAACTATACACTTCATTGTTATATTTTAAAGGAATTAAAACTCTATAATGTTTTTCATAAATAAAATTGAAATAATCATTTCTTTAGTAGCTGTCTCTTATGTTTATTCTACAGTGTCAGAACAGCTCTCATTTTCAATGCTGTAAATATATAGAAAATTGCAGTTTACTCCAGAAAAAATTATACACCCAAAATTATCATAACATGATTTAATTATCTGGAAGAAAAAGAACTTTGGTGCATCAAAAAAATCTTTGTATTTGTTTATATGCATAGTAATTTAACCTAAAGACAGTTGGCTTGTTTGGAATTGTCACAGTAAAATAGACCAGTACCATAAATTTTGTTTTTATCTTCAGGAAAATTTTTAGGAATGTGTCTGTCATATCAAAGGGGTACTATTGGGATCCTATATATTATGTTTTAGAAGGAAAGCATCTGTCTCCTTGCTGTGACCTGGCTTCATGGTTAATGTTTTCCTTATGCTCTTAAGGAAACCAAATACACCAGACATATGTGAACCATTCAGCTTCAGTAAGAGTAGGTTTTCAACAATGCTATTATGAACAAGGTGAACTGAAAGCAGCATGATGAAGAGAAACCACGCTTATGGTAGATATGGAGTTACTATTACACATGTTACACAATGAGGGAGCCTGTGTATTTGAGAATCACCTTGAGAATTATGCATCAGAAGCATTATGCATCAAGAAGCCTAAGGTAATAGATTTCAGTCACCTTATCTGGAACTACTCTGAACGTAGATTTGAGGTGGAATCTTTTATCCCATAGCTGTGCAATAAATATCTGTCTACACTATCTTTTGGAAAAGGCCTAGGAAGAATATTATACTGTATGTATATTTATGCTGATTTAAATATTGTATGTCAGAATGTTGTCATCTCATCAAACGATCCAGCTGCTGGAAAGCAAAGATCAATTTTTATTATTTTGGTTGAAGATGTCTGTAAGAAACTTTAAAGACCTATTAAACTTTCTTATATCATATTTTCAGGGACCTTGAGAATCAGACTACAGGACATTGCCATTATGGTATATCTAAAAGAGGAAGTTAATTCTTGGGCCAGGCAAATGTGGTCATATGGAAAGTGGGAAGGTTGAAGGATGGAGGAAGAATTGGTTGTAGGAAAACTCTAAAAATATCACAGACTTGAGTAGGAATTAACAAAAGTATGAGAAGAAGCATGGCGGGACAAGGCAGGGTTAAAAGTAATCATAGGTAGCAGGTAGTAGCAGTGTTATGGTCTGGATATGAAGGGCTTCCCTAAAACCCCAGGTGTCAAAGGCTTAGTTCCCCCCAGTTGGTCGTATTATGGGACTATGACTGGGTCCTGCAGGAACATCATTAAAGGGTTAATCATTGACTGATGAGTTCGTAGCTGAATAATAGGCTATTAGGAAGAAGGTCGTAGCTAGAGCACTGTGTTGTTACTGGACTGCACGTTTGAAAGGTGTAATTTTTCCTGCTTCATTCTCTCTTTTCCCTTTCCTTGTGCCCTTTTCTCTTCCTCCTATTTGCAGGGAGTGCAGTTATTTCTAGTACATGCTACCCTGCTGTGATGTTCAGTTTCTCCTCAAGCCTGAAACAATGAATGGAAACATAAGCCAAAATACATCTATCCTCCTTTAAGTTGACACGTTTAGTCACAACAACAAAAAGCAAACAACACACCCAATAGGAGAGCAGTGGCAGCTTCTTGTAATGTGGAGGGCATGGGGAGCAGGGACCTGGCTGTCGAGCCAGCAGTGGCAGACAAAGGACCCCTCCCCTTCTGAGGTCTGGTGCATTTACCCATCCTTCCTTTTGCTGCCTTTGTGACCTCATTTCCTGACACCCTTTTTGTTTATCCTGCCCTTGTTTCCCTAAGCTAGGTAGATCCTTGCCCACCCGAAGTCCTTTGCTGTGGCTGTTTCTTCTGTTCAAAATACTCTCCCCAGAGTTATCAGCTCTTAGACTAATTCTTGCATCTCTTTCTCATATCTTTGCTCAAATCTTGCCTTCTCAATAAGGCCTGTTATGGCTCCTATATTTAATATTCCAACCTATTCTAATATTGAAACCCTCTGTCATGTTCTTACCTTGACCTCTAATTTTTTTATAGCCTTGTCACCTAACATAATGCAATATAGTATTTATTTAGGATGTTTATTCCCTAATACAGTATAAAGCTCACATAGTTTGCTTTATTCCCTAATACGGTATTCCAGTCAAGTGCACTGAGGGTGACACCTACCAGAAGTCACTGCTGAAAGTTACCAAGAAGAGACTCGATACTCTAAGAGCATATATAGGGGGAGGAGGTCTCTCTCAATCACAGACATAGGGGAGGGGAGAAGGGAGGAAGTGGGAGGGAGGGAGGAATAGGAGGAAACAAGGGAAGGGGTAACAATCGAGATGTAATATGAATAAGTAAATACATAAATAAAAAGAAGTCACTGCTGAATCTGTGTCTATACTTTAAAGTTGACTAAATATACACAGAATCAGTAACAGTGTGTTAACTTTCCATCATTGTGATGAACTACTCAAGGAAATCAAAGGAAAAAGAAACATTTGTTTAGACTGGTTATCTGAGCTTTTACTTGGTCCTGTTGTTTCTGGGCATTTGGTGAGGCAGACCATTGTTGCAGGAAGAAGGAAAGAAGCTTACTTCACTTCATGGCAGCCAGGAAGTCTAGGGGTAGGAGAAAGGGATGGAGATAAGGAGAGTAGGAGGGGGGAGCAGAGAATGAAGGAGCAAGGAGAGAGCGGAGTTGGGGAGAACTGTTTCCAAAATTCTTCTGCAGAAATAGACTAAAACCTGGGTCCATTAAGGGATTAATCTTGTCCTGAGACCAAAGCTCTCATGATCCTTTCATCTCCCAAAGCCTCACCTGACTATGGTTGCATCAAGGACCAATGCTTCAACACATGGGAACTGGTGAACATTTAGATTTCCAACAGGGCAGCGTTTTCTAGGGATCTAGTGTTGGCCTTAGCTAAGTCTTCTGTACCAATTTCCCTCTCTGCCCTGGACTAATCACCAATCATCCAAACAAGTCTTGTTAGCTATCAACTGGATTCCAGAAGTGTTTCTTTTCTCCAATTCTAGTTCCTTCTGCTAAGCGGTATGGCAGCTGATGTAGTCTCTGTTCCTGGGACAGGCTGCTACATTTATAGGCATCAGGACCTTTCTCACCACTTGGGATCCTTCAGTTAGGGCCTCACTGGACGTTCTGGAGACTTAGTGATTTCATAGTCATCTGTTAAATGGGCAAGAACTGGGTCCTGGAAAGAGACCCAGAAATATTCCTTTAATTCTGGAGTTTGGCAGTCATTGTGTCTTACTGAAGAAACTATAGTATTCCTTTAACCCTTTCTGCTTACTAGTTCACTTAATATTTTATTCTTATGCACCTATTTACTGACTAATTTTATCCACACTAGTTCAAATGTGACATATGCATTTTTATCTTTTTACTCTTAGAATAACCTTGAGAAATGAGAATACTTTTTCATCTCTACCTATAAAGAGCAAAGAGTTTAAAAGTTTGCAAGGTGTCACATACAATAGGACTCAAAACAAGTTGAACTCTGTAATAAATATTGACGTCCAACTATATTCACTTTATCTTGTTTAAACTTCCATCCTCTACCTGATAGAAGTATGGGCTAATGTCTCATGGAATTACTGTCTTCGGGAAGATTCTGACTAGTGGATTTTGACCAATGATTTCCCAGTATGGATCAGTAAAGATCTTACCACTTTTTCAAAGTGGGCCTAATTTTGTTCTGTAGTTTGTGCTTCCATGCTTACCACTAAGACCTGAGTCTACAAAGGGTTAGTGAACACAGCCATATTCTTGCTTCTTTTGACCTAGCCAATTTCCCTCACTTATTTCGAGAGTAATTACTTGGGCAAAAGTGAAAAACATTACAGAACAAACAAGAAACTACATCTCAGATATGCTAGTGGACCTTAATCCATTTTTAACACCTGAAAGTATACTGCCTTCTGTTAGACCATGAGTGTACACTCATCTCTCTTGTGGTAAGGTTCTGTATGTGTAAGTGGGTCACTTGAAAGAGTGACTTCATCTTAGGATCAGACTCACTGCTAGTGTTCTGATCTTTTCCCTGAGAGTAGCTTAAAGCTGAACATACATGAGTTCCTACAGTCAACACAGACTACTGCCCCAAACGAGTCCAGTTAAAGTTTAAGAATATGGTGCTCTGAGTAGAGTTAGTTTTAATGTCTTTCAATTTTTATAATAAAATATATGTTAGTAAACAAAATATAGTTACTTTTTGTAACAACAGCAACAACATGAAACTAGATTTCAGGGAGAAATGTCTATTGTATCCATTCCACAGAATTTTGGATTCTGTTTCTAATGTAAAGTTTTATGAAACACCTTTCAACACATTCAGGATTTTGAAAATATATAGCAATAAGATAAGGATATTGGAGCCGGGCAGTGTTGGTGCGCACCTTTAATCCTAGCGCTCTGAAGGCAAGATCTCTGTGAGTTCATGGCCTGGTCTACAGAGTGAGCTCCAGGATAGCCAAGACTACATGAAAAACTGAAGAAAAGGATAAGAATATCGAATATCTGGTTAGGAGTTCGTTTTTATTTTCCTTGTGAGTTTTAATATTTCTCTCTGCTTAGGTAATAATCACAGAGGATTTCATTTTTCAAGCAGACATCAATATTCTACAACTGAGTGACTAAAGCCTGAATCTTATCAAATAACTTCTGTGTGGTTGGCTAATACAGGGAGTTCCAGTGAAGGTCCTTGTTAACTATGAATTGTATATCAGAATGGCAGGCAGAATTACAATGAATGATATAATTGTTGAACTTTTAAGTAAACATCATTTACTTGGGAATGAATAATATGATTTACGTAATGGGAAGTCATACCAGCCAATCAAGTTTATCTCAACACATGATAAATAGTTGCTTTAAAAGGAACTAGATATAGCTTACTAACATTTTCCTTTGATAGAGTCTCCATTCTTCTTGGTGTATGCCTGCCCCCACGTCCTAACACATACACATACAGATTATGTATTTAAAAATTGAACCACAGGGCTGGAGAAAAACCTTTGTTTTATTTGGAAATTGATTTAGAAACCAGTAACAGAGTTGAGATAACTATTTCTTTAAAAGAAAATTTTGATACTTAGTTCTTTCAGTAAAAAAGTACATATGTGAATTTATTTTTGGTTTTTTAAATTAAAATATTTTGTAGACAAAAATATTTCATCTGTATGTATGTGTTTGTACTGCATGCATGCTTGGTTCCATGAAGGCTAAAACAGGATCAGATCCCGGATCTGGAGTTACAGACAGTTGTAAACTGCCCTGTGGATATTCGGGACTGAATCTAGGTCCTGTGTAAGAGCAAGTGCTCTTAATCCCTGAATCATCTCTCCAACCCTCAAATTTATTTTTTTTAAATGCTTCAAACATTTACATTAAATATCTAAGTTCACAATAACATTATACAAATGACCTTTGGGTTGGAATTAAAAAAGAATTTTTTTTTTTTTGAGATGGGTCTCTCCATGTAGCCTTGGCTGTCCTGGATTTGCTTTGGGACCACACTGTCCTCAAAATCACAGAGATCTGCCTAACTCTGCCTCCCTGAGTCCTGGGATTACAGATGTGCACCACTGCGCCAGGCTTGGGTTGAAAAAAGTAAACCAAAGTTATTTTTACTTATTTTGAAATTAAAATATAATCATGGAATTTTTCTTCTCAGTAAAGTTTTAAAAGTCCTGGGTGTTGGGAGAGAACTGAAAGAGTTGAACATTGGCATAGCTGAATATAAAATTAGGGTGAAGTGCATGGCAGGAAAAGTATCCAAGTATAATTGTAACTGCAAGAGTCATGATAAGCCTTCCATACATATTTTTTAAAGTTAAAAATTATGGCCTTCTGCCAGAAGTCTAGTGGAGGGGAATAGGGCAGAAGAGGGAGGGAGAGTGGGAACAGGAAGATAGAAGCAAGAGGTTAACATTCGGGATGTAATCTGAGCAAATTATAATAAATTAAAAATTAAAAATTATAAAAACATGGCTCAGGGATGACAACCGGTTAAGATGTTTGCTGTATACACTTGGCAACCTAGGCTTGTTTGTTTTTTCTTTGTTTTTCAAGACTGGATTTCTCTATGTAACAGCCCTGGCTGTCCTGGACTCACTCTGTAGATCAGGCTGGCCTTGAACTCATAAAAATCAGCCTGCCCCTGCCTCTCCGGTGCTGGGATTAAAGGCATGTGCTGCCATGCCTGGCAAAGTTATCAGGTTATTCTTGTTTGTTTATTTTTTAGCAATGTGAAATCGATCTTGGGAACTCTTCCTATAGAGGGGATGAAGAGAACCAGCTCAACAAAGATGTAAGACACCCCTCCCTCCCTTCCTTCTTCTCTCTCTGTCTCTCTGTCTCTCTCTCTCTTTCTCTCTCTCTCCCCCCTCCCCCATGGCTATAAAGTTGCAAGAATAGAAACTAGGAAAATATTTCTTCTCATTTGTACTTTTGGATGATTCAGTTCTTTTTTTTTTTTTTTTTTTGGTTTTTCGAGACAGGGTTTCTCTGTGTAGCCTTGGCCATCCTGGACTCATTAGACCAGGCTGGCTTTGAATTCACAGTAATCTGCCTGCTTCTGCCTCCCGAGTGCTGGGATTATATTTTAATGTGGTCATTTAATCTGATTTATATTAAAAAGTGAAATACTTTCAAATATAGTTTTTATTTTCAGACCAGTCCTAACTCATAAATGACTCACATTTGAATATTTCTCCCAACAGGAAATGAATTATTGCAACTTAGTCTAGCCTAATGAAAAATTTCATAACACTGAACTTTTCCTGTTTAAATTGTACTTCTTTTCAGGATACTGTCTGTCCTTGCTTTTAACTTTTCTTTTCTTTTTTTAACCAGCAGAGGGCAGATAAGAATGAGAAAAGAAATGAAAGGCCACTAATTGGCTTCAGTTCAAAGTGGATAACACTTTCTAAATCACGTAAAAAGTGAGTTTGCTGATTATTTTTCTTTTAAAAATATTCTAATAACAAAATTTAGTTTCTTACACAGGTCTCTAACTTAATTAAAGCATATAATAAAATTAGTACTTTGAATTTTTAAATTATTTACGTATCACTGATTATATTTTCAAAGTCTAAATATTCTATATATTTTGAACTGATGTGGTGAGCTGTTCCCTCTTACTTTGGACAGAATTAGACTTCTTTCTTTCATGATTTTGAATTCAATTGGATACATTTAAGTGACTTTTCTTCTGTTTTAATACTAGCTATTTTTGCAGTTTAGTTAATTGAGTAGTATGTATCTTAAAAATAATTGAAGATAACTCAAATGACACATGTCAATTTCTTTTCTTTTTGTCAATAACTATACGACAGGATGATTTAAGTACTGTTGTAGAAATATATTAAAATGTTTTCTCTTACAACTTTGTTTGTTTAATCAACAGTAAAACATCATTTCCAGAGCATTAGGTGGTGTGATAAATTATGTCATACAACAGATCAGTCCAGCTTGCAAGTAAACATTTTCAATTAAAGGTGAAGGTGCAACATATATTTGTGCCTTCTCCTCTCTCCCCCTCTTTTTTTTTTTTTTTTTTTTAAATTTAGGTATAAATAAGGTGTGGATGTTTGGGATCAGAGAAAAACTGCTCATTCTCCCAACAAGGAATCTCTGCTTTTCTTTTCCTACTGAGGGTTTCATCTTTAAGAATCTTGGTTTTAACGGACAACAAGGTTACTACAGAATCACTGCTAGCATAACAAGTGTTTTGTTACAAAGTCACATATTTTAGGTGAGTCCATTTATTGAACTACGATAAAATAAAATATTACTGAGAATTCATTCTTTAATAAGCAGAGAATCTAGAAAACATTCCTAGAGATACTAATTTTATTCTTCCTGTATTTGATGAGAAAAGAATACATTACCTCGAGTGACTCAAGCACTTCCTTGAGCAACAGGAGAAATTAGCCTATCACGTCATTCTCTTAGAATAAATGCTTCCTGGTGTGGTAAACTGGGGTTGGATTTCTGATGTGTAATAAAAATATGCTAGGATAAGATATGATTTTCCTAAAGTCAGGGAATCAAGCTGGATGATAAAGACGTTTCTTTGTTCAAGAAGCCTCTTGTTCTTAAAAGAGAATTTTAAAATATTGACGGGAAATAAACCTCCCCGTGCTTGTACTCAAGCGGATAGCTGAGACACAGGTGCGAACTTGAGGAGCGGATCCTGAGTACTGAGTGAGCAGGAAATCCAGGCCAGGCGGAGGAGGGAGAAAGCGTCAGGCCTGCGTGTAGTTTCTCTGAACTCTCTCTTCCTCCTCTATTTTCTAGTGAGTCTGTTAGTCCAGCTTTTCCTTTCTTAAAATACAACAGGATTTTATTTTCTTGCTCCAAACCCCATGAAAACAGTGCCAAACTTCTGTTTTTTTGTTTTTGCCTTTTTTTTTTTTCTTCAGATTTTTGAGTGTATGATGTCACAAAAGTGTATTATTTAGTAGAAACCATTTCAGGGTTTGAGTTTTTCATTCTGTTAATATGCAGGAAGATGTCCTTTATCCAGTACACCTAACTGTTACTCTGGAATAAACTGTGTTGCTAAGCTATGATGTCTAGCAACTTAGGGGTATTAAATTTATGCAACTTTCCACTTTAGGTGGGTTTGTACAGATGTGGCCTCATCAGAAAGCCAGGAGCTTTGCATGACTTCCTTAGCAGCCTTAGGTATGGGCGGCCTTATATAACCCTTACCTAGTGACTCTAAGGAACACTGTCCTAATCCACTTTGCTAGACCTTCCCCCTCTGCTCCTTCTGCAGCCCTGTTCATCAAGTCTGCCCCTCTCTGCTCATCAACTTTGATGTTGTCTTTGCCTCCCAGTGGGCCCTGTCTCTCAAGACCACCCCCTAATATTTAGTTGGAACTGATTTTAGATATCGTTGACTGTCATGAATATTTGTATTTTGAGAATGGGCTTCTTCTTATTCTGTTTTACAATAAGGCTATTTATATATTTGTTTCTTTTTTTGTCATGACTATAAGCTCTCAGAGAACAAAGAATATGTCTTGTTCCCAGAAATCAACATGGTGCCCTACAGGAAATCCTGCATAGCCATTCAACAAAGCCAGAGCTGTTAGCATTTCCCAGGGCTTCAGAAGAAATTCATGGTCACAAAGTTATGTATTTTAAATGTCACAATTAACAAATGGATACTCTGAAAACAAAAATATTCATAATAGTCCCCAAAGTAATTGTGATATTCACGAAATAATCAAAGACCTTCTAAAAATACTCAACAGTGTTCCTATGAAATCTGTGGTGAGGCTTGGACCAATGGGCCTTCCAGACTCTGTGAGGTGAGTGTGCTTGATTCCTGTTATTTGGTGGGAGTTAAATGTATATCAGGAAATTGCTGCATATAATATTATGTATTAGGTTGATAGAGATGAGATATTATATATATTGATTTACGTTCAGAGTTGTAGGCTCACGAAGAAAGATGTTTTCTCCAAGGTGCCAAATAAAAATAGGCAAAACAGTATGAAGGTAACAGTTATATAATTTGCAATTGTTTTGTGGTTCTGGTTCTTCTTGCTGTATGTAGTTTGTATATATGTATAATAATATAAATATATATGTAAAAGTAAAAATATAATTAAAAATTGGAAAAAATAAATATTATGCATTAACTCCTATTTTTCAATGTTGTCATACTGCTAGTCATAATTAAGATTGAAAGTTAACATTAAAGTGTAGCTTGATACCTGAATTTAAATTTCATATTTTCATTAACAAGCCCCATATTGAGGGGAGCATAGCTCATTTTTTACCACTTTAAGTATGTAATGTGAGACACATAAGCAGATGAACTGTGTTCTCTGTGACTCACCTTCTAAGTTAGTAAGTAGATTAATATTGCATGTGATTTTAAATTCTCGTCTTTTGGAAATAGCTTAGGGGTAAAAAAAAAACAAATTCCTATACTTTAGAATATTTGTGGAGCTAGAAAGTTGTTTTAGCAGTTAAAAGCACATACTGCTCTTACAGTGGACCTGAGATTGGATCCTAGAACCTGTGTTTTGAGGCTCCCAACCATTTGTTAACTCTAGTTCCAGGGAATACAGTGTCCTCTCTGTCTTCTGCAGCATTTGCCCTTCCATGCACAAGTCTCTATGCAGACATAAACATACACAGATAATAATTAAAAATAATAAAATCTATAAAATTATTTGGTAATCATTTTTATGTGGGTGAAAACTGATATCAATATTCAATTATTATTTGTCATTATAGGTTACAAAAGGGCTTAAATTTGCCTAGGAAATGTGACTATAAGCTAAGGAACAGAAATACATAGATTATGTGTCTCTGTGACTCTTCTTTAGTATAGTGTTCTGAAACCAAGTACACTTGGAAATAGGGACAAAACAATTGTCATTTTTTAGAAGTGTATATGTGTAGGTATCTTCCTGATATAATCTCTTTCCCTTAGACAAATTACTAGAATTATGTGCTTCAAGGTGTACTTTATTTGGGTCCATCTGTATTAGTGTATTTTCTGTTACTATAACAAAACATCTGAGAAACTTACCAAGAAATGCAACCTATGCATGCCTTCAACCTTTAAGCATATTCTCTGTGTGTTTCTCTCCTTGTAAAGTCACTAATAGTAGATAATGGTGCTCCACCTGATACCTTATCTAATTGAGACCTCCTCTAAAGCGCTAATGTCACGGTATTTAGATCATACGATGCCCTCTTAATGCCTTTGCATTGAGGACTGAATTTCAGTACATAAATACATAAGGGATACATTCAAATCCCGTCTAAACCATAATAACCAGCAGTGTTCATACAATTATCTTATAATGAATAGGAGAAGAGGAAATTAATTCTTGGTTATTCGTAATTCAGCACTAAAAAAGGCTATGTAAACCTTAAGTACCAACCTTTTCTTCTTTGACTGAATTTCTTTTTATGGAGTAGGGGAAAGGACTTGAAGCCAGAGAGTTGTGGAGAGTGAATTAATTAACTTACTGGGAGACAGATATTTCCTAGACATAGATGATGAGGCATGTGAAGAGCTGAAAGACACTTGTTTTTAAATTTTATTAAGTTATTTATATTTATTAAAATTTATTATATACTAAAACATTTAAAATCCATATGAACATTAAGCATAAGCTGAATGAGCATTCAGTAGAACTAAATAATTAAATTTAAATTAAATAATTCACACCTATACCTTTGTCATAAAAGCTTTTTGATACAGAGTTTCACTTGTAGCACTGATTGGCCTGGAATGTGGTGTGTAGACCAGGCTGGCCTCAAACACACAAAGACCTACCTGTCTTTGCCTCCTGAATGCTGAGATTAACGATATATACTCCACCTTCTCACGAAATATCTTTAAATTAAAGGCATTTTCTTAGCATAAAATGTATTTTTAAGTAAAACACATAATTTAAATTTTAGTCACCAGTATGAGTTAGACATAGGACAACAAGTATTAGTCTGTGCATGTTACCAGCATAGAATTTATGGAAAGAGGCAAGGGGAGTTTTACAAAGCCCTGTGACAAATGACAAGAGGACAATTTATATACACAGAAATATGCCTGCATGATTGCTCCCAAAATGACTAGTACTTTCCATTTGTCTGGAGGTATTGCATGGTCTGCAAGCCTTTGTTTCTATAAAAATCCTGTTAATTATTTGTGAAACAAACAACATAATCCCAACCATGTCAAAAGTGAATTTAAAAGTCACTTAATTTAAATGACCACAAGTTCTAACATTCATTTGCAATGTAACAGAATAAAAAACATTCAATATGCATCTATATTTATAGCTATTATGCATAGAATTTAATATGCAAGTCCAACACAATTTTTGTTGCCCTTCAGTCTTATGATCTAAGCTTGACTGTGTCTGTCAGCCATGACTTGAGCTCTGGTATCAACTTCTGAGTTGAGAGCTGTCCCATCATGCAGGCCTTTTTGGAATGTGGGAAGGGTATGTCCTTCCTTCCATGCCTTTTGTCCTATAATGGCTACCTGATGGGAAGTAACCACATAGTTCCCTTTGCTAAATGTCAAAAACATGTATAAACTAAAGAAGCCAATTGAATTTTCTATTTTAAATTCTTTGACAGGAGATACATAGTCATAACTCTTCTTTTTTATTTTTATTTTTTTTATTTAAGGTATCTTGGTAAAAATTTTTTTCAATGGTTGTAGTTCACCAAATCCATGTATTTTACTCTATAACCATATAGTGAAAAAGTAGTCACAGGATGGATTAGGCCTATGGCAACATGGTCTGTATTAGATGATTATAAATGGGTAAATTAAAAGCTTATTTTCTCAATATTAAATATTACTGTGACAATACTAAAATCACAAAGATGCCTCAGCATAGTAGAGAATTAATGCAAGTGAATTTCCTGCTTTTAGTTTATCCCGAGTTTGTTTCAAATTGGAAAATAAAACAGGAATAAAGTTGCATGCTCTATACTTTGGTGACTTAAAAGATCAGTTGGTCTTCAAAGAACAGTGTTTTATTTTCAGAGTATGTTTCCTAAACTGTATTTAAGCATTAGTAGTAAAAATTCTTACTGTACAACACCAACTATTAATTTGTAGCAATCCTGGGTAAACATTTAATGTGAAAGTAATGGCAGACAGGGGAATAAAAAGTAGGAGTGGAGAGTAGAAAGAAAATTGTAAGACAGACCACAGTTATTTAAGTATTTTTCTGTAAATGAAATAAACAGTAGAGCAGAAAACTCCTTTACTGTTTCTAGAATCCAAATCTAGAATGCACAACACAAGGTGAGCAGACATCTCACCTTACTGTTTTGCAGCCAAACTCTGGGTTCCGTGTTTTAATAATAACTGCAGATTTTGAATAACTATAAACTACCCTGCTATGGATATGTATCTACTATTTATTGCCCATTGGGAAGAGAGGATTTTCAAGGTCACAGGATAACTCAGTTTAAAGTCAGTTTTCTGACTTACACAGTTCATGCCTAAGCCCAGACCCGAAGGCTACTTTTACAATGGAAATAATTGATTGAGAAAAATGAATAAGTAGAAAATTAATTTTGAAAAAGTCCAAAATAAAACAAAAGGATCTCACTGGACTTGAGATACTGTAATTAAATGTTATTAAAGAGTTATATTTCAATAATTGCTTGCTGCATAGAAAATGGACCAATGTTCAGTAAAATATTTTTATTTTTTAAATAAAAAAGACCACTGAAAGGCTATTTCAGACTTAACAAACGTTGTGACGTGCTACATCCACATCCAACTTCACCTGTGATTAACTTTGCCCATTATTGTGCTACATTTGCTATGAATAATGAAGTTATATCAATATATTTAGTATTAAGTAAAGTCCATATTTAACTTTAATTTCCCAGCTTTACCTAATGACATTTTCTATTCCAAAATCATATTCAGGGTCCACATTGTGTTTACATATATATATATATATTCTTGCATGTGATAATTTCTCAGATTTTTCTTATTCTCATGATCTTGATAATTCTGAAGTGTACTTTTCAGATATTTTGTAGACTATATGTTTACAATGGATTTGTCTGGTTTTCTCATGATTATCCTGGGACTATGGAGATTTAGGAGGAAGACTGAGAAATAAAGTGCCGTTTTCATTATGTTCCATCGTGAATGTCAGATTAACCTTTTGCTGTTTACATTGCCCTGGATGACCTAGATGAGGTGGGATTGTTGGATTCCTCCACTATCAAGTTATTCCCTCCCCCTCTGCCACCAATACTGTATTCTTTGGAAAGAAGTCATTGTAAGTAGCCCATGCTTAAGGAATGAGGAAGTGAGTTCCAGCTTCTTCACAATAAAGTAATTATTTATTTGGAATTCTCTATCAGACATTAGTTTATTCTCATCTATTTATTTATTAATTTATTTATGTTATTATTGACTCATGGATATTTATTGTACACTTTTTATTGTAATTAAATGCTACTTGTTATATTGCCAAAATATTCAGGCTTGGAAGGTTTTGTTTGTATTCTTGTGTCTCTTTGAAATACTCCTAATATGTTTTTTGTTTTTTTTCCTTGTTTGATACAAGACAATATATTCTAGGGTCAATTTGTATGTATCCTACCTCAGTCCTAAAAGGAGTGATAGTACTTTTTATTGGAGAATGATATTTGAAACTATGCACAGGACACTAGGATGGACTGATACCTACTGATGAGGTGCCATTGATTTAAGACCCTTTAGCTGACAGGACAAAGAAGCGTGTGTGTGTGTGTGTGTGTGTCTACTGTTTATTAAATTAAGAGGTTAAAATATAAGTTCACGATGTATCTTGCATTCTAATCTGTTACCACACATATCATTTTGATCTCTTCCTTTTGCTTATCTGTAACTTCCCATTCCAATGGTGAGAAACCTGCCTTCCCCTACTCAAAATCTACTGACTTCAGCTTTCTTTTCCTGACTGTGTATTTAGTGGCTTCATGACTGTCACATGCATTGTTGACAGATGTAACTTCTTTGAATAGTATCTATGTTGGTTATCATACCTCTACTTTATAAGGTTTACTCATTTCCAAAGTTGCTTTGCCCCTACTCCAATCTTTCGTTTTGTTCTTTTTTTTCAATTTTTACTATAATTTATTCACATTACATTCTGATTGTAATTCCCTCACTCTTATCTTCCTGTTCCACCCCTCCCCCCTCTCTCCCATCCTAAGCTAGACCTCTGAAAGTGGGGTCCTCATTCCCCACTTTCTTACCACAGTCTATCAGGTCTCATCTGGATAACCTGCATCCCATTCCTCTATGTTCCCATGGGGCTCTCTGCCAAAGAGCTGTGATCAAATCAAAGGCACCAGAGATCTTGTCAGAGGTAGTCCCCCAATTCCCTCCACTTCCCCCGAACCCTTCTGCTACACTGCCACATCTGAACAGGGGGTCTAGATTCTCTGCTTGCAATGCCCTTGGTTGGTGCATGAGTTTGTATGTCTCTTAGAAGGAAAAGTGTGGAAGAGCCTTTAACTCATCGGCACAGGAGACAACTTCCTGAACAGAACACCAACAGCTCAGCCTCCAAGGTCAGCAATTAATAAATGGGCCCTCATGAAACTGAAAAGCTTCTGTAAGGCAAAGGACACTGTCAACAGAATAAAACCACAGCCCACAGACTGGGAAAAGATCCCCAATATTTTTCTTTTCTTTTCTCTTTTCTTTTGGTGTTTCAAGACAGGGTTTCTCAGTGTAGCCTTGACTCTCCTGGACTCGCTTTGTAGACCAGGCTGGCCTCGATCTCACAGCGATCCACTTGCCTCTGCCTCCCAAGTGCTGGGATTAAAGGAGCGTGCCACCACTTCCTGGCTCCAATATTTTTCTTATGTGAAGTAGTTTCTTCTAATAATTTCTTTTGTTGTATTCTGCTTTGCATACTATGGTCTTTCCCTTCTTCTATCTTGTAAATTATGCTTTTTACTCACATTAAGATATATTGTTTGCACTGCGTAATTCCAAGGGGCAAAACAAATGCATATTGTTGTATAGACATTTGTATAGCCGTACAGAGTAGTTAGTTCCACTGCTCTAAAAACATCCCCTTGTGCTTCGAGTATTCTGTAGATTCCCTCTCCACTCCAAACTCCTGACAACCATTGGGTTTTGTTTTATTTTTTTAGCATGTGTACAAATTCATGAATTTTCAAGTAAGTATATAATATAAATCATACACTTATATAGACTTTCATACTGGTGGGTTTGTAAAAGGTTTTATTAGCAATCTGCTTTAAGTTTATTCCATTTTTTTTCTGGCTTTATAGCTTACTCCTTTTTATTATTAAGTAGTATTCTGTTATGTACAGATAGAAGTTTGTTTGTTTATTTACTGATTGTACAACCTTGTTCTAGCTTTCAGAAATTGTGAATGAAGCAACTACATACATTGTGATTCAGGTGTATGTTTCTTTGTGTGTGTGTGTGTGTGTGTGTGTGTGTGTGTGTGTATACATAAAATTTTCAGATCAGGTGGGTAACTCCTTAGAAGCGTGACTGTTAGATTTTATAGTAGGACTATATTTAGTTTTAGCCATAATATTTATTGTATTTTTTAACCTCACTAACATTTATTATTGTATTTTTAAAATTTCAGCCTAGTAGTATGCATTATTGTTTTGATTTGTAATTAATTGTATTATAGCAAATAATGATGCATAACTTTTCATATGCTTATATATTTTATGTGCATCTTCATTGTTGTGGTGTACAGGTGTTTGGTTTTGTTTTTAATTGAGTGTTTTCTTGTTGAGTGTCATTTTCCATTATTTTTGAAGTAAGTAGATAGATAACTTCCAAAAGTGATTTGTTTTATTATTTGACAAGTAATCAAAAAGAAGAATTCTAAAAGACAGCAAGAAACATGGCCAAATCAGGCCTTGAAAACATAGCAGTGCAGTCGCAGCTGTGGCTAGCTCTATGGCTGGCGATGAGCCTGCAGCAGGGGACTGGATGTTCTACCATGCCTCTGGCGCTTCTCCAGGGAGCTGTCAGTATCTGGGTTCCCACAGTGCTTAGCAGGAGGCAGGTGCAGAAAGGTTCAAGGTTTCTGTTCTCCATTAGAGTTGAGGGCATGCAGTTCATCTGACATAAGGGGTGGAGGGGTGGAATTCCTGCTCTGCTTTGAGGGAAGGAAGGGCTGTGCATTGACCTAAGTTCCGGAACCTGCTATAGTTCTTCATGTTCCTCAGCCTGCCTCTGAGGTGAGTGAGGAGTGTCCAGGAACTTTTTAGAGACACAGAGGGCTGCAAAATTTCACTTTCTCAAAGCTGTCTGGAAGCTTTTTTCCCTTTCTTTCTTCTTTTTTGTTTTTGTTTTGTTTTAGATGAAAAGCCAAAAAGTTCTTTCGATTTTGTATTTAAAATTAATATTCTTAATAAGTAAAAGTGAAATAAATGCAAAGAGATTACACACCTATACACTTTTAAAAAGAAGAATAACTCATAATGAATTACTGCTAGTGGTGACAGAACGTAGTTATATGAATAGTTTATAAAGTTATGTGAGGGAAATATTTTTCTACTCCCAACAGGGCATTCTTTGTGACTGTGTCTAATGGCTCTAGAGAAGATCTTATTTCAACACTAGTTCTGGGGTGGGGAGAAATCAGGGGAGACTTGGGCTGCCATCGATCTTACAGGACTGGGAAGACTACATAGTTACTGATGCTGACCATTTACTTTGGGTTCAGGAAGCTAATGTTTTGCTTTGTCCAGGTTTTAGTCAAACTTAGTTCTAAGATATTAGAAGTTAAAGCAGGGCCTGCCTTCTTTACTGCATCCCCAGCAGGACAAATAGCTGAGAGCCTTCCCGGTAACACTGGTGGAATTAGCCAGAAACTTTCCTTATTCTGGGGGATGCATTTCTTTTCCTTGTTTAAAAAAATTTAGAAATTTGTGTCATGATTATAGTGCATGTCCATCTATGCCTTTTTTCTGTTTATGCGCACGCGCGCGCACACACACACAGTATAATATGTTGTCTTTCACTTCTGGAAGTACCTACAAGGTCATCAGACTCAGTATATTTTGAATATTAAAGTTATTGAGAGACCCAGAAGTCCTTTTAAAAGTATGTCCTCCACTCTACCTGCCCACAACTAGGATTTTCTTGTAACAATGGCATAATTTTATTTCTGTACATGAGAGAAGATGATTGGAGTCTGACCAATCTAGACTATTTCTGCTCTTGGCTTCTGTCATGACAGCATTTTGTCTGATGAAAATAGTTCTTGGACTTGTTGGGAAGAGTGTTAGTGGAAGAAGTCAGGAGATGAGAGGCTAATAGGGGAGCATGAAAATAACAAAAATTCATCATATAAATGTATAAATTGTCAATGAATAAAAGAAAAGAGGCCCTCTCAGGTTGTGCTTCCTCTATCACCATATTGGAACAGACTCCCATATGGTCCAGCAGGTGCTCTTATTGTCATCATTAGTCTCAGTCAGTATAACCTTATACATGCACCCCAAAGTTCTTTCCTAGAACCTCAAGATGTATGGGAAAGCCAAGCTTCCACCTTTAGCTACAAAGTCAAAAGCACTTCGTTTCTAACCACACAGAAGACACTAGCTTGAAACCTTCACTTTAATGGAAGAATGTCTTCTCCTTTGGGATGTTTGATAACTCTTTCTGAGCACTTCAGGAAGAGTCATCTGAAAACTCAAGTAAATACCAATTACAGAGAACCTCAGAAGAAACAGGAAACAGTCCTCATCAGCCACAGGACAGGTTTTGTCCCTCCTGGGTTTTGTCCCTATTCTCATCCATGAACTAACTGGGTTCACTTAATGAAGTCCTTTTGTGATAAGTCGTTGTTTCCGCCCACACAGAGGAGCAAGAGAACAAATGGTAAAAAGTAGTTCCTCTCAGTTGAGACAGTTGCTCCTGGTCTAGCTGCATGCGGAGCCCAGCACAGTGACTACTTACTCACATTTGGGGCACACCATCAGCTTTATTCAAATTCAGGCATTCTCTCTTGAATTTATATAGTATTCACCTTTTGTACCTAAATTTTTCCTTTTAAAACTGATACATATATATATATATATATACACACATATATATATAATTTTACAATATTTCCCGAGACATATAATGACATCTACATAGCAAAAGATATAAACAATCTATAAGTACATTCTTGCAAAAACAATACCAAACTAAATTTAAGTTTTCACTAATAATTGAATCTGCATTTGAAGGTAAAACTTTACAGTGGTCAAATGTGTTTAGGGAAAAATGATATAAATTTTCCCAGTTTGATTTTACTTCATTAGCAGGATTATGCTTTCAGAAAAAAATGAAAACATCCATAGGTCTTTAAATACAAGTTTTGTGCATATAAATGAGAACTCCAAATGCCTGCCACCCTTCTGTCAGGGTTGCTGCTTGACAGCTGTCCAAGCAAGAGAGAAATCCCAGTTGCTGTCAGCTCCTACAGTGCAAAGAGGCCCTAGTCACTCAGCAGGAGTGGCTTGTCCTTTTGCCCATTTGGATTAATTACCATAGCTGCACCAAAAGCCATGCACCTGAAGATCAATAAAAAGCCACCACAGAGCCCTGAAATAACAACATCTTTTAGACTGTCTTCACAGAACAACTAAATCAAGAAAAAGAAGTTAAGACCGTGAATTCTTAAATTTTAGCCTTCCAGACCAAAAACTATTTAATGGGTAACTGAGCTAACATTCTGTCCTTCACACATTCTCCTTTAAAAAGCATGAATTACTACAAAAAATGAACATAAAGTGAATTTTTAAAAACTCAGGTGGAGTTGTTGACCATGATGACAGTGAATGACAGCTGTATGTCTCTGAGTGCAAGCTCTTCTGTAAATGAGCTGGCAGGGAGTGTTTTTTTTTTTTCAGTTAAACATATATTGTCTTCTAGATATTAGACTGAGAGTCATATACTGGACTTTGATAAGCCAAGAACTTAGGAATTACTGTGAGTACCCATGTGGAGTAATATTTATGTCTGTCTATGTTCATAAACTATATTTTAATTCACTATTACTGCTTTATTGTAAATCACCCACTTAGAGGGAAGTTAAAAAATACATTGATCATCCATGGTTCTGTTTACAGTGCTTCACTGACAAATTAAATGTAACATATAAATTCCACAGACCTTATGGGAAAAGTCCCATCATTTTTCCCCTTGGAGTTCAAATTTGCCAAACTCTTCTTGTAGTTCTGCAGGTAACGACTAGCTTTCAGCATGACAGAACCAAGGCAAATTTAACTGAAGAATTCTCTTGTTTGTGGAAAAGCTTCAGTGGGAAAATAAGAACAGAATGAATATAAATAAGAGAGCATTCAGCATCAAAACTTTAGGAAATTCCAGAAGATTTTTTAGCTTCTGTCTTCAGGACAAAGTTGTGCTCTGCCTATCCTTTGTGATTGTTGCAGCTCATTGGTGACATTAACAACACCCCTGTTTTGCATAGCTGCAGGATCTTTTCGACTTTCTCTCTGAGGAACTTCCTTTAAAGTTCAGATGACGCACCAGGGTACCAACTTCCATCTGCTCTCAGTTGTTACAAATATATTACTGTTGATTAGCTGAAAATCAGAAGAACCTGAAAACAGAAGTGAAAAAAGTCTTCCGTTTTTCAGAGGTCAAAAGTGTGTCTATAAAATGCACTTTGCATATAAATCAAAATTATCTTACCCTTGAAAGAGTATTTGATTTACTCATTTTCCTGTCAGTTTTATCCAGCCAAATAACATCAAAAGGAGTGGAATCCAAAATTCCTGAGAACTCTGAGGGTCTTCAGAAGGCTCAGCCTCTTGCAGTATTTTGCATTGCAAGTTAACCTGAGTTTCTGATGCATAACCTCTATATACAAAGGTAGTTTTGAACATTTCTCAGATGCTTATAAAGTTCTGAATCCTTTTATATCTGTGTATCATATTTAATGTCTTTCACAGTAGTTCTCAACTTAAGACCTAGTTTTAGCTCTTTCTCTCAGATACTTGGTAATCTTTTGAGATGGTGTTTGTTGGCTTGGGGTGTATGGACTGGCTCTAGCAACACCTTTAGGTAGAGGCTAAAGATGGTATTAAACATTCTGGAATAACACGCAGTGCAGCCTCTCGTCAAAGAATACTTCAGCCACATGTGTAATGGCACAGAAATAGGGACATTTCTTCCCTAATCCACTAAATAAATATCTGGTTGAAGAGATATTTTTCCTAAGAGGTGCACACCTTTAATGCCAGTACTAGGGAGACAGAGGCCAGCAGACCTCTGTGGGTTCTAGGGGAGTCAGGGCTACACAAAGAGAGCCTGTTTCAAAAAAACCCCAAAAAATCTCAACACTTGGGGGCAGAAGCAGGCGAACCTCTCTGAGTTTCAAATCAGCCAGGGCTATGCAGAGAAAGCCTGCCTTCAAAAACAAAAAACACAACTAAACAAAAAGAGTAGAATTATCTAATGTCACACAGCTAAGTAATTGGTGACACCAGGTTTAGGTTTCAAACTTAGCTTTTGTTGCCTTGACATTCAAGTGACTTTTATCTGCTCTGGTACAGGTTCCAGAGAAAAATCACTAACTATGAGTAAGTTCTGGGTCTTGATGGAGACACTGCTTTAGTCCGTAAATCAGCCATACTACCAGGCACCTATTCCCTGAAAGCTTAGCAGCAGCTGTTCATGCTTGAGTAGCTTCAGGTTTCCTCTTTAGGGTGTCATTTAAGTTATTAGATTGATAATTACAGGAGAGAATGATTGCTTGGTTGTCCTTGATGAATTGCTTAAAAGGAGTGAGTTAGAACAGAAAACATTATTTCTGTCTCCAGGCTTGGCGTGTGGGAGAAAGAATTCAATGTGTATACTAAATGTGTGTATGTGTGCCTAAGTGTTTATACACAGATTTGTCAGATGAGATATAATGTTGGAAGTAGAAAAGATGACCAACTGGCCTGTATACCAGGGTAGTGTAGGGAGAATTTTGGTTTCTTTAAA
The DNA here is from genome assembly GCF_903995435.1 of Acomys russatus. NCBI lineage: Eukaryota > Metazoa > Chordata > Mammalia > Rodentia > Muridae > Acomys > Acomys russatus. The sequence continues at coordinate 23,219,564 of NC_067146.1, read as the reverse complement.
AACTCATTTATGTTAGGTGAATCTGTTTTTAATCTTAATCCTAGATGTGGGATAAGAGGTTGCTTCTCAGCAAGTGATTATAATTTGCCTCCTGCATTAGAAGGGACATGAGTTTTGCCAGGTGAAGAGAGTTTACATTTCGAATTTTGGGCACTCCGCAGAGGGTATAAATGGGCAAGCCTGAAAGGGCCTAAGAAGGCTGCTGCTCCCCCTGCTGCTGGTTGCTATTGTCAAGTGGTCATGAGCAAAGAGACAAGAAGTTGGAGATGTCCTGATGATGAAGACTGGATTTGCCCCAAGGAACCCAATGCCTCTCAGCAGCAGAAAGTAGTCTAAAGAGGTACGTGCTCCCTTTCCCTCTAACCATCTTTCCTTCCTACTTAGTGTGGAGGGGGTTGGGAGGGATTAGGTGGAATAAGAGTTGCCTTGGATGATAAATATAGGAACCCAATAAAATAGCTTAAAAATACACCTACAAGGTACCTACCCCATTATATAGCCTTAAGACAGCTTTTAAGACTGTGCTATGTATTTGCATTGTGTGTGATCCATGTGCCAAGATGTGGAAGAGCTGTGACTGCCCTACCCCCTATTTTTGATAAGTTTTTAAGTATAGCGATCTGTGCATGTGAAGCTAATGAAGTCTGCCTTCTCACTTTGGGGAGCTTCTCTTCCTTTGAAGGAATTTTTTTTCTTCATTTTACTTGTCTAGATTTCAGTGCTTCCATGATTTATACCACATATGACAAAGCTCTCTCAAGAATGATTCAGACAAACCCAAATTAAGTTGAACATGAAGGATCAGAGTGAGATGTAGTCTGAAACACTTTCTTTCTTTCTTTCTTTCTTTCTTTCTTTCTTTCTTTCTTTCTTTCTTTCTTTCTTTCCTTTGCTTTCTTTCTTTCTTTTCTTTTCTTTCTTAGCATTGGCTGTCCGGAACTCTCTCTGTAGACTAGGCTGGCATTGAACTCATAGCGATCTGCCTGCCTCTGCTTCCCTAGTGCTGGGATTAAAGGCGTGCACCACCGTGCTCCTGTATACACTCTTATAATCTCTATGGGGGAGAGCTTCAGCCATTTTCTAGGAGATGGAGAAGCATATGACAGGAAGTGTATATTGCTAAGGCCATTTGTAGGAAGTACCTGGCATACTGCTGGGCATATAGTAGGTGCCAAATAGATATGGATTTCTTTTCTCCTCCTCCTTTCTTTCATCTAGTTTCCCACTGTTCCTTCCTCTCTTTCTCTTGCAATCGTCTCTTCTTAGTATACCTTTAAAAGTATGACACAAGAGTGATCATTACTCATCAATATTGAAGATCAGCTCTTCCTAAAATGTCAGTCAGTCTAGCAGACAAATGTGTAATTATTAAGTCCCAGGGCTCAAAGATTGCTTAGCTTCAAACTTTGTTTTCCTCTTTCATTATTATTGACTGATCACACTATGGTACAAGCTTCAAAATGCTCAGCCGAATTACATCCCTAGCCACCTCTGTTATTATCAGTCATGCAACTTAATTTATAAACTAATAAGCCTTTGTTCCTCAGGTTCCTCCTTTGCAGTACATGATATTAGTTATCTGTTCACGAACATGTCCTAAGGATGAAAAGAGGAGAATCACACTGTATGCTTATAATTTACTCAGGACATACAGTAAATGTCTAATGAATGTGAGCTGTTGTAATGTAACAGGATGATACTAGCTGGTATTTGAGTATTTGAGAAAACTCACCATATCTTACTATAACCTCATGTTTACCCTGATCTACTGATTTCCTTGAGATTCTCACTTAGAGTTTCAGTCACAACATTATCTATATCCAAACATTTCTTTTTTTTCTGATGCATTTTCACATTTGTATCAGGCATGTCCCTAGATATAGATTCTGTATATCATATCTCAATTATTTCACTTGGACATATCTACTTTGTTGAAATCTTCTGCCCAAACAAGTTTGGACTGTGATGTTTTATAATGAAAATCCAAGGTGTTCCTGTGCTCATGTGTATATGCTCTTAGAATGGATTATAATACTTACATAACACTTATTGAAGCTATATAACTCTAGTGGATTCTTGATCTGTAGGTTCCTGCTTTCCTCTTGATTGTTGAACAGGTGTATAAGTTTTGACTTCATGAAACTAATATGGAGAGAAAGAAAGGGATGGTGACAGAGTATGAACATATGATGGGAGATTTGATGAGAAGTAATGCTTCACTCTGATGAGACTGAATGTTTGAGATCATTTCTAAATCTAATTCACTATGGACATTTACTTGAATGCTTCATCAGCTGGAAAGAGGCATTGTGTGTGTGTGTGTGTGTGTGTGTGTGTGTGTGTGTGTGTGTGTGTGTATGTGTGAGTAATTATGTGTATGTGTGTGTATATATGTGTGTGTGTGTGTGTGTGATTGTATGTGTGTGTGTATGTGTGTTGAATGAACAGTCCCTGGAAAATGCAAGAACTTAATTACTTTTCCATTTGTCCTTTCAAGAGGAAGCAGCTTGAGATCTCCTGGAGTCATTTAGCTTAGTCAGCTGTGATGATCTTTGAAATTTAATTCTTCGTCTTGTGTCACATGGTGGTGGAAACAAGGAAGAAATGATAACAAATTAATTTCAGAGTCTGCACATCACATTTGATGGGTCATACTAGCAGTTATAAACAACAGATGAGGGAGGGGAGAGGATCAAACAAGTTCAGTCACATAGATGGGAAAAGTCAGTAGTGACTCCTGAGTTTCATTCTGTCTTAACGAGGAGAGAAAAATACAAGTACAATATTTGAAAACACTGAAGCTTTCCTCTAGTGTGTGTCTATAAGAAATTAAACTTATCTTTTTATTATTCTTTTTTTTAAATCAAATTCAGGATACTAAAAAATAAATGTCTTTACAACTATTTTTAAGACAAGGAAAAAAACTAATGTAGATATGGGAGGTGGAACTGTAAAGCCTCTTGGCCACAAGATTCATTAATTTAAATGCATTTTCTTGTCTTAGCAGTATTATGAAATATATATTTTATTTTGTTGTAGTTGGATGACCACAAGTCAGAAATCAGATAATTCACAAGTAAACACCCTTGATTTTAGATGGTGAGGCAAGAATCAGGCCAGAACATTTTATTTTTTGATTAAAAAAAAAAAAAAAAACACCTAAAAACAAAACAAAAAAAACCACTTAAAGTCTAACCTTGGAACACTCCTCCCTAAATGGGATATCGCTATTAAATCCCTCCCCTCAGTGCTTAGGGAACCCTGTAGAAGAGGCAGAAAGTGCATAGAACCAGAGGGCTGGAGGACACCATGAAAACAAGGTCCTCTAAATCACCGTGATCAAAGCTCATATGAGCTCATAGAGACTAAGGCAGCATGCACAGGGCCTGCCTGGGTCTACGTCAAGTCCTCTATGTGTATATTATGGCTTCCAGTTTAGTGTATATGTGGGACTTCTGATTGTTCAGACAAGTGGGTCTCTGTTTCTTATACCTTCTATTGGACTGTTTTCTGTTTGTTTCGTCCAATTCTAGTGTGTTAGTTGTTGCTTTGTCTTATTATATTTTGTTATCCCTTAGAAACTTGTTTGTTTTCTAATGAGAGACAGAAAGGTAGATCCAGATGGGAGGTGGAAAGGAACTGGGAGGACAGAGGAAAAACAGTCTCAAATCAGAATCTGAGATTTAAAAAATTGGTTTTCTCTTTTCTGTCTCTGTCTCTGTCTCTCTGTCTGCCCCCTAACCACCTCTCCCTCACTAATTTTGTTTTTTAGAGACAGGGTTTCCTTGTGTATCCCTGGCTGTCCTGGGTCAGGCTGGCCTTGAGCTCAGAGTTCTGCTTGCCTCTGCCTCTGGAGTACTGAGTTATGGGATAAAAGGTGTGCATCACCACTGCCTGGCTAAAAAGAAAATTCTATTTTCAGTAAAAGGAAAAAAACACTCAAACTATATTGATATTTGTTTTGGCACAACAGGGTTTAGGAATTTAAGTGTTGGCTCTTTAAAGCCCAGCAGATTTTTGTGTTGGACAAGGTTTTTCACACTAAAAGCATGGAAGGAGGACACACAGCCTCGGAAACTCAAGCCCTAGGGGAACTACAGGGACAGGGTTTTCTTTCAGTGAGATTGAAGTGACTAGGATACCTTTGCTTCAGTGACTCTGGGTTCCTGTCAGTATCTTAGCAAGATATCTTGCTTATTAGCAAGACTAGACCATCTAAAGGAGGGCCATTTAGTTTAGACTGCCCACTTGACAGTCTCTCTCTCACACACACACACACACACACACACCCAAAGCCACTTACCGAAAATGTCCTGAGTGAAAAATGAGTAAAGCATTAACTCCCTTTGATCTCAAGGACTTTCGCTGTAATTATGACATATCAGAACATTGTGACATATATGTATGACACACATAAACCTCATAGGAAAAGTAATAGTTTCCCCTTGGTGTAGAGCTTTTGCTCTAATTATGACATATTATGGAATTGTGACATATGTATAACACACATATACCTCATAGAGGTTTGTGCCACTGTGGCTACCCTAGAACCTTCAGTCAACAGAGCTTAGGTCTTGGCCAGCTCTTGAAGGGCTTACTGAGGTGGATACCTTGGAGTACTGTGGAACGTCATGGCTTTCTGAGCCTGGACTTTGATACAAAGGAGCCACATTTTCATCTCTTTTTCTAAATGGACCTTGAGAAGTTAACTGTAACTCAGCCAGAAGCTAATGAGGCAGGAGAAGAAGGGAGAGAGAGAAGAGGAAATGGAGGAGAGAGAGATGAAGGCGGAGGAGGAGGGGGAAGAGAAGAGGAAAAAAGAGAAGAAAAGGGAGAAACAGATGAAGGAGAAAGAGACAGAGAAAGAAACAAAGGAGAAAGAGACGAGGGCAGCGGAGGAGAAAGAGATGAACGAGAAAGAGATGGAGGCAGAGGAGAAAGAGATAGAAGAGCAAGACATGAAGGTGGTGAAGAAAGAAATAAAGAAGGGGAAAGGGATGAAGGAGAAAAAGAGGAAGGTGGGGGAGGGGGAAGAGAAGAGGGGGACAGGGGAGGAGAAAGAATTGAAGGTGGACAACGAAGAGGAGGCGGAGGAGAGGCAGAAACAGAGGAAGGAGAAAGAGGAGGAGGAGAAAGAGAAGAACAAAGGGAAGAAAAAGAAAGAGTTGGAGGAAAGAGAGAAGAAGAGGGAAGAGACGGAGAAAACCCTCTCAAGAAAGCCAAGGAAGTCAGTGAGTGGTCCTTGGTCCCACCTAGGAAGAAGGCCGGTGGTAGGTCCCGCAAAATGGCCACGATTTTCCCGAACCTGCTTTCTCGGCTCTCGCTGACAGAAGGTAGGGGCGAGGGGGGGCGCTGGAAGGCGCGGGAGTGAGAGCCAGAGAAAAGGAGGCGCTGGCGGGTGTGCGCAAGGCGCAGGAGGAAGGAGCTCACGGGGCGGGCACAGGGCGTGGAGAGCAGTGACTGGGGCTGAGCTAGGCAGCGCTGGCTTTTAACCTGGGCTGCGGAGGCGGGGGCAGAAAGGGAGGTGTGTGGGACCCGACTGGTTGGGGGCCTTTGAAAGCAAATGACATCACCTCAGGTCTGAGAAAAGGGGAAGAGCCAAAAGCATTGGCGGGGTCCTGGATATTCAGAGGTCGAGTCCAACCTGTACCTGTCCAGACACAGACCTCAGTGCACCACCACGGAGACATCATGCAGAAGTCACCTCTGGAGAGAGCCAGCTTTATCTCCAAACTCTTTTTCAGGTGAGAGGGTGCCCAGCGGATCTTTACAGGGACACGTGGGCCCATACCAGAGAAGGGAATGAATGTGGGCAGACTTTGGGAAAACAGGAAGAGATTTTTGTTTTGTTTCTAAAGGTGTGTTGTCATTCATTGCTTTAAAGGAAATGTGTATTTTGTAGTATAAAATGAAGCTGATTGAATATAAAACAAAATCTGTTTGCAACTGTGAATCAGACTTGTAACACCCAAATATGCTACAAAGCAATAGATCTTTAAAGTTTTTTCCCTGTAAGTTATAAAATTATAAATTTGCTTAATAAAAAAATCTTAAGATTGGGTCATTGTTTTCTCCCGGAAAGCTTGTCTGCAGGTGTGATGTCTGTATGTAGTATTGCTCAGAAAACTATTCCTGAATTTTTAAAAGGTGAGGAATTATATTGTACTTATTTTTTGCTGTTGTAATATTGAATAAATCTAACATGCTCACCACAGTTACATTGCTCATTTTTAAGAATGTGAACAAGTCAGTTAAAATAATTAACTTTAAAAAGAAATACTACGCTGGGTGTGGTGGTGCATGCCTTTAATCCCAGCACTCGGGAGGCAGAGGCTGGTGGATCGTTGTGAGTTCGAGGCCAGCCTGGTCTACAAAGTGAGTCCAGGACAGCTAGGGCTACACAGAGAGACCCTGTCTTGAAAACAAAACAAAACCAACCAACCAAACAAACAAAAAGAAATACTACAAGCAATGCGTTTAAAAAGACAGTTACCATGAGGCTATGAAGCTAGGGTTCTAGCCTTTGATGCTATATCCAATTGTCACTCAAGACATTGTTCTCTTACCCTAAAAAATCTCAGTCTAATAGGATTTGAAAATTAGAATTTAAGCTGGAAGACCTAGGCAGGAATAACTGAGCAGTTGGTATTTGAAGTGCTCTCTGGTGCTTCATTCACTCACTCCTGTACTGTGAATGAATGGAAAGGACCAGCTCGCTCGTGTGACCGCATATGACCAAGGGAATCAGGACCCTGTGGTGTCGGTAGGAGGTAACACACAACCTTCAGCCTCCAGATGCTTCAGGGCTCAGGAGAGAAGTGTCTGTGCAGGAGAGCTCCTCTCAGTAGATGGGAGAGAAGTATTAGCATCTGGGGTGCCTTTTCTTATTTCATCTATAAATTAGCTTATTGGCCTTGATCGATTTTCCTGTTACTTACAACAGCAGAATGTTAATTGGCATAAATTGTAGGCTTTTATGAGAGCATTTTAAGGAACCTAAATGTCAGGCCATCTGAAAAGGCAAGTTTTCAGGAGAATGAGTATCACTTGTGTGTTTTCTCCACTAAGGATTAAAAACCTTCAGATTGTTCATTTATAGAAGTACTTCAAAAACTTCCCCATTTTATAACCCACCCAATACATTTTAATGTGCTTTATAAATGCTCTTAGGTTGATTTGGAAAGGAAATTAATATAATGGCTGTGAAACTTGTTAAGTACTTATTTCTGTTCTCCAGACGGTTTCATAATAGGTGTGTTTTTTAAGAGTTAAGTTCCTACTATTTATAGGAACTGACATTCAGCTAAGTACTAGACAGTGATTATAAACTCCCTTCTGGACTATAGTTTTCAAAGAATGAGAACCTTTTCTCCACTTGACTAGGCAGTACCTCCTGGTGTCAAGGGCAGTGGGCTCTGGCTTCTTATTGTCTGGACTCAGGCTGCAGTCCTACCGCCTGGTAGGCAAGTCCTTTCACATCTCTGTATGACGTGACTTAAAACTTGGAGGCTGTCAATGTGACATATGATATAGTGGGTTAATCTACTGAGGAATATGTCCTGTGCTCACTGAGCAAATGTGAGCTGCTATTGGTATTTTTCACTTTCTTACATGCTATGCTCCTTGTTTGTGCAAGACAATGAGTTTGTTTCTATTGGATATAATTTTGTGACTATCAAACTAAATATGTAATGTGTATGTGTGTCATATGTTTGGGAAGTTAATGTAGGCAGTCATCTCATCTAACATGGATTTACTAGATACTTAGGGGAAAACTGCTCATATCAGCTCTCCTTAGATGTCTTGGAACTTAACTTTCTGAATACTATCCCATCAGTTTCAGGGTCATAAAAGAGTTTTTAAAAAGCTGAATTCCACGTGTCCACTATTATGGTCTAGATTGTGGACTATGTTAAGTATAAATATATAACTATCTAGGCTTTGTCACTGGGAAACCAGATCAAGTTTAATAAAAATGTAAGTGCTTTTTTGTTTTTTGCAAAAGTTTACAGCAAGTAAAAAATTTGGAAGACATTGGAATTGCACTAACATAGAAGACAATTTTACCATGAAAATTTTGAGTATTTTGTGACTTTCACTGAAAACAAGTACATTGACTTGAAAGTCTTATGATAACATTTAGGAAATAAGTTGTTTTTAAACAAGTAGTGATATGTTTGCATAGAATTTATGATTCACATATATGTGGAATTAATTAATCTTGGATTTGAAGAAATGATTGAAGCTTACATTTTCATATAATTTTAAGAAAAAGATCATGCTTGATGTGTACCTGGTTTTGTGTGTGTGTGTGTGTGTGTGTGTGTGTGTGTGTGTGTGTGTGTGTGTGTGTCTGAGAGAGAGGGGGAGAGAGGAGAGAGAAGATAGAGAGGAGAGAGAAGAGAGAGAGGAGAGAGAAGAGAGAGAGGAGAGAGAAGAGAGAGAGGAGAGAGAAGAGAGAGAGGAGAGAGAAGAGAGAGAGGAGAGAGAGAGAGAGAGAGTGAGTGTAGGCCATCATCTCCTCCTTTGAGACAGGTCTCTCATTGGCTTGAACTTCATGAGTTATGTTAGACAAGCTTGATCGTGAGCCCAAGGAGCCTTACTGTCTCTGACTTCACAGCACTGGGATTATAATCATATGCCACCTCACCCATCTTTCTACCTGGGTGCTTGGGATTGAACTCAGGTCTCTGTGCTTGTGAAGCAAGCTCCTTACAGAGTAAGCTGTGAACAATTCCAACAAACAGGGTAGCAAAATGTCCACTCTGTTTCTGATTTATGCACAGACATTATCTTGCCTGTTGAGCAAGACTTAGGCATCCTAATCCAAAGGCCAATTTGGATGTACTGAGGATGCAATCATGATATTTAGAAAACCTGAAATAGCTGAATTCCATGTGCCCATTTAGTTAGTTATAGCCATCCAGTGGCTATAGTTCCATGCTGTCATTTGGCCTTTTCTCCAATATGAATTGGAAGAAGCTACTTCTAGGATGGAGACCCCCTGTTTGGACAGTGTACAAACACTGCCCAATGTTGGCTCTGTATCAGCCCCTTGGGACTCTTTTCTGTTTATCTTCCTTTTGCTAATTGTTTTGATATTACACAGCTCAGAGTTTTCAACTTGGGATATATACTAGTTTCATGTTAGTTTTGGTTGTTTAAATACACAGCTTTAAGAGCATTTCCTGTACATGAAAATTGTCATTGTATATATATATATGTATACATGTATGTATGTATAAATAATAAATATCTATATGTTTTAAATTAATTTTAGTTGATATCACAATTATTGAAATTTATTCCATGGTTTTATAGCAAATACTACACAATATACCTTTAATATTCAGTTCCTTGCTACCCCGAGCAGAGAAAGCTATTATTTTAAAAATAACTTCATCAACATGCTGTTAATGTATCAAAAAAAAAAAATACCGCTGATACACGCACACACTGATACAGGAGAGAGATTAAGGTTTTGATTTTCTCTATGGAAGTGTACTTACTGTGATAATATTCAATTCATAAATGTTGAAACTTGCTTAGGTCCACGAATGAATACCACCATAAAGGTTATTATTACCGTTAATGTCCTTTTACGGGAACCTGTAATTTCAGTGTGGCAGCAGTGGAGATAAGTATAGGATTGGCAAACCATAAGGGAAGGGCGTTAACCATTTAGCAAGGAGTTAGACATTATTTGTTGAAACTTTAAAAACACCTGTGAGTCAGCAGCAATTTGGGCCCTTTTGATCCTCTGTTCCCAATGCATCTTGGGCATTTCCTCAAAGTCCCTGCACAGCAGTGAGTTTAAGCAGGGGAGACTATGAAAGAGATCAGCTGTTTGGAGCCACTAGCAGAGGATTTCAAAATACATTGCGCATTATCACTAAGGAAACATTAGTTTAGCAGTGTCCCATCAGCACTTAAGAGTGGAGTAGATGCAGAATGTAGGTTCAGTTTTTGTTTGCGTAAAATCAGTATTACAAAGTGGCCTTGTCAAAGACATGATTGTCAGAGAACTTTTCTTTTAGCAAAAATACTGACAAATTCAGATGAGACTTGTCAAATTTGCTGCTGATTTTTGTATAGCCTATTAAGTACTATTTTGTATTATAGTATTCAGACCATTTCAGGACTCCTGGATTATGTGATTCTGATAACTACTTCTTGTTGAGTTCAGCTCCACTGTGGTCAACTCTACAGATCTATGTATATTACTTATCAGTGATGATCAGCATTCCTGCCATAGTGACAATCATTCTGATAAAATGGGTCAGAGGAGACAGCTGTCAATACATTTTCAATAGAGCAAGGATTCCTACAATTTTTCTTTGTCATGATGACCCTTTCGAAGGTAGTCTACTTTATGACTCCTTGCTCTAGGGCAGGGGCTCTCAACCTGTATGTCACAAGGGGTCAAATGACCCTTTCACGTAGGTCACACAGCAGATGTTGTGAATGTCAGCTATTTGCATTACAATTCTTAACAGTAGACAAATTATGTCTACTGTGTAGCAACAAAAATGATTTTCTGGTTGGGGGTCATCATAACATGAGGAACTATATTAAAGGGTCACATCATTAGGAAGGTTGAGAACCACTGCTCTAGAGTCATGAAATGGATTGGAGATTTTTGAAGTCTTTAGAATTGTTAGGATTCTCAGCCTGGAAGATATACTATCTTGATGTTATCAGCAATCCCCACCCCACCCCCCAAAAAAGCCAAGTCAAAGCAGTATTTCCTTGTAGGTCATGATTCAGAGCAATTTTTGAAGGGCATTTTTATTCATTTATTAACCGTTGCTCTGTTCCATACTACACATAAAAGGTGTTGCCTTTTGAAAAATAAACTATCTTAAAACTAGTTATCTTAAGGGCTTTTACAAGTCTTCAGTAGAAACCCCTAATAAACACTCATGCCTGACCAGGAAGCTTTGATGGAGAAGTGTTTCCTGTAATCACACCCAGACAAAGTCACTCAGTGACTGTTATCCAGACAAAGAAGATGTGGATGAGGTCAGAGAAAAATGAAAGCCAGAACAAACTGTGTGTGGGAATGACAGAAGGAACAAGCAAGAGACCTCCACAGATTGAGGGAAGGTCTTGCATGTGTCCAGGAAACATGTGACAGAGATGTGGCTAGATGTCTGAGGACTTGGGAAAGTTCTTAGGGCTTGATCATACTGCTTGTGAAAGTGACAGATTTTAATCATGCAGGGAGGATCATTTCAAGGTGGTTGTAGTTTTGTGAAAGAAATGATGCATTTAAAGAGTGACAGAAGGGATGGAGAAAGACATGGATTGGAAAAGTGTTTAGGAACTAAAATAAGCACTTTTAAAATTAGAGGTGGAAGGTGAGAGTGAGGAGAAAAAAATTAAATTTAGACTGATATAGATTTGTTGCGTGGAAAAGTCTGGGGTGGTGGTACATCTTATGAAGTAAAGGGATTCTATTAGAGGAGGAATCCTGGTGTGAGGATGCAAACCTGTGCAAGTCCTGCATGTTACAGAGTTGTTTGAATAATTTCTTTGTCTTATGAGCACTCTTTTAAGTAAATAGTAATTAGGCAGAACTGATATTTTATTTGGGAGTAATGGGGATCAAACCCAGACCTGTGTGCGAGTTAAAGCGTTCTACTACTAACTTGCAGCCCAGCCCTAGGCAAAATTGTGTTACAAGAGAAACTTCCAACAGCTCAGAGTTGTCATCTAAGAACACACATTTGCTGTCCTACTCCATTTCACACTAATATTTAGTATTCACTACTCTCTGTATATATAAAAAAATCAACGTGTTATACATACGCACACACGTGCATACACACATATACATATGCATATTAGATTAAAAAGCCATCCTAGATCAGGGATAGTAATTGAGTAAGACATTAACTACTTCCACAATTTAATTTAGTACATCAAACATAACTACAACGAAGCCTAAAATTATATTCATTATATTAGGAGTTTATGAACTTGTTGAAATTAGGCTCAGTCAGAGGTAGCAATCCCAACAGCAGAGCCAAGAGTTTTGCAATAAAATTTGATAAACCAGATAATCACTATAAGATGAGCTTGCTAAGGTGAGAATGATAGCCTTGAAATACAAATGTAGCTTTAATTATTTGTTCATTATTTATTCATGTAAGCATGTATATGCATATTCATTTAACATTACAAATAAGCCCCTGATACTTGCCAGGTATTAGTGGTTGACAGTCTTAGAACCTATAGGAGAATTTATTAAAAATTCTGTTTATTCTAGTTAAAGTTTTCATTCTAATATTTTAAATCATGCAACATTTTTTTCTTCATAACAAAAAGGCCATCATGTTCACTTATAGATTTTATGATTTTATTACTTTATTTAATTAGAGTAGGCATTAATTTTGATTTATAAAATAATTGACTATGTAAAGTACTTGATATATAGTAAAATATTCCAAAGTTACAAATACAATTCCTTGAAAACAAGTCAATTGATATTTTAAAAATGAAAGAAAAATTTCACCTACATTGTTAGCTAAAAGTTATTTCATTTAGAAATATATAATTGTTTGATCCTTGACTCAGGCTGATGATTCTCTCAAGTATGAAGTTGGTAACTTGTCAGCCCCTCGTCTCAGCAGCGCTCTGGAGTCCCAGATGTTTTGCTGCCACAAAAGGCAGCAGAAAGAGTCTCTCCTAATTTCTCTCTCCTTTCAACCCCATTGTGGTCACAGCTTTTGCAGAGTGACATCAGATACAAGGCCAGTGGAGCTAGGATTTATTAGTAAAGAGAACCTCTGTCAGGTGCATTGCGTTTGATGGATACTTTCTTGGGGTTAGTGGTATGCTGGGATGGAACTTAGCTTAAAACAGGACAGGGACATTCTTGAGGTGATGTTTATGCTCTTAAAAGTGGAACATCCTGCTTAATAACCAACAGCCATATCTATAGTTTTTCTCTACTCTGATATATTCTAAACATCTATATAGTTTCTCTGTGGAATACAGCATACACAACATGGAAAATGTATCAAATATTCCAATTCCTAGATTCCACACATACCTGTTAAATTACAAGAAAGAAGAACCTCTCTGAAATACTTCAACAAATGTGCAAGTAATTCTTTCTGCTGAATAACATCTAAACGCATCATCTCAACCACAAAACATGCTCGGATAACCCAACAAGTCTTCATTGGTCTAATAAATCCTACTAACTACGCTCAGTAAATTAACAGATACAGAAATACGTCAACTTGCTATGGGTTGAATTTTTCTCTTGGGTAGTTCCTGAATCCTGTAATTTGTGCCAGTGTCTCCCAGCCCTTTTTAAGAATACTCAAGAGATTATATACATTATCTGAATGAAATGTTGATGTTTTAGTTGACTGTACATATGAGATGTGGCTTTAAAAGACTACAGTTTAACAGTCACCAAGCTCACTACTGTGAAGTCCTAATGCATCCTGAGATTGTTATAAATACAGACATATAATTTTCATTAATATATCACACACTTAGAACAGTCCTGACAAATTGTATTTCATTTGCTTACTTATAGACTTTAATTTTTCTTGTCTCTGATGATTTTTTAATGCACTTGTTTATAGATAAGACTTCTTGTAAGGGCTTGCTGCTTTAACGCAGATTTATTTTTATTTTATGTGGACAGGAGTCTTGCCACCTAGTATGTTTGAGCACTGAGGGCACACTGTGACAGTGGAAGCCATAAGAGGATGTTGGAGTACCTGGGCCTGGAGTTAATATATGGTTATGAGAAATCATAAAAAAACTAAGAGTTGAAATGAGACCCTCTGGAAGAGCAGCCGTTGCTCGTAAGTGCTGAGCCAAATCTCCGGCCACTGTTCCTTTACTTTGTTTCTTAGGATAGGTCTTTATGATATTCACAGAAGACAGGATAGAACTTTGTAAAATAATGATATCCTTACATTTTACTCTAGATGTTTACTTGAAAAACAGACAGTACAGCAGGCCAGAAAACATATCAGTAGGTAAACAGTCACATTGCAATAGCTCAGTAACAAAAATGTGATTCCTACAGTGCTTCTTGTCCTGATTATGTTATCCAAGTACTAACTGGTGCCTTTTATTTCCCAAAAACATCTTCCTATTTTTTTTTTTTTAATTTTACCTCAAGAATACCAAGCTAGGCCTTTGATTGAGTTTTGATTGGGTTTTCGCATCCTAACCCTACTTTTTAAGCCATGCTCCAGGTTCAGTCATTTGATTATTCTACACTTTTTCTTTTTTTTTCTTTTTCTTTTTTTTGTTTTCATTTTCAATACAGGGTTGCTCCCTGTAGCCCTGGTTGTCTCTGTAGATCAGGCTGGTCTTGAACTCACTGAGATCCACCCGCCTCTGCCTCCCCAGTGCTGGGATTGAAGGCGTGAGCCACCAGCACTAGGCTGAGTATTGTAATCGTAATACACCGTAGCCTGCTTTATTCTACCATTGCCACCAATTACTCGTCCCACATCGTTCATGTCGCATGATTTTTCAATTGGTCTTATTTCTTATTTATTTCTTAAGGTTTCAGGAAGGTAGAGAGACACATGATAGATGCTTCTTAAATTTGATACTTGTCATTTTATATACAAATCTTGGATTTTCTTCATATAATAGTATCCACAGTTCTTTTAAAAGGTGCTTTCATCAATGATTCTAGTTCTTAAATCCTCTAAGGAACTTCTAGTGCACATATATACGTCTGGCAATGAAAGAATCACTGTTCCGTAAATACAAAGATATGAAGTGGATAAAGACAAAAATAGTTACCGTATATATTTTAAGTATGATTTTTTAAATTTCATTTTTCTGTATTTTACACAATTTTATACTTCTGAAATTGAAGTGTCTCATAATTTTTTTCAAACTTTGTTTTGCTACCAGATCCAGGAATAAAATCTAATGTAGAAATATAGGAATACATAAAAGGTGCATATATTCCTGTATTCCTGGGGCATTGTCTGATTTTTTTTTTTTAAATTAGTTTCACCTTGTAAAGTTGACTTTTAAGTTTAATTGGTTGCTTGGTATTCCTTGAGAAAGAATACTCTGTGATCCAGTTTTAAAACAAATAGGTCAAGTGTACTTGGATGCTTGTCTAGCATACAAGGCAGTGTAATTACAGTAAAAGTCCCCCAAGTTTAGTTAGCACTCTCTCTACCTTATCTTGAAATTAAATGCCTACCCCAGAAGTGAAGGTGTTTTGAAGGCGGATTTTCACTGTAAACCTGTTCATAGATTTGAAAGGCCAAGAGTGATTCATAAAACTAATTTTTATTTGAGTATAAAAATGACTTAGGCTAAAACTTTATGGTACCAAAAAATAAGTAATTGTGTAAATTATTACATAATACTAATTTCTAAAAACTATGTCATGTGCTCTTTTCTGACAATACAAGTGTTGGGTGGATAGTCTTATATTCGGTGTCACCTCAGAGTGCATACAACCACTTTATTTTAAAACCATGATAATGTCACCCATGGCATGTTTCCGTGTTCCTTATCACTTCTTAGGTATTTTGTTTGTCTGTTATGCTGTGATGAGACATTGTGTCGATAGGTGTACTACAGACATGCTAGGCTGTTAACTGTGCTTGGCTCATATGTGCTATAGGGACATGCTTACTTATGCAACACTGGGATAGCAGTAAAGATCACAGTAACTTCCAGTATTCACCACATAGAGATGTCCAGTGAACTTTTCCTATTTATAGGACTAAAATTAGCATGTAATCCATTTAAGAACATGTGAATTTGTCTTTCCTAATTAAAACATAAAAAAGTCACTTTAAAAGATTGACATTTCAAATAAGCATTTTGTGGGGTATCTCCAGAGAGTGGCAGGTATTGGGTGGGACTCAAGGTTTCAAGGCCACTGAGGTAGTTTTTTCTCATATTGATTGTCAGTGGCAGTTTGTGAGTCCCATCTCTCTGGACTCTTCATTGTACCGTATGTCTAGCTGTGTGTAGCAGTTCTTAGGTAGCAATATGTAGCAAAAGAAACGTGTACTTTGGAATCAGGCTTAGCTGGAATCCTCACTCTGTGACTTATTAACAGTGTGATCTTAGGCAATTTACTTAATCTTTCTGATACTCAATTATTCTCATTGGGACAATAAGGTACTTCCATTCCAACCTGGCCTAAGCATATAATAACATTCAATATTCTTTGAGTACTTACTCTGTGTATTAGTATTCTCCTGAGAAATATATTTAGTACACAGTATTATTTATAAAGAATTAGCTCTCATGACTAAGATAACTGTCTAATTCAAAATTTGCAGAGTCGATATTCAGAGTGAAGACGTGGGAGGGTTCAAAGTCAGTCTGCTAGGAACTCTGTGTCATTTGGGGAGGCTGGTCTTTTTTGTCAAACTCATGTTTGCAATGGCTTAGGAGAAACCTGCTTATATTAGAGAACTCAACCTGATGTACCCTAAATGCTCTGATAGTTTTCATAATATGTATAGTTTATTCACTTTGCATCCTGGTCATAGTTGCATGCCTCCTCTCCTCCCAGCCCCTCCCTCCCCCTCCCCCTTTCCCCTTCTTTACTTTTTCCCATCCACCCCAGCTCATCAAGTCACATCAGGACTGTGCATGCCCTCTTCTTCTATGGCCTGGCAAAGCAGTCCTGCCAGTGAGAAGTGATCAAAAAGCTAGACTTGGAGTCCATATCAGAGATAGCACCTGCTCCCCTTACTAAAGGGCACATATAAAGTCTGAGCTGCCCATTGGCTATATCTGTGTAGGGGGCCTGGGTTCAGTCTTGCATGGTTCTTAGTTGGTTCTCTTAGTCGTATGTATTGTGGAGCTCCTGTCACCTCCAGGTCATTTTCTTCTTCACACCCCCTCTCCTTTTTAACTAGAATCCCTAAGCATCACCCAATCAATATGTGGCTGTGAATCTCAGCATGTTTCAAACTGCTGCTGGGTGGAGCCTCTCAGAGGACAACTCAGCTAGGCTTCTGTCAGCAAGCACAGGAGGGTATCTTTAATACTCTGAGAGTCAAGGGTTGGCCCTCTCCCATGGGTGGGTCTTGGGTTGGGCCAGGCATTGGTTGGATGTTCCCTCAATATCTGCTCTATCTTTATCTCTGCACATCTTGTAAACAGGGTAAATCTTGGGTCGAAGATTTTGTGGGTGGGTTGTTGTGCCTCTCCCCCTGATTTATGTCAGCCTAAGCTCCTCAGTTTACCTCATCAGTTGTCATAGCCTTCACCCCATGAGGACTTTCTGTGTGTTAAGTGATAAGAAGTATTAGAAGATATAGAATGGCTTTTTTGTTGTTGTTGGTGGTGGTGGTATTTTTTTTTTTTTTTTTTTTTTTTTTTTGTGACAGGATTTCTCTGTGTAACCTTGGCTGTCCTGGGCTCCCTTTGTAGACCAAGTTGGCCTCAAATAGAATGGCTCTTTAATAAGGAAATGGCAACAATTTTAACAGTTGCATCAACACTGATGCACTTAACCCTCTCCTATAAAGTAGACACAATACATCACTGAATTATGATTCTACTCCCCCAAGATGCCCTTTTGTTTGCTATTGACTTTCATCCTCAGGTGTGTGTGTGTGTGTGTGTGTGTGTGTGTGTGTGTGTGTGTGTTCATGTGTGTGTGTGTGTGTGTGTGTGTGTTCATGTGTGTGTGTGTGTGTGTGTGTGTGTTCATGTGTGTGTGTGTGTGTGTGTGTGTGTGGGGTATTGCTGGGATTGACTTCATGGCAGCATGAAGCATGCTAAGCAAATGCTCTGAGCTACTGACTTCAACCCTCATCTTTAAATTTTAAGCTTATCTCAAATACTCAAGCTATTCCCGTTGATCTAACAGTACACTTCCTTTCTGCCTGGGGGAGGCTGACATTACATAGTACTATAAACTGGATGGACTAAGCACCAAAAATTACTGTTATAGTTCTGAAAACTGTAAGTATGAGATCAAAGCGTTAGCTGACTCAGTTTCTTCCAGGGGCTTGGGAGTGAGAATCTGTTCTGTTTGCCTCTAGCTTTTTCTACTAGCTTTCATCATTATGCTGGTGGTTGTCCTTAGCATTTTTATATTTGTAGAGGCAGCACCCTGCTCTCACCCTTTGTCACAGAGTACACCTTGTGTCTCTAGATCAGTGTCCCTAATCTAATCCTTTATAAGGAAAACATCATCTTGGCTAGAGCCTTCTCAATGTCTTTCCTCCAAATGTTTTGAGCTTCAGAGGTTAGGATGCAATCATTTGAAGGGAAGCACATAGATATCCACACTAAATATGGATACTGTAAGGCAGGATATGGGAACTATCAAGGGAGTAGTTTATGAAACTTTACTTGGTCTGTGCTAAAAATTTAATAAAGGCTGAATATTGAGAAGAAAGTTTTGATATTAGAAAGTGTTTCATAAAATAGTATTATAGAGAATCAAGTAATCTTGGTTTTGGAGTTTAGTTCTTTGGGTTATTAAGTGATAAACAAAATTGGAATGTTATTAGAGAATTGTCTCTGACCAAGTACACATCCCTCCTGCTTGCACTGCATTCCTGTGGAGGTTTTTTTCTCTCACTGCCTTGACCAGGAGTAATATTCAAGCAACGCCTACTTGCAATCAGTGTCTGTCCTCTGGGTGCTATACACATATTATGTTTGTGGAATTAATTATTAACAGATCAATTCACCAAGTTTCTAATTTGTTCAATGTAGTGAACATGACAATGGAGATAGGGAGATAACTTGTAGACTCTGTTGTCCTTAAGAATTTGTCACATGAGCAAAAACATATTAGCAAAGTATAAGTACTGTTAACATTAATTCAACAGTTTGAAAAGTGAATAAGAATTATGTGCCATGTTAAATGGACAGTTCAGGGAATATGGCAGTTTATACATAACTATATAAGATGTTCCTCCTTGTGGCATGCGGTTTAGTGTATGTGGGGACCCAGGATTCATAAAGGAATAGACAGTTTTATAGAGGCTCACATGAAGGAAGTACAGAGAAGAAGAGTGGACACTGGAGGGACGTGAACCAGATGGGAGAGAGGCTCATCCTGAAGGATGTCAATGGATAGAGACTTAGAAATAGAATTCAGGCTTTGGTTCAAGGAAGCTATTTTTCTTCATGTAGCCCAGCTAAACCAAAGATTAGCTTGCCTGGTGATAGTGATAGGAGAATCTTTTTAAAAATTAAGAGCCTCCTTATTATCAGTGTTTTCATCCACTTGCACTCCTGCAGAGTTCAAGGCCCAGAGAATCTGGCTCTATGTTTCCTTCAAAGTTTATTTTTATAAAGCTAAATGGAAGCAAGAGATTATGACATTTGAGGTTTAAAAAGATAACTCTTTAAATACTTATAAAAGTAAATTAATCACCATTATTTATTATGTGCTGTGTTATTGTAAAACTCAGCAATTTTAAAATAGATCTTAGCTGGTTTCCACCCCCACTTCCCTGCAGCTATGGACTACCAATAACTTCTCAGAATGTACAGCTATATTTGAACAAAGACAAAAATATTCAGTGACGTAAGGCTTTGGAGTAGTTTTACTGCGTGCCAAATCCAGGACCAATCTGGCTGTTGAGTTGGTTCCCTGACTGCATCTCATTTTTCCCCAAGAATGCTTGGTAGGAAAGCCTCTGTTTTCCTCCGTGCAGCTCCCAGGAGCTTCATTGTTTGTTCTTGGTGCTACCAAGGTTTTTGGACAATGCAAGTAGAAATACTTTGCCTCCCAAACTCAGGAACAGGATATGAACCTATTCCGAGTCATAAAATGTGTTTACTACATCCTCCTCATCACTGAAAAAGAAAAAGCATAACCATGTTAAACTTCTACTTTAATTTGTTATACTTTACAGTCTTTTAAAAAAGTGAATTAATCATAATAGAAGGTAAAAGAGATTAAAATGCCATTAATAACCAAGTTGCATATTTAGTTGGGAGGTGGCAAAACATCCACAGAGGAGAAGCCTGAATGAACATGCCACAGGGCTCTTTTAATCCTGCTGAGGATTCACCATGGGTAACTGGTTTAAATGGTGTCACAGGGTACAGAACATAAACAAAGGAGGGGCAAGAGGAGGTTAAGACAACGAGGAAATTCCAGAACTGACTCATCTGACAAGGTGATTGCAAGGAGAGCTACGGAGGCCATGTTCATCACACACTGAACGTTAAACACCACTGTCCTTGTTTTCCTGGTGTAGAATTAGTTCTTCTTTTTTTCTAAACATTCATGTTAAACATGCACATGATGCATTTTGATTAACTCACCCTCTCATCTCTTCCTCTCCCATATATCCTCTATTATTCTCACTGTTTTCCCTCTCACCTTCATGTGCTCTTAATTATTTTAAATTTAATACCCACTGAGTTCTTTCGGTGCCGCCTCGTGTGTCTCCTGTGTGTGGGAGGCTATTTGTTGGAGCACGGGAAGGGAAGCCTCTCAGGAATGGGCATCCCTCAGCACTGACTCTCCCTTTGCCAGCAGCTATGGATTACCAATAATTTCTCCCAAGCGGTGAGAGTTCATGAACCCCTCCTCCATCCATGCTGGGATTGCGGCTGGCTTGCTCCTGTTACCATGTTCACGTTAAAACATTTTTTAGTTACCTCTAGCCTCTGTTGTATCATTTTATTTACCAAATGAAGCAATCAAATAAGAAAATAATCTCAAACTATGTGGGGTGGAATACATTTTTAACTTTGCATTTGTGTGTGCATGTATGTGTGTGCGTGTACTTGCATATATACTAATGTATGGAGGTCAGAGGACAACTTGTAAGAGGCAGACCTCTCCTTCCAGAATATAGTTTCTGGGTTTTGAACCTAGGTTATCATTCTTGGCATCAAGTACCTGCTAAGCCATCTGCTGGTCCTTGAATTATTTTCTAAAATTTTGAATTAGAAGAAGTTATTTTGAGGTAGTGAATGACAAACATCTATCAAAAAGGACGTTTTGTATACATAGTGAGAGTCCATTAAATCATTTAAATATTGAAGATCACAAGGAAATGTATTTTGAGTTTAATGTGTCAATGGCACAAAAGCATGTATACCTTGTGTTGTATGTGTTATGGTTCACACCAGACGGCACTTGCAGGGTTCTACCATCTGTCCAGAGCCTCTTACAAGTTTTCTAAAAGATAAATGCTCTTTATAATTTTGGAATACCTTGGAGAATAAAGTAGCTTTCATTCCAAATGTTTAGTCACTGCCAGAATGACAGCCATGGTTCAGTAAAACATGTTTATTTTCCTGATAAATTAAAAGCATTTACTTTGGGTCTTAGAAATGGTGTCTGAAAAAGCAAAATGGAAAAGAACCACAATAAAGGATATAAGGTTCTAGAGAAAGGGAGGAACACCAAAATAAATCAAATAATGACTTTAAAAATACTAGCATGGGAACATGTATATACTGTATAGGAGATGCCACTCACGTGCAATATATATTTTTAGTTATCTAGTGAGAAAATGGGGGAACTTGTACCCTTCTTCCCCTTTCACCCTCCCCTGAGGGTGCTTAAAAGTGCTTTTCTCCTCTGCTCTCCAGAATATGACTATAACACTGCAGCGTGGATGTCCTGATAGCACAGAGGTTTTCATCTGTAGACTTTCATCATGCCTGTCAGGAACCTAGTAGCATTTCCACTGTACAATTGCAAGGCCCGCTGTCTTCTGTCTTCCTTATTCTCTTCGTTTCAAATATGTTTCTTATCTGAGCCATGGAAGTATTGCTCAGAGATTAGAGAGCAATAGTTTCACTTGGCTCTTTTGTTCAGTCTCCTAAAAGTAAACTCTCATGCAGGATACAAGCAGCTTCAAGGGGCAGTTAGGACCATATTTCCTGCCTTTCGGTGTAGTGCAGTGATGTTTGCGGCTTTTCGTTGTGGCTTCATAGAAACGGACCTTGAGGCTGCTTTTCCAGAGCACATGGGTCCTTGCCTCTCAGAGACACTCCTTGTGTCTTCTCTCATCTTCTAAGGTGGGTGGGATCTTTTTCTTTTTGTTTTCTTCTTTTCTTATAGCCTTGCTTATTGACTCTGCAGTCTATAAATGCAAGTGTGCTCTCACGGCCAGTGACCTACGTTTCTTAGTTTCTTTACAGTATCATATCACAATACCATTTCCCCCTCACAATTCATAGTTGGTCCAAAACATAGGTTCTTTGCCTTGGGAGGCAGGAAATGAACAATATATAACATTCATGTTGCATGTTACCAATCTTTAGATTTTCCCACGAGCTGCCCACACACTCAGATATCATTCTCATTGAACATTTTCACCAGTTCTAAAAGCATATCACACTTAAAAGCCCTTCAAGTACAAACACTGATGTCTCATCTCTTCCTGCTGTTTCTCCTACTTAGAGCTTTATTGAGATAAAATTCACACACCAAACAATTTACCCAATTACAATATAAAAAATAATGGATTTTTCCATGTTTACAGTTTACTATCACTGAAATAAATTTTAGAAATATTTGTTCATACAAAAAAGATACTACACAGTCATTAGTAATTATTTCTCAGCTCTGTCATATCTAATGTGACATATGTCAATACGGACATACTTCAGGTGCCTTGTCTACTTGAAGTGAGAACGTCTCATCCGGGAAAGGCCTACACTGAGAAAGTGCCTTCATCTGTTTGGCCCTAAAAGTAAGTCTGTGGGGGTATTGTTTGATTAATCAGTGGTATATGAGGAGGAAGCCCACTGTTGTCAAAGCCATGCCTGGGTAGGTGAAGTTAGATTGTATAAGAAAGCCAATCCAGCAAGCTACAGAGAAGAAGCCAGGAAGCAGCATCCTCTTCATGGCCTCTGTTTCAATTCCTGACTTTAGGTTCCTGCTTGAGCTACTCCCTTGGCTTCCCTTAGTGATGAATTGGGACACACAAGTGTCAGCCCTCCGTCTCCAGGCTGCTTGTGGTCAGTGTTTTACCACAGTGCTAAAGAAACAAACTATTTTGCCTCCCACCTCTTACCCAGTGTTTTCCAAAGTTGCCCCTATTATCATGTGGTGCATTGTTTGTTTTAGGGATATACATGTTCTTAATCCTTCCCTTGACAGGTATATTTTAACCATTTGCCTATTGTAAGTGATACTCTTGTGAACATCATTTGGGTATAAGTTTTTATGCGGAGGTACACTTTTATTTTGGGGCATATTTACCTAGGAGTGAAATGGTTAAGTAATACAGTAACTTTATGCTTACTATTTTTAACACCTTACAGATTATTTTCTATAGTACATACACAATTTTATATTCCGACAAACAGAACTTGAGGGTTACAATTTTCTATACCTTTGCAATAATTTTTATCTGTTTAGTTTGTCATTATTACATCCCTTCTACTGGGTATAAGATGGAATCTAGCCGTGGTTTTGAATTGCATTTTTCTACTTTGTAGTGGTCATTTCATGTCCTTACTGGCCATTTGTATAATTTCTATTTTGTAATTTTTATTTGGCTCTTTTGATCATTTAAGTTTTTGGTTGCCTATTATTAAGAAGTTTTTAATATGCCTAACATCCCTTATTAGATATTTGATTCTCAGTTTTTTTCTAATTATGTACAATATCTGCTACTTTCTTTAAGGTATATTTTAAAGGATAAGAGTTTTTATATTTATTTATTTTTGTTATTGTTACTTATGTTTTTGGTATTATATCCAAATATAAGCTTCTTTTTAAAATTAGCTAAAATATGGTAAATTAGACACAAAATAAGTTTTGATATTACAGGTCTATTTTTAAATTCTGACTTGGTATAGGAATTTTAATCCAGCAACATGGCTGCTCTGCCAAGGAATCACATCCAAAGACCTAGGTCTATGTGATCTGGCCCAAATACAGACTCACCCTTAGTACACATCATTAATCTCTCTGACTGAAGTTTACACCTTTAATCAATCCCTCTGTATAGAATATGGACACAGCATACCTTTAATCCCTTTATCTGGAATTTAGTACACACTTCTAATCCCAAATAATGACATCTAATTCAGGGGCAGACAAAGTGATGAATCAGAGAAAAATTTGACAGAATGAGTCAGAGATAGGATATGCCCAACTTTCAGGAGAACAGACAGGAAAAACAAGCTATTTCAGGGCAATGCAGAGAGAGTGCAGGAGGGAGGTTTGTGGAGACAGTACAGTAGAGTTTGGAAGCACAGTCCAGTTGAGTTCAGTTCAGTTTGTAGAGTTTAGGGGCAGTGTTCTGAAGCAGAGCAATTGAGAATGGAGAGGAGCAGCTTTGAATCAATCAGCTTGGAGATTTGAGCCAGAACAGCTAAGTCAAATGAGGCAGATAGAGTTCAGAAAGAAATAGAAAGGTGAGCTTATTCAGCAGTAAGTCTTGGAGGCTGAAGTCAGTCTAGGCCTAGGTTAGCAGACAGAAGGTGGAAGCTGAATCCTTTAAGTTCTTCACTTGCAGAAGATTAGGTTGTATGGAGGCTACAAGCTTCAATGCCTAGGCCTAGAGATAGTTAGATAGAAATGCTCTTAATTCAGCCCAAGCCATGTGTTAACTAGTAAAGTTTGGGTATGGCTCTCATCTCATACCCTCATATGAGGAAATAAAAATAACAGTTGCATAATTCCATGTTGAACAAAGTACTTAAGCATTCCTAGATCTAATATCAGATCTATACGATGGATTTATAAATGTAAGATTGCTATAAATCGATGGAACAATTTGTTTGATTATTTAAAAAATATAATGCTATATTACTTTGCTCATATTAGCTATTATAATAGTTAATAATATTAAACTCTGTTGATATGAAAATAAACCAAAGCTAAACAGTGTATATGAAGAAACAAATAGCTGTGATGCTTCCTAACAACACTGAATCTGGCGCACATGAAAGCCAGGTGTAGTAGTCATGGTAGTTATGTCTAGAAGGATTGGTAGCTGACTGATTCTAAGAGCCTTTTCCAAGGATACCTGGCTTGAAAATGACAGAGATAGGGTTGTGTCCTAGGGTTCTCCTAAAAATAACCTGCAATTTTCCTAGCATTATATTTGTAGTAGAGCCAGGAAAAATGGCTTTGCATTCAAGAGAAAGTATCAGCTAAGATGAACACTTTAAGAAAGAATATGTGATTTCATGAAAAATTAATATAGTTCTATGCATTATGCAGTCTTGGAGGTAAGTAATATTTCACCAGAAAGTTTATATTTTGTTAAACATAGTATGCATTTGTAATGACATATAAAAAACCTCTTATACAGAACATTTTCTGTTCCTAAAGTTGTATGTTCATCATTAAATATTAGAAAAACTGAAAAGAAACTACGCATATACACATTCATGCTTTTACACACACACACACACACACACACACATACACACACTCCCTTACCCTTTCTCCCATTCTCTTTCTACTTCTCTTCCCCTTTTCTCTCCTCTTTCTTCCCGTCCCTGTAGTCTTCCTCTTTCCCCTTGGCTCTCTTTCCCCCCTCTTTCCTGGTTTATATTTAGAGATATCTTAAGAAATGGGTAGCCTTACTTTATTATTTAAAGTTTGGACTCATTTTGTTACAAAGTTACAAACTGGTTTTCATTAGGATGTCAGAATACCTACAAACCTTAGGCTTTTAGAAGATATTTCTCAGAATTTGTGATCATTTTGTTGAGTAGCAAGTAATTAGTTGTCCAGATCGTCTGAAGCTCATTGACTATGTTATATTCTAGCCACTTGAAATAAGAACTATAATTCCCTTGGAAAATGAGAGCTTGAATAATTAGCTCTCAAAAGCAAAAGTGGCTAAGCAATAGCATTCATGTATAGTGTTCATAAAGTCAATCCTGCTGGTCTAGTGGTCAGTGCTTATACAGTCAGCATTATAATGGAGATATAGCAAGTTCAATGTCAAATTTCTCCCAGAACCATTGGAGATGCAACTATCACTCTGAAATCATTACTGTGATTTTAGATTTTTTATTATTTTCATTATTTTTTGTTTGAGAATTTCATATATGCATATAATGTGTTTTCATCAATTGCACTCCTTGCCCTCCCTGCATTTTCATTACCACCCCCTCTTCATGTGTTGTTTTTATACCTACTGAATCCACTTCACGCTATGTATACATAAGTGTAGGGACATTGTGTGTGTGTGTGTGTGTGTGTGTGTGTGTGTGTGTGTGTGTGTGTGATGTGTGATGTGTAGGGCAGTATTATAGTCACTCAGGTCTGTATCCTTGAACAAAACTGTCAACAGCCATCATTATCGTCTCAGGTAAAGGCAGGACTTTCTCACCCCGCCTGCCTCCTTCATGCTGGGATTTTGTCTGGCTTGACCTTGTGCAGGTCTTAGGATAGACTGAAGTCTTGACGCCCTCTTGCTTTATCTAGAACATTTATAAGCTGGGTTCTGTTTTAGCTTTTCAAAAATTCTTTGAAAAGTACATATAGCTATAAAACAACGTTGAATCTAAGTTGATAAAACTATTCTGGCATTCAAAGTACTATTTATGTTTTTAAAACTGTATAGAGGTCAGTTAACTTTTAGCAGTAGAATTCTCCTCCGCTTCTTCATAGCCATTTAGCAAATAACTAGAATGAGTGGTAGGGTAGAGCTATGCTACACACTGATTAAAATGACTTCTTTGTCTCTGCCTGCCTTCAGTGGCTCTGACTGTTTAGGTGTGGACAATGGGAGATATTCTGAACGTGGGGATGATAAATACATTTCTAGTGTTTGGATAACTTTCAGTTGATTTCTTAAAAATTGTTTTATATAAATGGGGAAAATGGTCTTAAGTGTGGACTAACATGTCACTTGTGATAGAAATGTCACACAACTGATGGTATCAGTATTTAATTCATTTGATTAGTTTAATAAAAAGTAATATTAAATACTGTGAAGTATGGTTTCTCTGTGCAAATAATGATTGAGTCTGAAAATATTTGATACATGACTTTGACATCAAGTTTTTGCAGCTGAAAATGCCAAGTGTCTTTTAGATTAACAAACACCAATTGGAAAACTGGTTAGGAGCTTAAATATGTGCCTTTTACAAGGGAAGGTTTAGAGAAAATTCAGAGCTTTAATTGTCATTTTATAGTTTTTAGATAGCAATTTAGAAACTGTTTTTGTTAAAGAGCCCTAACTCCTCATTTGGCCTACAGGACACTGCAAACATGTAGAAAGCCTGGTGGCCCTGCCTGCACTTTGCATCTGTCTTCTTGCTTTAAAAATCTGATGGTGTTGAAGACAGGATAGTTTAGTTTTGTGATTAAGCTTACTTGTTTAGGGGTTAAGATGTTTTTAGGTCTAGATAGATGTTTTAAGTTGATAATGATGAGATATGATCGATATTGATTTACATTCAGAATTTTAGACGCACCAAGATAGGAAAGATGTTTTCTTCAAGGCTGCCAAATACAAATAGCCAAAACACTGTGAATGTAACATTTATATAATTCCTGATGGTTTTATGGTTCTTCTTGCTGTAGGTAGTTTATTTTATATATGTGTAATAATATAAATATATATGTAAAAATAAAAAATTAATAATAATGAAAAATAATTGACCAATACTTTCTGGAACATCCTCAGAAATATAATTACTGGGTCATAAAACAATTCTAGTTTTCTGTTTGTTTGTTTTGTGTTTTGGAATCCTTTAGTATTTACTACAGCTATTGTAATATTGTGTATTCCCAATAATAAACACTAGTCATACTTCTATTTCTTTCTTTAAATTTTTATTTTATTAATTTATTCATATTACATCTCAATGGTTATCCCCTCCCTTGTATCCTCCCATTCCTCCCTCCTTCCCATTTTCCCCTTACTCCTCTCCCTATACTTCTATATCTAAGAAAACAAAAAGAAAACAAAACTTTGGGTTAGATTCTTAATTTTAGGTATAGGTCTTTATGTCACTCAAGTACTGTTTGTCTCAAAAATGATTATGCCTAAGCTATCACATCCCCTCTTTAGGATGGGTGCACAAAGAGAAGAGTGAGAAATCTGTCTCCGCCATAGTATCCTTTTCTAGACTCCCAAGATGCTCTTGCATTCTTTTCAGTGATTTCCATGAGCCTGTAGTCACCTGGATTTCAAGAGAACAGAAGTGCACAGATAGACCACTGTGCATGAGAATCAGACCCTGTGCAGGATCAGTCTTTCTCAGGAACTGGCTTGTCCCCACAAGTGATAATGACTGCTTTGTTGAACAAGAGCTGAGACCAGACCATAGTTTGACCAAGACTCTTTAATGATGCACATCTCTTGCCCCAGCCTTTATGGTTCTTAGCCTAAGTTGTTGCCAGTGTCCTGAAGATGGACTTGGGGTGGGAAGGTACAGGATCTCTTTTCTTTTCTTCATTGTATGCCCACTTAGATTAAATCTGGTGATTGCTGACAGCCTAAGGTTAATAGATTTTCATTTGGTTTTTAAATTTTTAATATTTATATTTTATGAGTGTTTTACACATATATATATATATATGCAATGCATGTGTGCCTGGAAAACTCAAAGGTCAGAAGAGTGCATCAGATCCTCTGGACCTGGAGTTACAGATGGTTGTGAGCCACCATGTACAGGCTGATAGTCAAACTCTGGTTCCCTGAAGAGCACCAAAGCACTCTAAACCACTGACATTTCTACTGCCCCTAGATTTCATTTTTTTTAATAATTTACTTTGAAACAGTTTCAATAAATAGAGGTTGACCGTAGAGTAACTACCAAGAAATACTAATAATAAATTACAGATGGTGAGCTTGGATATGAATACTACTGATTTACATTGGCTGACAGTAGTTGTGCTATGGCCTTCTAGGTAAAACTACATGTCAGTGTGACATAGTATCTCAACGTAGTCTGAAAAAGGATGATTTTTATAAAATGTGTTATTTTGAACCGATGTATAATATCATTCATGTGAATGACAACTAAATCTTATTCATGGATCAAAGGAATAGTGCTTATAATTTTTAAGGGGTTAAGATTTTACAATTCTTCTAAGTGCCCTTTGAGGTATGGTATTGGAAGACAGTGAAAATCTGCTGATGCATTATTTTAATAATATCAAATATATGAGAACCCAAGGCTGTTAATAGCTAATATGCATTTTTTAGTGTGTTCTACAAATTGTCATTCTTTTTGTCCCATACCGTCAGCCTCCTGAGATTTCAAACCTCTTCCAGTGGTGATCTACACACTGATTTTTCTAGCTGAGATGATCTGTGAGCTAGCTATTAAGCATAGCCATTGTTAAATATAAAATTATAGAGAACAAAGGTTCAGGAAGTTATCACTTTGCATTTATTTTATACGTTGCTGTTATGGTATTGAGGTCATTTGTGTCCACTGTCTCTGAGGTGGTGAATATATCAATATTATGTGCATCTCGGTATTCTCCCAATTCTGTGTTTAATGATCAAAGTTGATAACGGTAAGAGCATTTATAAAGCAGTGAATGGTAAAGGTCTTGAGTCAGCTTTTTGCTTTTGTTTTTTGGAAAATGAGATTATTATTTATTTGCAGAGCGCACCACTCTATTGCCTATTAGTTTTTACTTTCCTTGCTTTTAGTCTCTAATCCTGGTAATAAGGGAACACCCTTTTTCTATTTGCTTAGAAAAATTTTCAAATGAAAATAACAATGTGCTTATGCTTGTGACAGTTCTTTGGCCATTGCCGAATAGACATCAAAATTGGTAGTAAAGTCTTGCGTCAAGTTTATGAAGAGTAATTACCTAAATCACAAAATCATGTTGCACATCGCTGTCTCAGTTTTACCTCCTATACTAACTGACCCCTATAGTTGAGGTGTTGAGGAAGAAGCCAGTTTTTTAAACAGCTAAATCCACATGAATTCCTTCCTTAAACAAATACACAAATTTTTCTAGGCTGTGGTGACACATGCCTTTAATCCCAGTACTCAGAAGACAGATGTAGGTAGATTTCTGAATTTGAGGCCAGCCTGGTCTATGGAGTGAGTTCCAGGACAGCCACGGCTACATAGAGAAACCATTTCCCCCAAAATACACAAAATTTAAGCTGAGAAAAACCTTATTCTTTTGAGTTTCATTTAGAACTTTTCTCTTGATATATGGTTTATTTTTTACAATTTATTTTTTCCCACTCTCAATAGATATATGCCTGGCCTTAAAATCACTATATACTCAAACATTTATCTAATTAGAGGGCTAGCCTTAAACTCACTATATACACAGGATAGCCTCTAAAATCATCTTCTCTTTTCCTCAGTCTCCCAAGTTCTGGGGCTATGCCTATGTGCCACTATGTTTGGGTTACTCTCAAAATACTTCTAATAGAAAACTTTTAGTATTGTGGTGTCAGAAGTCTGAATGAGGATAGCACCCATAAGCTCATATATTTGAATACTTTGTCACCAGTTTATGAAACTGTTTGGGAAGGATTAGGAGATGTGGCCTTGTTGCAGGGGGTATCACTAGTGGTGGGCTTTGAGGTAGGGGTGTGTGTGTGTGTGTATGGCATTTCTGATTTCTGTCTTTGTGAAGGTCATCTTCCTTTTTCTTAGTAGTTAGAAGCAATGTATTTGAGCAAATAGGTCTACTCTGCTTATTTCCTCCATCAGCTTCTCTTATTTCCATCATAAAGTGTTATGCACTAAATTTCTAATAAATATCATCAGTGATATGGAGGTAAGCATACCAGCTAACTGATATAAACTATTCACTGTCTATCTTTATATTCAGTTCCTTTAATCAGTAACTGATTGCTGAATACCCTAG
The DNA here is from genome assembly GCF_903995435.1 of Acomys russatus. Classification (NCBI taxonomy): domain Eukaryota; kingdom Metazoa; phylum Chordata; class Mammalia; order Rodentia; family Muridae; genus Acomys; species Acomys russatus. The sequence goes on along the minus strand of NC_067146.1, from coordinate 23,188,822 downwards.
GCTACACTTACAAAATTATGTATGAGTATTGACTGTCTTATGTCTCCCCAGTTTTTTTTCCTCTTGGGAAAGAATGTACTGTAATGTATACCATGTCTATTCCGAAAGGAGCAATGGTATCAGTTCAGAGGCATTGGTGTTTCTATGGGTATATCAAGTAAGATATGGATTGTTTTATATAAGTTGCCTTACTTCACCTTTGTATTTCTGTGTGCAAGGTATATTTTCTGCATGAAAGTTGGTTTAAGAATGATGTCTGTATTGTAGACCTAACCAAGTGACTCTATCTGTCTGCCCCCCTGTCTTTTAGCTGGACCACACCAATTTTGAGGAAAGGATACAGACAGCGCTTGGAGTTGTCAGACATATACCAAGCCCCTGCTTCTGATTTAGCTGACCACGTGTCCGAACGGCTAGAAAGGTATGATCTTACCCATGTCTTTACTTGCAAAAGAAAAACATTTTCATGTCCTTTAGAGAACAGAAAGCTAATCAAGAACATTGACAATATATAGCCTGTAATATTTGGGGAGTTTCTAGGACCCCAGTAACCAAAAACCCTAGATAGATCTACCTGATACTGGGATTTTTATTTGCTAGCCTATGGTGTCTAAGAGAGGAATCAACTCTTTGCTATAAGGGAATACTTAATATTTAATACTTAAATACCTTTTACTGACATGTATGTATATATTTTAGGAAACTTTTACAGTGACAGGTTTTCATGATTGCTTTTGCTAGCCTAGGTCTTTTGTGTTTTAATTTGAATCTTAATGTTTGTTTTTCAGTTTCTGTGATGTATTATATTGGGGTTTGATGAAAGTTGCATTGAATCTGTAGACTGCCTTTGACAGAAAATGCCATTTCATAATATCAGTCCTACCAGTAAATGAGTATGGGAGTATACCATATTCTGGTACCTTTGTAAATTTGTTTGGTGTCCTAAAGTTTTCATTGTACAAGTCCTGCAGTTTGGTTAGATTTATTCAAAGATAATTTATTTTTGAGCTTATTGTGAATTGAATTGTTTTTTTTTTCCTGATTTCTTGTATGCATATCATTCTGTTGGAAGACTACTGATTCTTTTGTGTGTAATTTTATACCCTGTTACTTTGCTGAATATTATCATCAACTGTAGGAGTTTTCTGGTAGAGTATTTGTGCTCTTTTATTTATCGAGTCATATAATCTAAAAATAAAAATAAGAATACTTTTACTTATCCCTGTCCTATTGATATATACTTTATCCACTACTCTTGTTTTACTTATCTAGCTAACATATCAACCAATATAACAATAGTGAAAAGCTGGGCGTGGTGGCACACGCCTTTAATCCCAGCACTCGGGAGGCAGAGGCAGGCGGATCGCTGTGAGTTCGAGGCCAGCCTGGTCTACAAAGTGAGTCTAGGTCAGCCAAGGCTACACAGAGAAATAAAATAAAACAAAACAAAACAATAACAGCAACAACTACAAAAAACCCCAAAAACAATAGTGAAGAGGGTAGGTAGACATCCTTATCTTCTTAATTTCAGCAGAAATTTTTCTTCATTGATCATAATGTTGGCTGTGGTATTGTGTATTCCCTTTACTATATTGGCATGTGTCCCCTGTTTCCATAGATTCTCTAGGACTTTTATCATAAAAGGATGCTGGAATTTGTCAAAGACATAGCTACATTAAGAAGATATTTATGTTTCTGTCCCTAGAGCTTATTTGTTTGGTGTATTGCATTTATTCATTTATGCTTGTAGACTAATTCCTGCATCTCTGGGATGACAATAACTTGATCATTGTTGGTGATATCTTTTATAAGTCTTTGAATTTGGTTTAAAAGTATTTTATTGAGAATTTTTACACATGTGTACATCAGAAAGACTGGTCTAATATTCTCATTCTTTTTTGTCTTTGTCTGATATTGGTATCAGGTGAAGACTTTGTAAAAATAATTTAAAATTTTTTCTTTTTTATTTTATCAAACCGTTTAAGTGTTTAAGTGTTAATTCTTTGAAGGTCTAGTAGGACTCTGAATTCTGTGCTGAATCTATCTGGCTCTGGTGTGTGTGTGTGTGTGTGTGTGTGTGCGCGCGCGCGCGCACACTTTTTGTAGAGAGATTTTTAATTAGTACTATCTCATTGGCTGTTATTAAGCTTTTAAAACTATTTCTTCGTCTATTTGATTTAACTTTATTGGCCATATGCATCCACAGATTAACCATTTCCTTTAGAGTTTTCAATTTAGTGAGATCTACATTTTTAAAGTATGTTGATCCTTTGAATACCCTCAGTGTCTGTTGAAATGGCATTCTTTTAATCTCTGATTTTATTAATTTGGGTCTTATCTCCCTTTTAGTGAATTTAGCTAATGATTTGTTAAATTGTTACCCTTTTCACAGAACCAACTCTTTATTTTCTTGGTTCACTGTTTGTTTCTATGTCATTAATTTAAGTCCTGATTTTGAAATATTTCTTATCTCCTGTTCTTTGGTGTCATTTGTTGTTGTTTTTCCAAGGCCTTTGGTTATATCATTTATTAATTAATTTGAAATCTTGTAGTTTATTTTTTGAAGGCACTTGCTACTATAGACTTTCCTCTTGGAACTGCCTCCCTGTGTCTCTGTAGGTTTTAGTATGCTGTTGATATCCAGCTTTATTCCCCTGTGGGCAAATGGCATCCAGAATGCCCTAACATGGGTCATTGAGAAGGACATGTGTTCTCTAATGTTTGCTGGAATGCTCTGGTCATGTTTGTTAGGCCCATTTGCTCTGTGATGTCATTTTAACTCCAGAGTTTCTCTGTTCAGTTTTTGTTCAGATGACCTGTCTGTTGATGACACTGAATTTTGAAGCCACTTCCCACCCCCCCTGAAATTAGGTACACTTGCGTTTGGCAACAGACATGTCAGAGAGAGTCTCCACTTCCCTTACTGAAGGGCCCAAATGAAGCCCGAGCTGCCCATAGCCTACATCTTTGTAGGGCCTGAGTTCCAGTCCATGCATGGTCCTTAGTTGATGCGTTAATCTTAGCCAGCCCCTCTGGGCCCTGGTTAGTTGGCTCTGTTGGTCATCTTGTGGAGCTTCTGTTTCCCCCTCACCCCACTTTTTTCACTCCTTACGCATCACCCAATGTTTGCCTGTGAATCTCAACATCTGTTGAGAACATCCATCTGGGTGGAATCTCTCACAGGCCAATTCTGCTCGGCTCCTGTCTGCAAGAATAGCAGAGTATCCTTAAGAATGTCAGGGGTTGGCTTTCTCCCATGAAAGGGGTCTTGTATTGGGCCAGGTATTGGTTGGAAATTCCTTCAGTCGCTGCTCTGTCTGCTCTATCTTTATCCACGTACACCTTATAGGCAGGGTGAGTTTTGGGTCAAAGTTTTTGTGGGTGAGTTGGTGTTCCCCTCTACTAGGGGGCTTTTCTAGTTAGAGGGAGCCCACTTCAGTCTTTATGGCCCCTGCTGCTATGAGTCTCTGCTAGAGTCCCCCTCATATCCTCCCAGGAGCCTACCCTGACTTAGGCTTTCAGCTTGTTATAGATATGCTCCCACTTACAGTTTCTCTACAGGTCTTCCATCGTGTAAATGCACCACAGTTTCCTTATCCATTCTTCAGTTCAGGGACATCTAGGTTGTTTCCAGATTCTGGCTATTACAAATAAAGCTGCTATGAACATAGTTGAACAAGTGTCCTTGTTGTATGATGGAGCATCTTGTAAAAGTAAATTTATTCTCCTGCTCAGTTGTTATCTGAGAGGTTACCTGCCTCCTTCTTCTAACCTAGGCCTAGTCCTCAAAGCTTCTAGCCTCTGTATAATCTAATCTAGGTCTAGACTGTTTTAGCTTCTGAGATTTACTGCTTAATAAGATCACCCTTACTTGTTCTTTCTGAGCTTTGGGCTGGCTGGTTCACTCAGCTGTTCTGTCTCAAACTCTTCTCTCAGCTGACCTATTTAATCTGGCTTCTCTCGTGGCCTGGAATTACTGTGCTTAGCCTCAGACTAACTCATCAAACAATAATCTTCTGGGTTCTCATTTTCTGGCTCATTCCATCTTGAACTGAGTTCTCTCTCTCTCTCTCTCTCTCTCTCTCTCTCTCTCTCTCTCTCTCTCTCTCTCTCTCTCTCTCTGTAACTCTGTAACCCATCTCTCTATTACTGTCCTGATAAAAAACTGCCCCCTCTCTCAGAAAAAATTCCTAAGTAGCTTCTCTTTACATTTTCTTCTCCTGAGAGTTGGGTGTATCCTATTCTGTCAAATCTCTGATATATCACGTTTTTTGCCACTCATTTAGATATCACTTTTAAAAACTGGTGCTTTCTTCTACAAACTAACTTTACGTTTGTTTTGGAATAAAGGCATGCATCACCATGCCTGAATCTAAGCATTTCTTTACCTGATACTTGCTGTATACCAGGCTGGAATGAACTCAGATCTGTTTGCCTCTGTCTCATGGGTTAAAAGCATGTTTGTATTGGAGCCTGGTTATGCAGACCTAGAGGATCTTTGGATGTGATCTCTTGCCAGAACAGCCATGTTCTGAATTAACATTCTTCTACAGCATCTTTTGGATATATATCCAGGAGTGGTGTAGCTGGGTTTAGAGGTATAGCTGTTCCAAATTTTCTGAGAAATCACAGAAAATTGATTTCCGTAGTGGTTGTACATTTCTGCAACCCCACCAGCAATGGAGGAATAGTCCCCTCCTCCAAATCTTTATCAGCACATGCTGTCACTTGAGATTTTTATCTTAGCCATTCTGATAAGAGTAAGATGTAATCTCAGAGTCCTTACGATTTTCATTTCCCTGATTCCTAAGGTCAATGAGCATTTCTTTAAGTGCTTCTTTGCCATTCAAGATTCCTCTGCTGAGAATTCTCTTTTTAGTTCCGTGCCCCATTTTTAATTAGGTTAAATTGTTGGTGTTTAATTTCTTAAGTTCTTATATATTTTGGATATTTGCCCTTTGGTGGATATAGGATTGGTGAAGATCTTTTCCTAATCAGTAGACTGTTGTTTTCTTATATTGACAGTGTCCTTTGCCTTACAGAAGCATTTCAGTTTTAAGAGGTCCCATTTATTAATTATTGATCTTAGAGCCTGAGCTGTTGGTGTTCTGTTCAGGAAGCTGTCTCCTGTGCCAATGATTTTGAGGCTCTTCCCCACCTTCTCTTCTAATAGATTTAGTGTAGCTGGTGTTATGTTGAGGTCTTTAATCCATTTGGACTTGAGTGATAAATATGGATCTATTTAGACATCCAGTTAGACTAGCACCATTTTTGAAGGTGCTATCTTTTTTATATGATTTTAGCTCTTTTGTCAAAAATCAAGTGTCCTTGGGTGTGTGGGCTTATTTTTGGGTCTTTGATTTGATTACATTTACCAACTAGTCTTTTTCTATGCCAGTACCATGGCACCTTTTATTACTATTGCTCTGTAGTATAGCTTGAAGTCAGGGATGGTGATATCTCCAGAAGTTTTTATTGTATAGCATTCTGTGTGTTTTAGTTTTTCCATACGAAGTTTAGAATTGTTCTTTCAAGATTTGTAAAGAATTATGTTGTTATTTTGATGGGAATTGCATTGAATCTGATCTATGGAATGCTTTTTGTAAGGTGGTCATTTTAACTATATTAATCTTACCAATCCATGAGCATGGGACATACTTTCATCTTCTGATATCTTCAGCTTCTTTCTTCCCATAGTTTAAGTTCTTGTCACACAAGATCTTTCACTTGCTTGGTTAGAATTACACCAAGATACTTCATATAATTTGTGGCTATTGTGAGGGATATAGTTACCCTAATTTCTTTTTCAGCCTGTTTGTTGTTTTTATACAGGAGGGTTACTGATATTTTGAATTAAATTTGTATCAAGCCACTTTGCTGAAGGTGATTTTCAGTTGTAGTTCTCTGGTGGAATATTTGGGGTCACTTATGTATATATCATATCATCTATGAATAGTGATTTGATTTCTTTCTTTTGGGTTTGTATTCACTTTACATCATTTAGTTGTCTTATTGCTCTAGCTAGAACTTCAAGTACTACATTGAAAAGATCTGGAGAGAGTGGGCAGCTTTGTCTCATCCCTGAATTTAGTGGAAATGCTTTGAGTTTCTTTCCATTTAATTTGGTGTTGGCTATTGGCTTGCTGTATATTGCCTTTATTATATCTAGGTATGGGCACTGTATTCTTGATCTCTCCATGACTTTAAACATAAATGGTGTTGTATGTTGTCAAATGTTTTTCTGTACCTAATGAGATGATCATATGATTTTTTTCTTTCAATTTGTTTATATGATGGATTATATAGATGGATTTTCTTATGTTGAACCATCCCTGCATCCCTGGGATGAAGCCTACTTGATCATGGTGGATTATGTAATTGATGTGTCCTTGGATTTGCTTTGCGAGTATTTCATTGAGTATTTTTGCATCAATGTTCAAGAGTGAAATTGTCCAAAATTGTCTTTCTGTGTTGAGTCTTGGTGTGGCTTAGGTGTCAGGGTGACTGTGGCTGGATAGAATTAGTTTGGCAATATTCCTTCTGTTTCTTTTTTGTGGAATAGTTTGAGGAGTATTAGTAGTAGCTCTTCTTTGAATATCTGATAGAATTCTGGGCTAAAACTATCTGGTCCTGGCCTTTTTTTTGGTTGAGAAGATTTTGCTGATAGCTTTGATTTCCTTAGGGGTTATAGAACTGTTTAGTTTACCTTATCTTGATTTAACTTTGGTAAGTAAAATCTAACAAGAAAATTGTCCAATTCCTTTTTATTTTCCAATTTGTGGAACACTGGCTTTTGAAGTAAGACCTAATGACTATGGATTTCCACAGTGTCTGTTGTTATGTCCCCCTTTTCCTTTCTACTTTTGTTCATTTGAATACTCTCCCTCTTTCTTTTAGTTTGGCTAAGGGTTTGTCTGTCTTGTTGATTTTCTCAAAGAACCAGCTCTTGGTTTCATTGATTCTTTGAACTATTCTCTTTGTTTCCAATGTATTGATTTCAGCCCTAAGTCTGATTATTTCCTGTTGTCTTCTCCTCTTTCTTATGTTTGCGTCTATTTGTTCTAGAGCTGTCAAGTGTGCTGTTAAGTTGTTCGTATAGGATATCTCTAATTTCTTTATGAAGGCACTTGGTGCCCATGAATTTTCCTCTTAGCACTATTTTCATCATGCCTCATAAATTTAGGTATGTTGGAGATTCATTTTCATGGAATTCTGGGAAGTCTTTAACTTTTTATTTCTTCTCTGACCCAGTGGTCATTGAACAGAGAGTTGTTCAGTTTCCATGAGTGTGTAGGTTTTTTGTTATTTCTGTTGTTGAGGTTTAGCTTTAATCCATGGTCCTATGAGAAAGAACAATGGGTTAATTCAATTTTCTTATATTTCTTAAGGTTTGCTTTGTGCTTGAGTATATGTTTAATTTTGAAGTAATTTCCACATGATGCTGAGGAAAAAATATACTTTTGTGTGTTTGGGTGAAACATTTTGTAGACATCTATTAGGTCCATTTGATTCATGACCTCTGTTAGTTTCATTATTTTTTAATTTAGTTTCTGTTTTGATAATCTGTTCATTGGTGAGAGTGGGGAATTAAAGTCTCTCATCACTAATGTGGGGGATTGCTGTGTGATTAAATTTTAATGATGTTTGTTTTATATATTCAGGCACCCTTCTGTTTGAGGAATAGGTGTCCAGGATTGAGATGTCCTCTTGGTGTAGTTTTCCTTTGATGAGAATTAAGTGTCCTTCCCCATCTCTTTTGATTAATTTTGGTTGAAAGTATATTTTATTAGATATGATGATGCTACTCCAGCTTGTTTCTTGCGTCCATTTGTTTGGAAAACCTTTTCCTAGTCATTTACTATGAGGTAATGTTTATCTTTGATACTGAGGTGTTTTTCTTGTACGTATCAGAATATTGGATTCTCTTTACAAAGGCATTGTTATAGCCTGTTTCTTTTTATTGGAGAGTTGAGTCCTTTTATATTGATAGATATTAGTGACCATTAATTGTTAGTTCCTTTTATTTTGGTATTGGTGGTGATGGTGTGTTTGTGTGCTTGTCTTCTTTTGTTTTTGCTGTTGTGAAGTTATTTATATCCTGTATTTTCTTGGGTGTAGTTGACCTCATTGCTTTACAGTTTTTCTTTTAGTGTCTTCTATAGGTATGGGTTGGTGCATAGATATTTAAATTTGTTTTTTCATAGGATATCTTGTTTTCTCCCTCTATGGGAGTTGAAAACTTTGCTGGTTATAGAAGTCTTAGATGACATATATGCTCTCTTAGTGTCTCCATAACATCTGCTCATGCCCTTATGGCTTTCATAGTCCCTGTTGAAAAGTTACATATGATTCTTGCTAGGTCTGCCTTTTTTCCTTGCTGCTATTAGTTTAGTTTAGTTCAGGTTTGTTGTTGTTTTGCTATAGATTTAGTGTTTTGATAATTATATGGTGGGAGGAATTTCTTATCTGGTCTAGTCTATTTGGTGTTCTTTAAGCCTCTTTTATGCTTTAAGGTATCTCTTTCTTTAGGTTGGGGAAATTTTCTTCTATGATTTTCTTGAAAATATTTTCTGGACCTTGAAGCTGGAAATCTTCTCTTTCTTCTATTCCTATTATTATTAGGTCTCATCTTTTCATGGTGTCCTTGATTTTTTGGATGTTTTGTGTTGGGAATTTTTTTCAATTTAATATTTTCTTTGACAGATGTATCAATTTCTTTAATTGTATCTTCTATGCCTGAGACTGTCTCCTACATTTCTTGTATTCTGTTAGTAATGCTTACCTCTGTGGTTTGTGTTATCTTCTTTGAGTTTTCTATCTTTAGGTTTTTATCAGTTTTCTTTATTGCTCCTATTTACATTTTCAGGTCTTGAACTTTTTGCTCATTTCATTCACCTGTTTTTATGTTTTCCTGTATTTCTTTGGGGGGATTTTTTTGTTTATTTGTTTCCTGTTTAAATGTCTGAACTTTATGAGCATAGTTTTAAGGTCATTTTCCTGTATTTCAGCTGCATTAGCATATCCTGTGTTTTAGGGGGTTTCTGGTGGATCCATGTTGCCCTGGTTTTTGTTGGCTATGTTGACTATGCTGGCCTTTAGGCATCTGGTTGTCCATGCTACTTCCTGTTAGTTGCCGCTTGCTGTTAGTTCTCAGAACCTGCTGGGTTTCTCCAGCCTTTGTAATCCAGTGAGGTCTTGCTGGTCTCCTCATGACAGCTCGTCAAGAAGCAGGAAGAGTCTGAGGTCTGATTGCAGGAGCTGACCACCCCTGGAACTGGGGACCTGTGCTAGAGTAGGTGGACAGCACTGGGGCCACTAGCCCAGTACCTTGTGGGATTCCTGGACCTGGGACTGCTATGAGGGACATTCCCAGGATGTCCCCTTCTGTCTAGGAAAGAGCTAAACTAAAGGCTGATCTGCAAGTATCTGGAGTCCTGAGTTGTCTTGAGGATGGTAGGAAAAGTCTGGAGGAACAAGGCACTGGAATTTTTGGATCCAGCCAGCTGCAGGTTGCTGGTCAAGCAGATGCTGAGATGCCAGGGGCACTTGGATTTGGCTGGCTTCTACCATCTTGGTATCAGGATCCTGTATGATCCTACTTTACAGCCAGTTTCCACTGAGCAACCAGTATGTTATGGTTTGGAGGTTGAGATGCTATCCCTGGATTCAGGAATTGCCTTTCAGGAAGCAGGAGGTATCCAAGGTCTGGTTGCTGGAGCTTCTCTGGAATCGAGGAATCCATTTTTGAGTAGTACCTTGCACTACTTCTGGACCTGGGAGAAGGCAGCACGGCACCTGGAGCTGTGTTACCACCTCACAGGATGTCCTTTCCCATCTTAGAAACACCAACTAAGGTGTTTTGGAGTCAAGTGCCAGGTTACCCACAGGATTCATTGTTTCTGATTTTCTGCCACTCAGATTCTATAGGCGCTCACCACCGACATATTGAGGATGCTGCATCTCTTTTTATTTCTTATTAGAAATTAAAATACTCCTTTACTTTTTTTGGCAGTAACCCCAAGTTTTCAGCTAGTTGGGTGAGGCATATTGACTCCTCTAGTTCACTTTTGTGCCATGAGTATGAAAACCACAAACTCACTCTATGTTCCTACTTTTTGAGCTTTGCAAGTCTAGAACTCTTTCCCTTCCTTAAACCTCTTTAATGTGCTGCTGGCTCAATACTATCTACTGTTGTTGCTAACTCCTCTATTCCTACAGATCATTTAAGTGCTACAAACAAAACAATAGCTTCCTTTTCCCTCAAGTCTACATCTCTCTTATTTCATAGCTGACAATTCTTTGCTGTCCTGGTCTTCACCTGTTTATCATCCACTTATATCTCAATGACTGAAATATAATTTCTTGTTTTGACCGTGTTTCCAGAACTGCATTAATGGGGGACACCAGAAACTCTTACTTATCAAACGTGACACCTTTTTGTATTTATCGCTTCACTGTTATTGGTTTCTTCATCTTGAAACCATTTCTTTGGTTTATGTACACTCTCTTTCCTGTATCTCCTAGATATAGTTGAACCTGAAATTCTAATTGAAATATTGATGAGAATTTTTGATGAGACCTATTGCTACTAAATATTTTTGTGCCTTGTTTTTTACTCTTGAAACTTCACAGGTGGAGAAACGGGCACCATGTGTATAAATGAAAAGCAGTAGAGGACCATAGGTTGTCTAGGCTTTATAGATGGGCTGCTATTAGCAAGATTTTTGGGGAACTCATGCTTCATATACTAAGACTTCCAAGCTCTTCATCAAATCTCAGTTGTATGTTCTTCCTCTGAAGTGATATAGAACCATATTTAGTTAAGGTAACTTATTAATAATGAGGATAGCCATTGATGAAATAAAAAGCTTTTACCTGAGTATTCAGTTTTTGTCTGTAGTTGAGCAAATGTCCTTGTCTGTAATTCATGGAATTTTTCTGTCTCAGAACAATTTGAAAATTAAAATTAAGGTGACACTGAAGACATACTTTATTCCAATACAAAAATTATACTTTTTCTTAATAGATAGCAGTGGCAATAGCCTAAAACTAGCCAACTGCTACTCTGGTAGTACTGAAAATAAAACTTTGTCAATACTATTTATTACCTATCCTTACTATAAAATGTAATCTTATTTTACTCTATTTTTGAAAACTTATAAACTACTAAATGAGTTCATTAGTTGGACATAACATATAATGATTGTTTTATGCCTTTTCTTTAAAAAATCCAAATAGGCTTTTCTTGTGTTAAATCACACAAAAAAAAGTCCACCCAATGTTGTTTCACCTTTCATTAGCATGTCTATTGGTGTTATTATTGTTCAGGTCTGTTTTAGGCAACCAGATTGTAGTAGTATTCTGGGTGTAGCTTCCCTGTCATTTCTAGGAGACATATCTCACAGCAGACTTTCTGGCCATCTTGCTCCTTTTTTCATGAGCTCCACCCCTTGACAAAGAACTACAGGCAACTGACAGAGTTGAGTTTCCCTAATTGGGGATCAGGGGGTCAGTCATGAAATGATATACACACAAGTGACACTAAATTGACTCATCAAGTTGTACGCATGTATGTATATATTCTATGCATATGTATCTATGTATTATGTCTTCTATGCATATATAAATATGTAAAAATAATATATAATAACCAAAGACAGGCTATGAATTTGAGAAGGAATGAGGAGGATGGCCAGGGGAGGGCTGCTGGGAGGAGACTTAGGAGGGGATAGAAGAAGGAAAGTGAAGCCAAAAATTATGTGCTTATATTATAATGTGAAAGGAAATCTTAAAAAATTTACCTGTTGTTCTAATTTATTTTTTGGTTGAAAGTTGCATATTGTGAAATCTTGTGTATATAAATGTATTCTAAGTGTTATACATCATTTGCTCATGCTTACCCTTACAATGCTCCAAAGAAACCTGGCATTTTTAATATATAAAAAGTAATATTTTCATAAAATGAAACTCTGCAGAGTGATTACATAGCAAACTCTCAAATTCTGCCAAATGCTTGTTTGAGCAGTTGGTACTGGAGAGACTTCACAAGGATTTGCCTCTTTTATCATGAATGTTAATCTCCTTGAACATACTTGTGGGATGGAAATATGAAAGGAAATAGAGCAACTATGACACTTGCACCTGCAGCTCATTGGTCTCATTTTCTTATTCCTTGCAGAGAATGGGACAGGGAGCAGGCTTCCAAACAGAATCCCCAGCTTATACATGCCCTTCGGCGATGCTTTTTCTGGAAATTCTTCTTCTATGGAATCTTGTTGTACCTAGGGGTAAGAATCTCACTTGTAAACATAGTGTAATATATTAATTATTAAAATAGAATCATTAGTTTTGTGATTATAGAAAGATGAAGGCAATCTTGCAAACAAAGGTTATAAAATTCCATTACAACTCTAAATAAAAAAAAAATCTAAAACTCTAGCAAATATAAGTGGAAAATTTTAAAATGCAGGTTTTAATTTGCAGTTCAAACTAAAATGGATTCAGAAAATAAATTACTTTTTAAAAAATTATGCTTTTTATAAATCCAGATTATAATGTGTTTATACTATATGAGATTACTGGAATCTTTATGTTTCTATATTCAAGAAGAAAATGTTTGAAGACAATGTTGTAACAATTGTAGGCCCCCTATAGTCAATTATATGGAGGAATGGTCATGGTATTTTGAAATTATATAGATAGACAGATAGATATATAAATAGATAGATATACTGAATAGTTTCCAAGAAGGTAGCAGAAAGTCTTAAATGTGGTAGTGAGGTACATTTAGAATGTATTTTGTCAGTACCCTAAGTTTTCATCAGTGTAAAGAGAGCAGCAGCCTGGAAACCTAGGCTTTGTGGTGTTTAAGGACTTTGGAAGTTCCCCAGATGCTCTCAAAAGTGACATGGGTATTGTTTTCTATATCATCTGAGCATTGCCTGTAAAAGAAGGTGACAAGTAGAAAATGTGTTGTCTGCTGGTAACAGCACCACACAGTACTGCTCTGGGGTATTGTGTTCCATTTGGGCTGCCTTGCAACTTGTTTCTTCAGGTCTTTACCTTTAGCTAACAGGGCTTTGGCATCTCCTCAAGTGCTGTGTGAACCCATATATAACCACACTACTTAAAGAAATTTATGTTATCCTGCTCAAGAAGAGTTCATTAAAATTTTATCTTGACAAAATTAACTATAATTAGGTTCAGAATATTTTCTAATGCTATTATCTTTTAGAGGAAAATTTTCTGGCCTTTCTAAGTCCACATAGGTATATATAAATATAAATATATGGATGTATAAATTTGTATTTCCTTATAAATTCATTAATGTATATTATATCATCATAAACACATCTATTAATACATACTATAATTAATGGAGCTATATATCTATGTGTGAAAGACAAGGCTATAGAAAAGAAATACATGCATAGAGAAATACAGAGATACATAGAAGAATGAATTGTCTTTTAAGGATATCTTTGAGGCCATTTTTATCAATGAGCACATTCAGCATTTGAAGCAATTTTTAGTCAAGGTCTACTAGTGAGTAGACATGAAGGACAGGGAAATAAAGCAAATGTGAAGAAGTGTTAAAACTTTTCAATATTAGAAATATCTAGCCATTCTGATGTGGAGAGTGGGATATGACTTTCTCATGTTCTCTGGTGCCTCACATTTGACCATGTCCCCTGGAGGGGGAGACCTGGTGGCACTCAGAGGAAGGACAGCAGGTTACGAAGAAGAGACTTGATACCCTATGAGCATATACAGGGGGAGGTAATCCCCCTCAGGAACAGTCATAGGGGAGGGGAATAAGGGGAAAATGGGGGGGGGGAGGGAAGAATGGGAAGATACAAAGGATGGGATAGCCATTGAGATGTAACAAGAATAGATTAATAAAAAAATAAAAAAAAAAGAAATATCTAGCCAAAAAAACCTGAAAGATATTCACAGTGTATTAGTTATATATGGACAAGTGATTTGAGGTGCTCCTGAGATAACATGAATGCTAGAATGGTTCTCTGGACCTGTCACAGCATTTGGAGCCAGAGATAACATATCTACTGTTGCCCAACGGAGTTATTGGTAAGGAAAGGCCTGATGGGAGAGAGCAGCTGAATGTGCAGAGAGAGAAGGCATGAGGAATACAGTGAACAGGACACAGTGGTACTGAAAGTGCTCTACTCCCTCCCTCCTTCCCTCCCTCCCTCCCTCTCTACTTCTCTTCTCCACCCCCACCCCTGGCAAGCAGAAAGTTTGACTGCGGCCACACAGTTCAAAGTTGTAAAACTGTTGAAAACTAGATCATATTTATTTCGGTAAGTATCATTTCCAAGGCATTTGATCTATTATTTTTAATTTAATTTTTTTAAGATTTGACATATACAAATTGTCCTTATATTAATAAAATATAGTGTATATTTCAATATATGTGTATAGTCTTTCATGATCAAACATGGGTAATTTAACATAAAATTACTCAACATTCATCATTTCTTTGTGGTGAGAACATCAAAAAGTTCTCCTGGCTATCTTGAGATATTTTTGCTAACTGTAGTCATCCTCCTGGAGCGTCTTTCCTCAGTCTGTATTTGTAGCTATTAACCGCACGTACTCAGCATCCTCACTCCTAGTACTTACTAGCCTCTGTTGTCTTTATTCTTTTTCCAACTCACTGTGAGAGTGGAAAAAAGTTCAGCTATTTTAATAAGCTACCCTGTCAAATAACTGATGCCATTGCTTTACTTTTTGTGGGTTCTCTCTTGACATACCTTGGTCCCATTAAATAAGTAGTGATTTTTTAAACTAATATAACACTTGTATAAATAAATATAGGGGAAAAAATTGGGAAGTTTTTATATTCTTGGTCTCTGTATCTCATAATAATTATGATGTAACAATTATTTAGTTGGTTTCAGTACTGATTTTGAAAAGCACTATAAAATGTGCCTTCATCTGTGAAAGGTTAAGAAAAAGGAAATACCATCACAAAGGACCTTATTTCTACAACAGTGATGCAGTGTTAAATCGTATTAGCTATGGTATGTCCTCATTAACTATGTACTGTTTTTTTCTTCATCTGACTCAGCAGCTAGACATAACATTGTCTTTAGTATTTAAGACTTCCAACACAGAAGAGCAATGGGCTATTAAAAACCTGAGTAGGAGAGTCAATTAAGGATAATCTGAGGGAAGCTAAGTAGAGGGAATCTCAGCATACCATTGACAGAATGATCATCAGAACATTTATTACTATAAGGATTCACATGTGTACAGTCAGAAGTATTCTTTGACTCCATGTTTCCATCACTGCATATTGGTAAATATTAGTTCAGCGTGTATCAGGCGTCTTCTTTCCTTTCTTAAAAAAAAAAAAAAAAAAAAAAAAAAAAATTTAACTCCTAGAAAGCTAAAGGGCAGAAAGAAAAAAGTTAAAAAGTACTCATAATGCCAGAGTTCTTATACTCCTCAGGCTATTATAAAGGACGATCTGTTTCTTGTATCTAGACAAAGACAGGCCTTTGAGTCTAATGTTTGGGGTAATTCTGTGCATGCATGGGCTCTGCCGTGGGCGCCGTAATTTCATGCATCCCTTCCATGTGAGTGCTTAGAAAATCTTCTAGAGGTCTGCAGTCTAGGATTCACTTCTCTCTCTTCTCTCTGTTCCATCCCTGGGAACCGAACCCTCCCCCCCCCCGTCCCCCCCACTTCCCCCCGCCCCCCCCACCCCGCTCCACCCCGCCCCCCCGCCCTTACCCCCCCCCCGCTCCTCCCCTCGCTCGCCCCCGCCCCTGGCTGCTTCTCTGGCTTCAGCTTCACTTGCACGCTGACCTCTCTGCCAGCTTGCTGTATCTCGTGTTTACCCCTTCTTGTAGAGCCTCAGTCCCTATGGTTTTCAATCAGTATGTCCTGCCAAGATCATGCATTCAGAACACTGAAGTTCACAGCATCCTTTTTGAAAAGCAAGGAACTTTTACTCCTCCTTACAGTGACCAGTATCCAACTCTAGATAATTTGATACTTCTCCCTCCATTTTCTATGGGACTATCTGCTTAATGAAAGGGAGGGAGAGCATTCTTTTACATAATGTGCAAGTCACCTTCCTCTTAGTGCACTGTGAATGTCTTTCTGTGTCAGTAGATGCTGTCTAGCTGATTAGTGAATCCTCTGCTCGTACTGTAATTCATGGAATAACTTCCAAGTTATTGAATGTTTAAATTCTTTCCAACTTATGGCTAGTGAAAGTAGTCCTTCAAAATACATCCAAGTAGATAAAATCTAAATCTTGGTGTGACTTCTAGATTTGAGGTGTACAATTATAGCTAGAAAATATGTAATTTTTCTGGTACTACAGTGAGAAAGTTGAGTCTTTACCACCAATAGATAATATCATCTTTAAATTGCTATATTTCTAGATGAAAAGAACACATCATTATTATTACCAGCATTATTTTTGGTTCTTAATAAGTTTAAAATGTTTTATATAATCATTATAAATTAACATTTCTGTTTGTGAATTGTCTTTTTATTCTGTTCTTTTTGGGGGGTCTGGCTATCTGCTTGCTAGCCTTTCACAGGCCTTATAACTTATTATAATCGTTTTAATTTTTTTTTTTTTTGACGTAATGTCTTACTATGTAACCCTGGTTAGCCTGGCTTCTTTAGAATTCTCTCTGTAGTCCCGACTGGTCTGAACTCATAGAGAACCACCTGATCCTGCCTCTTCAGCACCAAAATAAAGGCATGTGCCACCACACATGACACATTTTAATTTTATTTGTTTTATTTTTTGTTTCTTTGAGTTGGGGTTTCTCTGTGCAGCATTGGCTGTCCTGGACTTGCTTTGTAGACCAGTTTGGCCTTGAATTCATAGAGATCGACCATCTCTGTTTCTGTGAATGCTAGGAATACAGGCGTGCACTAATGTTTGTGTTTTAAAACTATTATAATTTTAAATTGCTGCATAACCTGTATAATCTTTTTTGTTTTGTTTTATGCTTTTGTTTCAGAGTTGTATAAAACTCAAATATTATGTAAGTTGCAAGTACCTTTCGTTTTATTTTCATTTGATTATTTTAAAATTTGCTTATTTATGGGTGTATATGTGCACCTGCATGGCTATGGCTTACCAGATGTGGGCAGGTACCACAGAGGTCAGAGGAGCACATTGTGTCCACTGGGACTGCCATTACAGACAGTGGTAAACTGCTTTATGTAGGTGCTGGGAACCAAACTCCAAACTTTAGTCCTCTGCAAAAAGAATGTCCCTTAATCATAGAGCCAGCTCTCTAGCCCCTGTCTTTTCTTCATTATGTCATATTTTACATTTAAATATCTAACTCAATATATAAAATTTAAAAGCATGGATCCTGTTTTTCCATTGGTTACTGGATAACTTTACTTTCTGCACTGAATTAAGTGTCATGCATTATATCTTAAATTATTATATATATTTGGACCTTTTCCTGGAGTTTCCAGATATATCAGTATACGTTCTTTGTATACTATGTCATGTGATGTGTAGGTTTATAGTTTGATATCTAGTAACTTAAGATTTCAGGGTTTTATTCTGCAAAGGATTTCCATTAGTATTTATTACTAAATGAAATTTAGAATAATCTTGTTTATTGATTTAACAAATAATTACTACTTAGGTACCCTTAGTAGGTATTGCATGTGCCATAACTTTTGCAGCAATATAAATAGATAGCCACAGTCCTTGTGCTAATTTATTTATTTTTAAAATATACTAAAATTTTTATATGATTACATTAATCTTATAAAATATATGGGGAAGCATTATATTTGCAATATTTAGTTTTTCTTAGTTCAGTTAGTTTTAAATGTACTGGTTTCTGGAGTCAATCACATTCCATTTTAGAATGGGTGCTTTTTGTCTTTTATTTATAATATTTATAGCAATCATTTTTCTTAAGTTACCTTAATAACTTAGTAAAGAACTTTTGGAAAAGTGTTAAGGGGCCACAAAAGCCAGTATTACTTTGCTTTCTCGACTCTAGCACTTGTGTTTATCAACTATGGCTCTGATTCCTGATTCTAAAGGAAACCCTTTCTTAGGTTAACAAGCAGTGTTTGTCTTGGCTAGACCTTTTACCAGATACAGATGTTATTTATCAAATTAATTAGTGTATTGTTACTGTGACACTCACAGGTTGTTCAAGGGTATATTGGTATTCTTTTAGTAGATTTCTCGGTCCCACCAGCCCTAATATTGAAGAGGTAAAACATATAAAACATGCTTAAAACAAGTGACGGTGATGACACTGTTGGTTAGGGGCTGCACAATGCATAACAAGGAACTCTTAAACCTCACATGCTAGGCAAGCACCCCGCTCCTGAGCTAAATCTCCAGGCCCACAACATGTTGTCTTTCATTTGTTTCTTTCTTTGTTTTTAAGTATAATGATAAAGTCCATATATTTATATGGACTAGCTGCAAGCCTGAGTCTGCCCTTCTCTTTTTATCTGAACTTTCCCTTATGGACTAGATATTCACTCAACACAGACTTACCTGTCATCTCTAGAAACATCCGATTTTATTTGCTAGGCACAATGGAAGCAGTTTAAGGATATGCATGTATCTACAGTGACTTTCTAGAGGTATATCTACTAAGATGTGCATTCAAACTTCCCTTGGTAGACTGCTCTGAGACCTAAATTATTCCCACAACGAGTACAATCCCTTTAGCTTACCCAGATGACAGATGGTTCTTTGGCTGAAAGGAAGTATGTGGATACTGGCCTAGAATTCATGATCCTCCTTTTGCGGCCTCACAAGATAGGATTATGGTTATGTGTCAAAACTCCTGGCCCCAAATGGTCTTTTGAACTCACACTGTTCAGTTCTGTATCTCTCTTAGCAGGAGAAAACATCTGTAGTCATGAAAGTAAATGAACCAGTATAATTACCTAAGGTGTTACTGAGTCTCTGCATAGTACTCCAAGACTCAGGTCATATTTCCAAGGATGATGTTATAGGAGAGAACCTTCTGTATTACCGGTGTTTACCAATGAGAAGAACTGCCCAAACAATACAGAAGTCATGCACTTTAGGAGGAGTTGGGGGAGGAAGACGGGGCATGGATGGGGTTGGAAGTGAGGGAGAGAGTATTAGAAGTGATATGTGATATATGTGTGTATACCATATTCACGTCTTAAATTCTCAACAATGAATGTAAAAAAGGAAATTGAGTTTTATAGTCTTGAATTTTAGTGTTCATATTGTCTTAAACATTGGCACTAAGTTTCTTTTATTTTCTAAGGGAACCAAATAAGAAAATTATATGTTGATTTATGCCAGATAAAATTATTAAAATATTTAATTGAATGTTATTTTATTTAAAATAGATTTACATGATTTTCCATAGGATACAGTTTTGTTGTGTGTACTATTTCATGTTGTGAAAATGAACTTTTATTTTTAAAAACAATCTGAGCAACAAAGGACATGCAGCTTTCATGTACAGTGGTGGTTTTTGAAAAGCACTGTGCTTTATAGATTAAGCTAGGTATTGGTTACCATTGTTTTTTTCACATAAAAAATTCAGGTGGATTTATGAATGGTTCCACTGTAAATATTAGAGAACATGATACATAAAAGAGATTAGGGAAATGATAGAAGGAGAGAGGCTAGAAATGCTGGTTTTGTCCTTGAGTGATAACAGCATTCTGTGATAGTGAGAGTCATGCCATGGTCTATAAATTGTCCTGTCACTGAAGTGTTCAGCAAAGAAACACGCTGTATCATACAGTGTGAATATGTGTTCCTCCAGAGTGAGACTACCAGTGTCTGTGTGAAACGGCTTGTGTTATTGTTCAAAAGATGAATATGTCCTGAGTCAGGGTGAGGTCTAACTCAGTAGCAGCAATATGTAAAGTAGGTGTTTCATTCCAGATAATTCAAGTTATATTCAGTGTGTTAAATTGCAATCAAATAAACAAGTAATACTGTAATAACGATTGTAGGTTGTAGAGAACTGTAATGGATATTCAACCTCAGCAGAGAGTTTAGTTCAAACTAGTCAACGGAAGAAAAACATATAAGCTTATAACTTATAACTTGAGGAATCCTGTTAAAACAAAGGTTTTTAAATATTTATTATTACTCAGAATGCTCTTTGTACTTTTTCATAAGCAAGAATTATTTTAGCAAGAATTATTAGTAGAAATAGTCATATACATATATATTTGCAATGTGATACTTAATATAATTTCTAACCTGACAGTGTACTTCAGGTGAAGTGGCTTTCACCTTACAAAACAACCAACCTTAAAATGGCTTAAAAATAAAAACACACATTTGTCTCTGTGCATGGTAGACAGTGATTCTAGCAAATGTGGTAACTGTATGAAATGTGTAAAGATAAACATTAAAAAATGCTTTTAGGTTACACAACAAAAAGTACATTATGAGAACCGTTATATGACATTTAAAAAATCACATGTGGGCTGTATCACCCTGAATGTGCCTATTTAGTCTCTAATATAATTCTACATCTAAGTATGTTAAAGATGTTTAGCTATATAATAAAAATATAAAGCATATATAAAATTATATTTATTAAGACAGACTCATCTTTTGGGATCGTAAGGCAGGTATTATTGGTACTTGAGATTCTGGAAAAGCCATTGTAGAGAAGAATAATAAGCAAATTAAGGGTAAGAGCTGGGAGTGCTGGGAGTGCTGGGAGTGCTGGCTTGTGCCAGTCGGGCTTACAGACACATGGGAAATGCAGCCACTTTTTAAAGCATCACATCTGTCTTAATCTTGCAGAATTTAGCCTTTGGTTTATATTATACTAAGTCATTATAAAATAAAAATTTGGAGGAACATTTTTTTCCTAATTTAAATATCTAGCTGTTTAGCTGGATAGATAAGATTTAGAGTTCCTGAGTTCAAATCTGTCCATGTCCATTTAGAAGGGATGATGAATTGGATGAACAGCATGGTGGGTAATCAATTTTGGACTATTGAAAAGTTGACAGGTTTGTTGGAAACTGGACCACAGAAGAGTGCTCTAGCATACACCATACCCAACACTGGCAAAGGGAAAGCACTGTATCCAAAGTGGCTGGTTTTGGGTACCACCGGCGCTGGCACGCTTTTCTTCCTGAACACAGCACCACTGCTCAAAGGGGTTTGGAATTTTTTTTTTTAATTTCTTTGTGTTTTGGTTTCTTTGGCCTCCTTTTCTTCATCTGCATAGTGAAAACAGTACCTATAGTGATAGAAAGTGGTTATGAAATCAACTTGGACATATTGTAGAAAGTGTTTAGTGACATGTAGGTGATACTGTCATGCCATTTCGCCATGTACACCTTTATGATGTAGTCACTATTGTAGTCACTATTCCTGAACACCTCATATAAACATGTCTCTAAGCTTCTGCTGCTGTAAACTAATATATAAGTCTTATTTCAGAGTATAAACAAGTAGAGACTGCATCATCAGTTTCATAGATGGCTTGAGCATCTCGGTAAAGCTATTTTATATCCTCTGTAAAGATACATATTTTGTTCATAGCGAAGTTGTAAGGATATCAGGGAAATGAGATTTGATTTTTGTTTTCTCCTTCTGCAGGAAGTCACCAAGGCTATCCAGCCTGTCTTGCTAGGAAGAATCATAGCATCTTATGACCCAGATAACAAGGTGGAACGCTCTATTGCTATTTACCTAGGTGTAGGCTTGTGCCTTCTCTTCATCGCCAGGACGTTGCTTCTGCATCCAGCTATTTTTGGCCTTCATCGCATTGGAATGCAGATGAGAATTGCTATGTTTAGCTTGATTTATAAGAAGGTAATACTTTTTGGAGGGTTTTATTTGGTTGGTTTTGTTTTATTATTTCAGTGCTGGAGATTAAACTCAGGATTTCGTGTATGCTCGGCAAGTCCTTTGCTGTTTTTGCCAGCCTGCACAATCCCAGGCATTCCACACGGCATGGCTTCAGTGTCCGGAATGTGAGCTTGCTCAGGGATAAGTGTGATTACTTCCCCAGTTTCATTGCCTGTGAAATAAATGGCAGGAATAAGTACTGCTTTGTGTTATCAATCCTAGTAATGCAACTTGATTAGACATTTTTAAGCCCATCTCTAAATGACCTACATTGCAGATGCCATATTTTAGGTGAAAGATTTGAGTGGGTTTTTTTTTTTTTTTTCTTGAATTCCTGGGCTTCACACAAGTGCTTCAGCAATGAGGTAGCTCACCAATTTTTTGAATCCAGTTTTTTCAGTTAAAGTGACAAATAGCCAGTATGAAAGTCATTGGGAAAATACCATCTTATGATAAAATGCTATCTATATTTATAGCTACTAAAATAATGTAATATCTCCTTGTTAACGATAAGCTAAGCAATACATTTCTACCTCACCCAGCTCCACAGATGGTGACGGTGATTCAGTGGTAACACTCATCCACTGTCTTACTGTGAGTTGGATTTTGGTCATCCAGTGAGTCCTGTGCCTGATAACGTTTTTAAACTAGCACATGCATTGAGGTCATGAGAACTTCCTTTGATCTTCTCTGTGTGCTTACTAGACAAGAGCCTAAGTTATTTGGGAATTATTTAAAATTCAAATAAACAATGAGCTGCCTAAATGGCATCTAAAATTCTGACAAAATTAAAAATCATTTCTATGGCATGTGCTTTCACCAATGTGTGTATGTGCCTGTTTACTCTACCAAGAGACCAAAGAGAGATCTATTGGGAACATCAGATGTTTCCTTATTCTTGCCTATATTTCTTCTCCAGTAAGAAGCTTTATATACTTGGCTTACAAGAGCTATGAATATGAAATTGACCTCTAACAAGTAATCCATAATACCATTACAGTACACACGCAAGGTGTTATAAAATCTTGATAACCATACCTTATTATTAAAAAAAGGCTTTATGGAGGCAGAGAAAAAGAAAAAAAGAGTCAGTAGTTTAGTTGAATCTCTTAAGCTACGACTCATCAATTCATAAATCCCAGGGAAACATGATGATAAGTCAACAAAACTTTATAGAGATCACTTGGAATGTAGAATCTACAGAGCTTTCTGTTAAAAATAATTGAATTTACTTCAATAAATACCTATTAAGAAGTACTTACCTATAATGATAACTAAATATATATATATTATATTAATATATGATTGAAATGTGATCTAATTTGATAATCCCACAATTTCTACTATGGGTGAAGAATATCGTATAAAATTACTTCAAAACTGCAAAATAGATAAGTCAAAGTCTTGTAAAGCATTTTCCAGTCGTTAGGAAAAACAAAAGTGTGGAAATTTAGTACTGAGACAAAGGGAATAAAAAGGAAAATAAGGATCATGGTTAATCTGTGATCAAGTCCTCATGAAAAAGTTAGCACAAATCCAGTAATAAATTTAAATGTCTAATAATTTTAGACACATAAATGAAAAGTTTAAAGCTGTTAGGTAGGTGTTTCCATCTCAAAATCAACTTCATAATTTTAATTGCTATTCATTTACTATATCGTAGATAAGCAAACCATACTTAACTTCTCTATATTGGCTCATGACCAAAAAGTATAAGTACATGTCCGTGTTGCTCTAGTTTGGTCCCTCATTGCACCTTCCCCATATCTACCCTGTTTCAGGCTCTAGGTAAGGACATATAGGATCCTTCCAACAATATTTCCTATTTTTATAGGAGATAAATTCAATCTCTTTAAAGTTCTCAAACTATAACACGTTATACTCACAACAGTGAATATGAACTGATCTTTGCCCATGTAATTGAAGATCACCAAAATAGTTGAATGTTTACTACATGTTATATATACTTCGCGTGTGCGAAATTGTACCTGAAACTGAAACTCCTCCTAAGACACATGTAATCTACCTCAGTGACTTCTGTCTCTCCTCTTATTCCTCTAATAATATTTTGTAACTAACTCCCCTAATTAATTCCTCTTTGTCTGAAATGTATCTATTATTTTAGTCCTATCTCTATAAAGTCTTTTATATTTTTAATCCAAAGTATAAGACTACTCTACATTCTGCTTTCCTCAACTAATTTATATATACTTCCTAGATGACTCCCAGGCAAGAATTATGTATTAATAAATATTAATTCCTACTGCATACAGGACAATGTTTTATGTCTGTTAAATACTCAACCAATACGTGATGAGTTGAAACAAATTTTAAATGGGTGCTTTGCTCCCAAAGCCATCTAACAGCAAATAAATTGTTAAATTTCACAGGTAGCACATACTCTCTTTCATGATCATAACTTATGTAATAGTGTTAAATCATTAATTCATAGGTAAGTAAGTAAATTTGCTTTTAATTAATAATTTTTCATGTTTTATTTTTCTTTGTAAAATTTGAAGACTGTTTTATTAACATAAAAATATTGATTCAGTTATTTAACATACTTTCATTGAAATTAATAATACTTTCATTTGAAATAATTAGTAAAAGAGTTTATAAAAATTAAGATCAGGATTCACTGCCTTAGGTTTCATCTTTTATCTCTAAATTTATAAATATTTATTGTGTGACATTTTCATATCCTTATAAAATTTTTTAGTCATTTTTATCTTCAGTTTCTCCCTTATTCCCTGCTGTCTCCCACTTGTTTTAACAACTACCCTCCTACACTCATGTCTTTTTGTGTGTGGCCCGTTGAGTTTAATAAGAACATAGGTGGGAAGTTTTTAATGGAACAAGGGCAGCTTTTATATATTACACTAATGAGAGAAGACTATGACAACCCCTCCCCATGCCCGCATCCATCCTAAAATGTTTCATTATGTACAGATAACCTCAGCTGTAATGAGTTCATGTCTGCAACTGATATGTCCTGTAGAGAAAACATCTGTCTACAGTATATCTTTCCCAAGCTCAGCTCCTATAGTCTTTATGTCCTCTCTAAAGCCATGTTCTCTGAGTCACTGGGGTACATGCTACAGCCATCTCATTTATGATCAAACATTCCACCACCACTTATTTGCCACACTTTGGTGTTAATAGGTTTCTGCAATTACCATCACCCATTGTAATAAGAAACTTTTATGATAACATCAGGGTGTAAGCTCTAATCTACGGTATAAACAAAGTAGTGAGAAGGTAGCTTGATAACATGACCATTTAGGAGAACAACAGTTCAGCTGGATTCCCCCTGTGGCCAGAGACCTCCCCAACCAGAGACTTTTAATCAGGGCTACAGAACCAAATGACAAGGTCACATTTGTGGAGTGTGCCTCACATACAGTCAGAAGGCAGATGGTTATCTCCATAAGAATCATACTCTCCTGTACTAGAGGTCACATTCTAGAAAGATTGTATTTTAGCTTACAAGAGTCACAGCTAGGTGCTCTTTCTTGCCGAGCAATTTGTGTACACCTCTGGCACTATGAAAGCTAGCCAGTAGGGAGGAAATTTGCAGCCCATCTCTATGTCCTGTGATTTTAGTATGCAATGTCTTCAACAGCAGGATCTTACCATCAGGTTCTGGTGGGCAGCCAAGAGCATGGGCAAAAGCCTGTGCGGTTTTGGGGGACTTCTGAGATCTCCTTGGTCAGTCACGCATCAGGAGGTACTCCAGACCAACAGTAGGACTTTTGTTTGATTATTCATGGCTTCTGAGAGAGGACTATCATCCAGGAGGATACCTCTATTTAAACTTTTTAAATAAATAAATATATGTATACATATATATGTAAGTTTAAAAGTGTGTACAATACTCAAACTGTAAATTTTAAACTCAAATATATATAATTTTTATACATGTCCAATTATTATTAAGTAAGTTTTGAAGGCATGATATATATTGTAGGCAAGACAAACATTAATAATGTTTGCAAACCTCTATATTAAATCATCTTGATAATTGCAATTTGGTGACACTTCATTACCATACGGCATGGCATGTATTTTCTGGCACTGTCTGTGGTAGAGACATGGATTATGAGTAAAAGAGTCTCTGCCATTGTATTTTTGGATGCTTATTAGATTGTATTATGTAAATAGTATCCCTGCCCCACAGTTCTATTTGGAACTCCATTCTGTGAAAGCTGGTTTAGTTAAAATAGGCAATACCATTTCTGAAGCTATTCAGCAGGATGAATGCCTCAGCCACCCAGGAGCAAAGGTGACTGTCCACCCTACTGCTTTGTGAACTCTCACACTTCACTCAGGACACTGTCCAGCCCTCACCTGTCCTATGAACCTAGCTGTCTGACATGCAAGGATTAACAAAGTCATAAAATTGTATTTTTAAAAGTAAGCTTATAAAATAATAGTTTTCCAGATGACCGTTTCATAATTTTTGGCTTTGGATAGATGTACTCTGCTCTCCTTGCTGTCTCCGGTCCTCCCACCCCCCTCCCCTCTTATGCCTCCACTTTCAGTATTCCTCAGACCCAGCCTCCATTTTCATGTGTGCTGTTAAATAATATCCTCCCTCCCTCTAATGTCTCTCTCTAACTTTTGCCAACACATTGTTACATTTAATATTCTAAACATTCATAACTGAGATCATCACATAAAAACTGTAGCATTTGTCTTTTGGGGTCTGGCTTACCTGATTCCATGTAATATTTGTTTGCATTAAAAAAAAAACAAAACAAATGAACGAAACCCAAAGTAAACAGATCCCCAAAACTCAAACAAAAGCACTCAAAAAAAATTCAACCTTACATTTTACAAATGGATATTTAAATATAATATCATTCTTAATTGTCAAAGAAAAAAAGTCTTCTATATGACAGGAAATATAAAGACAGAGGTATTTCAACATATTTGCTTTTAAGTTTAAATTTTATAAAGCTAACAAGTGTGAAACAAGGCTAATCCCCTCCACTTAAGCTATGTATAGTCATGCCCTCCACCTTACTAATGTGTCACTTGTGAATACATTTTACTTTTGTTTGTTGATATCACCTAACTGCCCATTTTTCTTTTAGACTTTAAAGCTGTCAAGCCGTGTTCTTGATAAAATAAGTATTGGACAACTTATTAGTCTTCTTTCCAACAACCTGAACAAATTTGATGAAGTATGTACCCATTGATTAAATGTTTTATACATTTTGTTAAAAATCAAACAACTCTAAAGGAAGATTAACCCTGCATCAGATGACAGTGATAAGTAGTAAAGCCCCACCCATCCCTAGTTAGCCTGTTTCGGGGAACTGGAACAGCTAAATTGTGCAGCAGAGCACCGTTCTGAGGTCAGCTAAAATTGCCCAACCAGTCATACCTCAGCTTGCTCTTATTAAGGTTTTTTAGATCATAATCCTTATCAGACTTTGCTTCCTTTTGATATAATACTTTAAATTGTTCCTTATTAAGCTAAATATGATACTTCGAGCAGTTCTTGTTCTATGCTGTCACATGTCACAATAAATTCAAGATCCTTGAGAACAGATACTGTGTTTTATTTGTCTTCGCATTTCCTGTTTTTAACATAGCAAGTGTTAAATAAATTATTTATGAGTTGAATACCAGATGTTGACCTATGCGGGTTGTGTGCACACACACATACACACACACACATATACACACATGTGTATATGCATGGGTATGTTTGTGTGTACAGAGCCTCTGCAGAGAATCCCTTGTTCTCATGTGTTCTATATGAAGACAATAGCTTTATTTTAAAATATTTTAATTAAAATCTGGGCACAATTCCTAAGATGAAGATCTCAGTTCCACTTGAATAAAAATATACTTGGAAATGCAGTGACTAAATTATTTAGCTTGGGGATCCTGGTCTATGCAATGATTGATTAAGGGGTCAATATATATGCTTCCGTATAAGTTTTAATGTGCTCAGACCCATGAATTCATTGATTAAATAAATTCTCAGTGCTCATTTTCTTCCACATGTGTTTCTTTGCTTGATTGTTTTAGGGTGGAATACAGCATGGCACTTGGTTTTTTGTGCTTTTATTTTTCAGGGACTTGCCTTGGCACATTTTGTATGGATTGCTCCTTTACAAGTGGCTCTTCTGATGGGGCTTCTTTGGGAATTGTTACAGTTCTCCGCCTTCTGCGGCCTTGGTTTACTGATAATCCTGGTCATTCTTCAAGCCATCTTAGGGAAGATGATGGTGAAGTACAGGTAGCGGCCTCTGTCACGGCCTGAAGGTTTTTAAATTGGGATTCTCTATGCCCTGATGAGAAAACCATGCGATATCACTAAGGAGATTACTGTTGTTTTAATTTTTTATTTCTTCACTTTACATATTGATTGCAGCCCCACCTCCTCCTCAGTCCCCCACCCTCATATATGCCCCCACTCTCCCCTTTCCTTCTCCTCACAGAATGGGGAGCTCCTCCATGGGTACCAACACACTTTGATACATTACATCATAGCAGGACAAGGTGCATCCTCTCCCACTGAGGCCAGACAAAGTAGTCCAGTTTGGGAACAGGATCCAAAGGGAGGCATCAGAGTAGATATTAATCGTAAAGGGATTATTTTAATGGTGTAAATAATACTTCTTATAATAAAAGGGAACTTCCCCCATATTGGTCTACAGAATTTCTTTTCAAATATTTTAAGGTTCAATACATTTTTATAAAGTTTATATGAACTTGAAGGAATATGTAAATTTTGTATGGAACATATTGGCCTTTTGTACCATATTGTAGGTCATTCTACCAAAATTTCTATTAATTTTACTACAGAATGAATTAGTGATATGAGTTATGTGATGTGCTTACAGCAGAGAATTTGTAGAGTTTGCTAGCTTGAATCTGATAGAAGGCTACAAATCCGGGGACTCGGGTCTTTGTTTAAGCTTTTATACATTTTCATGTGCTTCATGAAATGGAGCTAATGGCCTCTGGAGACGCTGATAAGATTAGGGACATATTCCAAAATTTATCTAACAGTGCGTGTCTGACACTTAGGAGGCATCTAATTACCTTATTTTCCCCTTTGAAACAGGGTTTCCCTGTAGCCCTGGCTGTCTTAAAACTCTCTCTCTGTAGACCAGGCTGGCCTCAAACTCTAGGTCTACCTGCCTTATCCTCCTCTGAAATTAAAGGTGTGTTCCACCATGACTCGGCTAGAATTACTTTTGTTCCCATCTATTTAATAACAAAATGTTTATGTATGTAACAAAAGAAATAGATTTCCCTACAATTTTGAGTAGTTATTAATAGATAATTTGACTTGTTTCTCTTATTGATTGGTTGATCAACTGATTGGTTTACAGAGAACAAAGAGCTGCAAAAATCAATGAAAGACTTGTGATCACATCAGAAATTATTGATAATATTTATTCTGTTAAGGCATATTGTTGGGAGTCAGCGATGGAAAAAATAATTGAAAACCTGAGACAGTAAGTTGATACAATATTGGTCCAACTTTATACTTAACACTTAAAAATGACTACTCAGATGAATTTCCAACCTGTCTGTGAACTTTCTAAAAATCAAGAATATTATCTGAGTTATTCTACTGTTTATACATCAGCTACATAAAATCATTTTTGATGAGTTAATGTTTTGTTTTGTTTTTGAGACAGTGTCTCATCACGTAGCATTGGCTAGCTAGCATAGAACTTAGTCTGCAGACCAGAAGGGCCTAGAGCTTAAAGGCATGTGCCACAGTGCCTGGTCCTGGCTTATGGTTTTACATAGTTGATTCAGTTCTTCTTTGCACTACAAGAATATTTATGCCATATTAACTCTTATAGTTCTTATAGTAGCTCATAGTTGTTTAACACCCTTAATTAAATCAATGATAAAGATGCTGGAGGATAATTAAAACCGTAAATGGGAATGCTAAATATTTACTTCTGAGAGTAAGGACTGATACTATATGGCACTGTACTTCAAGTGTTACCGATTACAAAAAGTGGGGGACAGCCACATTTGGACAATTTGTACCTGTTATTCTGAGCCTGAGGAATAGTGACAAAGGAAATTTTCTTCAGTGTTCCTTATGTAAATTGCTCACAGGAGGCAAAGTCAGTCTCTGTAACAAAAACCTCTTCCTGAGACAGAATCTGTACTTGGCACTTGTTTGTGTCTTGTCTTCTTTCACCTCAGATGAACTTTTGAAGATTAGTAAAGATTATATCTGGCAAAAAAAGGTACAGTACAGATTAATAGGTAATTACTGAGATAATTTTGGGTAAGATAAAAATTATCATTGTTGTAGCCATGTAACCATTTTTCTGTAGTTGACTTCCCTGTTCTACCAACTACAATCAAGGAACTGCTTTAGATTTCTGGGGGTGGGTGTGTCCTTAAGGATGCTACTAATATAGAGACATAGGTAGGGCATCTGAGCATTTCACAGGGAAAAGGAAATAGAGATCTGTGCAATGTTGTGAATTTGAGCCGTTTCATACTCAGGCTGCTGGAGACCTGTAGACTGTGGTAACTGAGCTACAGGTGTGTGATTAGAACAACAATGGAAATAAAGAAATGTTAAGTCCTTTGCCATGTAAATAGAGAGCGCAAAAGAGTACTTATTTCCCAAACATTATTGGTCACCTGCTTTTGTTATGCTTTTCAAGGTAAATCCGGGAAAGAAATGGCATTTTCTTTCCAGAAACATCCTTAAAGATCTTGGGGAATTGTTCAATTGATAAAAGTTGTTTTCCACATTTACAACTTGACTGTTCCACCACACCTTGCCTAAAAACACAGTCATGGCAGGGCTTATGAGGTTATCAGAGGATCCAGTTTTCTCAGGCGTCACAGTAAGCTCCCAGCTCACAGACAGGTCATTCCTGTGGCTGACGTTTTGACATTGGTATTATACCCTTCTTTTCCTCATGCTATGAAATCCATCTTTCCCGTTCTGTATTTTGAGTTGGCTAATTTTGATAGCATTTGTCTGGTTGTAACCTGTTTGATACAGCATGAAATCAGTACCTGAAAAATCTGGAGAGCGCTGACGTAAAAGGGAAAGTAAAAACTGCTTTACCCAGCAGAGCAAATACAGGATGCTCTTCAGAAGGACAGTTACCTCAGCCTGGGCCACTGGTGAACTGGGCCAAAGGGCAAATCTCCTTGAAAATAAATCTGCTTTTTATTGCTTTTTGGAAATAAAGGAATTTTTATTTTTTAATATAAAGCTGATAGAACATTTTTACGACTCATAAAATGTTAGAAATTTTAGAATAGTTTTTAGATGATTGTGTTAAGTGTTCTTGGATCCATTATTTTTTTTCCTATGTGATTTCTAACTTTTCTCAGCTGTTTCTAATATAGTTGAATAATTTTGATACTTTATGACATTTTAAAACAACTCTATCATTTTATAAATACCAGCCTCATCAATATATTTTTTATCTTTAGAAAAAAGGGGCTGCACATTTTCCTTTTAGATCTTCTGCTATGTTGTCATCTAAACATAACCACATCTCTACAAGGGAAGTATTGTGTTTACTTTAATGATGGAATCACATTTAATTGGAGGGAAGAGTAACTTTCTTTTGACACAGGTAAAACAAGCAGAACCCAAACACAAGCCATCTACAGTACAAATTTAGTGAAAGATAAAACATATAACTCATTGGGCTGATTACAATATAGGTTATACCCATGACCTTTGTCAGTGAGCTCAGCATTACATCGTTTTCTTTGAGGACTTAAAAAAGATTTCCTTTAGTTCAACCTCTTGACAATGACAGTTGTTTCTCTGGATTAGAGGTGTGTAGAAGCGTGTGTCTACAGGCCAGATGCCCCAGCTATTGTGCCTTCAGTTTGTGTTACCATTGGTCTTTGCCCACACAAGAACCGGTTGGGGAGAATCCCAAATGGCTTGTAGTCTTATGGCTTCTGGAAGACTGGGGCTGAAGTTAAGGGCTGTATTGCTCTTCATCTTCTGTTTGTCACCATCTTTTGTGCTTCTTGCTTTCTGCCCATTAAAAGCATTTAACCCTTTCCTGTATGTGTTAAATAAAACAAATAGTTCACAGCTGGAGTTCAGACTAGAGGACTGCAACTCTAGTGGTTGAGGCATGACTGCAGACACTTATCCTGAAAGGAGAGGGCAGAGGAGAGAGTAGCTACTCCCTGGGCTTTGAAGAGCCACCTGCAACTGAATTACTTGTCTTCTTTGACTAGAGTAGCTTCTGGGAGTCAGCAGGTGTGACTCGGAGATGCCCAGTAACAGACTTCTCAGGTCCACTGTATCCACACTAACATAGGAGAACTCTCTCCTCTTTGATATATATGACATTATCAGTGCTTTTTCAAAGCTACACTAGAATCTCAAAAATGTTAAGAATCTGAAGGATAACCACAAAATTGTCATTTTCAATCATAAAACTTGTAACATTGTTTCCCTTTCCACAGATCATTTCACATAATAATAAAGTTACTAAAGATATAAAAACAATATAAAATTAAAATCTACCTAGTTAATATTTAAATTAATTTTAATAATAAAAGTTCAGTTACACAATTGAAGTTTTTAAATGTTTTACAATATTAAATATTGTGTTTAAATATGTGGTATAGTCATTAACAATCATAAAAGCTATTTGAGGCCAAGAAAGGTTTTATAACTTGCACAAACTTTAGACTGTATGTTCAGATTTTATATTCTAAGACACTTGATATTTGAAAAGAAAGTAATATATCACATCTTCTTCTGTTTCCGCAGCGTGGAACTGAAACTGACCCGGAGGGCGGCCTACATGCGTTTCTTCACCAGCTCCGCCTTCTTCTTTTCCGGGTTCTTTGTCGTCTTTTTGTCTGTGCTTCCCTATACAGTCATCAATGGCATTGTCCTCCGAAAAATATTCACAACCATTTCATTCTGCATTGTACTGCGAATGTCAGTCACACGACAGTTCCCCACTGCTGTTCAGGCATGGTATGATTCTGTGGGAATGATAAGAAAAATACAGGTAACTTCCGTGACTACATCCTTATATGACTTTTGAATCATTTTAGAATTTGTATAGTGGAAAAAACTCGAAGATGAATTTCTTGATATTGGATTTGTCAATAGATAAGATTTTTTTTATCTCTTCACATGAGCCCTTACAATGAAAGTCTGATGAAATAAAATCCTATGAGATTTTGTAAGTCAAAAGAATTTAAAATAATTGTCTTTATAATCTGGAAAATTCTACCTAAGTATCCTGTGACTAGGTCAGTTCTAGGCAACTTGTAAATATCCAAAAAATTGAATAACTTCAGCAGGAAATTATAAAGTGTCCCAGCTAGCCCTAGAATGCCTACCTTAAACTTCTCTAGCCTTTCACTGGATAGTGTGAGGGATGGAAATGGCAATTTTTGGCAAGATTAATCACTGTGAAACTTCAGAATGCCAAAGTAGCTGTTAGTAGTAAAAATGTCCTAGCACTTTGAGGTAATAAGTAGTTTATTCAAGGCAAGTTGAATAAATTCGTGAGAGAAATGTCTCATTATCGTTCAACATATCTGCTTAAATATTTAACAGAGAAAGTAAATAAATCATTATGACAAACAAAATGTTGGATGGAGAATGGGCTTCTTTTAAGTGGTCTTCCTATTATTTACCTAGGTCTGATGTTACAATGATGGGCAGCATATAATTTTAGAATTTATATGTTTTATTTGACCTTTGAAACTTTTTAATTGGTTGGTAGCGATTAGAAGTAGAGAGATAACATTTGTACCCCATGCATTAGCATAGATGTATATACATACAGGTGTTGAGTGTCTTTTGAAGAATTACCTAGTAATTTAGGTCCCCACAGTTATAGCAGCTGTTGTTTAAGAGTGCCTACCCTGTTCAGCTCATCACAGTCTCTTTTCAGCTTTTTGTAGTCACCTGTTTCACCCCTGAGGTTAAATGAACTTGGGTTTTGTGACCAGACAAAGTAGTTAGTGAAGCTAGCATCATGGTGGTTCTGTGATTAACCTTATTTCTCTGTTGACATCATCATAGTTGCATGGAGGAATGAGAGAAGAAAGAGGGAGCAGAGGGCAGAGAGATAAGAGGAGAGACAACAATATCCCTGAACAGTAACACAGAAACATCTGAAGAAAATGGAAATAAATGAGACAGACCAAAAGAGGAAAAGAGAGAGGAGCAAAAGGACAGGGAAAGAAGAGGCAGGCAGGGACCAGGGAACACTTCCAGGGCACAGATTTAAGCTCTATGCTCCAGTTACCCTGAGTTGTTCTTAATGTGGTGTGCAGTCACAGGTGGGGGCCTTTCTCAGAACCCTGAAACGCACTTTCTCTATGTAGAGAAGTGATGACAGTGATGGCGCTTGTAAAGAGAGTATTGAAATAAAACAATTTGTTGTTCTTTTCATTTGTACTGCCTTGAAGTGAGACATGAATAAGTAATCATCAGGGTTTCATTAGAAATTAATAATCTATATAACAAATTTAAAAAGCAACTGTGTACTAATATCTGATATACAAAACTAATTTCATAAACAAATATATTTAAAGAGTATGTTTAGATTATGATGAATTCTACTGCTTGGTACATTAAATTTTGGACAATTATATCATTGTTTTATTAAAATTTAATTTCTAACTTCATTGTTAAAATCTTTACAAGACACTGCGGTGTTAGAGTGTAGGAAGATACAACAATACATTTTTGCTATTC
This sequence comes from Acomys russatus, assembly GCF_903995435.1. Lineage (NCBI taxonomy): Eukaryota > Metazoa > Chordata > Mammalia > Rodentia > Muridae > Acomys > Acomys russatus. The sequence continues at coordinate 23,154,248 of NC_067146.1, read as the reverse complement.
TGATTCTATGATTGAACATTTTTGGTCTCTCTATTGACTAGGATTTCCTGGAGAAACAAGAATACAAGATACTGGAGTATAACTTAATGACCACAGGCGTGGTCATGGAGAATGTAACAGCATTCTGGGAGGAGGTGAGAATTTCTAAACATTGTGGATTTTTAAAATATATGAACAATAGAGACATTTTTCATGCATCTAAATTTCTACTCAATAAAATATAAGACTCAAATGGCACTTTAATTGATATATAGCTGTTCTGTTTTGTAAAGTAAAAAATGGGGAACCAGGAACATTAAATGCAGCATAAAGCTTCTTTTTTTCTTTAAAGTCATATGATTGATTTCATATAACAGGCCAAGAAAATGATACCTCTGATACTCTGAATCTGAATTAGATTACGTTCCATATAATCTAAATCACATGTTTCTCAAGTTGTCAAGCCTCTCATGTCTTCCTCTGTACAATGAAGACATATTTTCCTATTGACTAAGATGATTTCCATAGACTGTTCATCTGAGCACTTTGCATGTAATGGTTCCTCAATGACGGGTAACTTCTCTGATCATGACATCTAAGTATTTTCTGCCTGTCACTCAGTGTTAATGAGCAGCTGCCAGCAGTTTACTCTCTGTGTGGTGTGGGTAACCTCATCCAGGCTCAGCGCCAGTGAACTGAGGACATGAAAATGCAAATCTTTGGTCCTAGTTTCAATCCTGGATTTCATGCATGCTATTCTAAATATCTTGCATACTCCTCACATACTTCATAATCATCACTCCTCAAGCTTTACTGTCCTGCTTGTTCCAGAATATTCTCCATCCCCTTTGATAGTAACACCTGACAGGCAATTCTGTGGTGAATTATACACCAAACTTTGATTAGATAAAGTTTATATTTACATATTAGGCAATTGAGGAAAGGCCTTTAGGTAAGGAGGCTACTCAAATAGCTAGGACAGAGCTAATGCCAGCCTTGGTTTCTCAGACCCCAGAGCCATTTCTAAGTCACCATATTGCACGTATGTATTTATTTGAGGATACAAATAAAGGGTTAGAGCTATAACTCAATGACAGACTAATTGCCTAGCATGGGCAATGGCCTGGGTTAAATTTCCAGCACTGAAAAATGAAGAGATAAGAAACATGAGGAAAAGAAAGAGAAGAAGAAAAAGGAGGAGAGGGAACTGTTATTTTAATGTCTACAAAACTATTTTCCGTATGTTACCCCCCATTATTGCCCTTAACAATTATCATACATGGCTGGAGAAATTTACATATTATTTGGTCCACTTACAGGAGTTTGTCTTAAATAACAACAAAAACCATGCCTTTCTGTATTTCTGTCACAATGTTATTGATTATACTAAAAGCTAAACCATCTAGTAGAAAAATTCTAGAGTTTATACATTGTAATTAACTTTAAGTGTTTAATGAATGTGAAAATGTTTTTAAGCAAGTATCAAGAACAAACAGACCACACTTTACAATTTTTATGAATAGATAGATACTGTATTTTTCCAAGTATAAGATGCATTGGACCATAAGATACACTCAATTTTTAGAGCAGAAAAACAATAAAACCAGCAATTGGACCAAAAGGCGCACCCTATTTCCACCCACCCCCGCCACTTCTAGGGGAAGAAAGTGCATCTTATGGTCTGAAAAAGACGGTAGGTAGGTAGATAGATAGATAGATAGATAGATAGATATAAAAAGGAGGGATTGCTGAGTGATGGTGGCAAATGCCTTCAGTCCAAGTACTCAGAAATCAGAGGGTGGCAGACCTCTTTGTTCAAGGCCAGCCTGGTCTACAGAGTAGGTTCCTGGGAAACCAGGTCTACACAGAAAAACCCTGTCTTTAACCCCCACCCCCAGGAAAAAAACCAACCCTAGGAAAAGGAAGCGTTCCAACTCAGATGTGATATGTGATTATAGTTCCTATCATACAGCTATATGTGATTTTTTTATTTCTTATATATTTCATATTTTCTGAAATAAGTTCCTCTGCAACAACAATAAGAAGTAGTGGCCACAATTACCTGACCCTGATCTGAGACATTACTAGACTGATGTCTCATTCATTGTGTATGAGGTTCCATCTTCCTAGACCACCCACCTATAACTATTTCCTGGTCTTGTGAAATGCCACTAAAATGTAATCGAGCAAGCATGTATATTACTTAATATGTAAATGTTAAATCAGTTGCTCTGCTCTATAGTTCCTTAGGACTTAGTAATATTTTTAATTGTAGATTCTCACACATTATAATTAATTATCTACTCATGCCTCATGCTCTAATGCTGTAATTTTTTGTGGGTTGAATTATTTAACTAAGTTTTCTAGATTGCTCACCCTGTTCCCTCCCTCCCTCCCTCCCTCCCTCCTCCCTTCCCTTTTTTTCACACTGAAGAAAGACAGTTCTCTGATGAGAGTTGAGTGGAACTACCTGTGTGACAGAACAGAAGTTAGGTTTGCATTGTAATTCCACTCTGTGAACTACATATTGTGACTGATCATTTATCCTTCTGATCAGTGTCTACAGTTTTAAAAGAGGAAGATTATAACGCTGGCCTCATATATTATACTGAACATAATTTAATGTTTATATACCAAGTCCGTAGGAAAAAAGGATATATGTATATATTCTTCTTTCCTATAGTGTTGGTATCACACACACACACACACACAAACACACTTTACCCTTTAAAACCATGTGCATTTTAATTATATATTATAAATTAACAATACATATGTATTATAATGGATCCTGAACTGTGTGTTTCTTGAATTGATCGTAAAATTATCTATGAAAATATCTGTAAATAATTGTGTTGGAATTTTAATGGGAATTGCACTGAATCTGTACATTGCTTTTGGTAAGATGGCCATTTTTAATATATTAATAGTACTGATCCATTAACATGGGAGATCTATCTATCTTTAGTTATCTTTTTCAACTTCTTTTTTTTCCAGAGACTTGAAGTTCTTGTCATACAGGTCTTTCATTTTCTTGGTTAGAGTTATAAGATATTTTATATTACTTGTGGCTATTGTGAAGGGTGTTGTTTCCCTAATTTCTTTCTCAGTTCATTTATCATTTGTATACAGGAGGTTACTGATTTCAAGTTAATTTTGTATCTGGCTATTTTGCTGAAGGTGTTCATCAGCTGGAGGAGTTCTTTGGTAGAATTTTGGGGGTCACTTGTCTATACTATCATATCATCGGCCAATAGAGATACTTTGACTTCTTTCTTTCTAATTTGTATCCCCTTGATCTCCTTCAGTTGTCTTATTGCAGTAGCTAGGACTTCATTTACTATGTTGAATAGATGTGGATAGTGGGGACAGCCTTGTCTTGGCCCTGATTTTAATAGAATTACTTTAGGCTTCTTTCCATTTAATTTGATATTGGTTAATGGCTTGTTGTATATTGCCTAGCAATTGGGAGCAAGGCTGTCTCTGACATGGTCGTGGTTGCCTGCTTTTGGGTCACTTTCCCCCAGCAGAACGGCCTTGTCTGGCCTCAGTTAAAGAGGCTGCACTTAGTCCTGATGTGACTTGGTGTGTTGGGGCAGGTTGCTACAGGGCAGGGTGGAGGCTCCCCTTTTCTTAGGTGAAGGGAAAAAAGAAATGGGGGAAGGCGATGGGAGGGCGAGACTGGGAGAAGAGGAAGGGCGTTGCGATTGGAATGTAGAGTGAATAAATAAAATAATGAGAACAAAAGAAAATACCTGAAAACACTTCTTTTTGATGTGTCTAGGGATTTGGGGAATTATTGGAGAAAGTACACCTAAGCAATAAGGACAGAAAGCTTTCCAATGGTGATAACCACCTTGGTGTTAATGGCGATAACCACCTCAGTTTTGGTCATCTCTGTCTTCTGGGAAATCCTGTGTTGAAAAACATCAGTTTTAAGATAGAGAAAGGAGAGATGTTGGCTATTACAGGATCTACTGGAGCGGGAAAGGTACTGTCTCTTTAAATTTTTAATTTTTTTTGAGAAATTCATACATGAATACTGTGTTTACATAATTTCCATTCCCTATCTCCATCTCCATCTCCTTCCTGTTCCAACTCTTTCCCCTCCTCACTCCCATTCAAATTCATCGCCTCTGTTTTGTTTATTACTATTACCATATATAATGTACTAGATCTATTTTGTGTTGTTTATATGCACATGTGTTTAGAACTAATCACCTGAAATTGGAAAAGCTATCTAGAAGCTCATTTCTGGAGAAAATTGATTCTCCCTCTCAACAACGTTTGTTTGCCTGTAATTTTTCTTCTAGAGGATGGGACCTAGGTCACCATGTCGACTGATGATGTCATCATGTAGGACTTGTTTAGGTAACAGTTTTTTTTTTTTTTTGATAGGTGTAGCAATATCTCAGTTCTCTGACTCTTATGATCTTTCAGCTTTTCCTCCACAATTTGCCTTGAGCCTAACTACTGAGGTTGCACTGTGGATGTATCAATTGGGGCTGGGTAACCCATGATAAATTAGTCTCTGCTTTTTGACTAGTTGTGAATCTCTGCAATAGTTTCCATGTACTGCAATGTGATTTTGATAAAAGAGGTGAGAACTCCACTTATCTGTGTGTATAAAGATAAGTACTGGGAACTCAGTTAGAAATTGTATTAGTTTACAAATATGGCAGTGGTAGCATCTCTTCTAAGGGCCACGTCATCACCAGGTAGTTAGTTAGGCTTACATTACTAGATTACTAGGTATGAATTCAATAGTCTTAATGAGTTGACCTTGGGTTCAATTAGAGAGCTGTTGGTTACCCCAAGGATGCCACTGTTGTACCAATATAAGTGTTGTATATTGCTAGGACAGTCTTTTGGGAGGGTGCTATTCCTCTTCATTAAGAATTAAGTTTACCATTCATTTCTCCATTTTCTTTAGTTTGCAGTATATGCAATATTTCAGAGAAATTCTTTTATCAACATAGGAATATTTGAGTGTAATGTTTCCTTAAAATATAAATTGTTTCATTAATATTTTGGTCAGGATTTTAGTTATTCACATTATTTCTTGTGACTTTTTTCTATATCTTTATATTTTGTATAAAATTTAACCTTGTCATACATATAGAGGACTTTCAGTAAACTATTGGTTTAAAAACTATCCCTTTAAACATTATTTACTATAGATCTAAGTTTCAGAGCTGGTACAAAAAACATCATGGTTTAGATTTGATCTCTCTCTCTCTCTCTCTCTCTCTCTCTCTCTCTCTCTCTCTCTCTCTCTTTCTCTCTTTCTCCCCTGTCTCTCTTCTCTCTCTTTCGTGTATGTATGTATGTATGTATGTATGTATGTATGTATGCATACGACCACTTTTAATTTATAGATTTTTTGTTGAATGGACCCAGTTTTCCTTGTTGTATACGATATCTCAAGTGAAAGATTTAAAAAAAATGTTATTCAGTGCCTATCCTACTCCCCACCAAGTCCCAAGAACAGTCTATTATGCTTATATAAATTTATGGTCTTTGGAGAGACATCTGACAAAATCTAATCTGCTAGAAGGGAAAACTGTGCAAAGATCTAATTTCACTGCAAAGAGGCTTTATCTTGAGGCATTATCTGTCATGCAGATAATGGTAGACACTTGATTTCTAGTCGTTACCTAAATAACACAGTGAAAGACCAAAGAAATGAAATTTGACTTGAGTATGTGCTTCCTGATGTTGGGCAGCAAGTATTTGCTGTGGAGATCTATAAAGCAGATCTTGTTGCTGTTAGAGTGCTGTTTAGAGTATCCTTCAGTAATGCATAAATATGTAAGTCCCTAAAATCTATTCCAGGATATAAGGAAGGAATGAGTGTGAAAGCAAAGGAGGAAAAAACAGAGGAAAGAGAGAAAGAAGGAAGGTGGGCTGTTATAAAATAAAAATGAAAATTGAAGATCCCGAAAGGGAATTTGTTTCTATTTTATATTAGTATATTAAAGAGGGACAGCTTTATTTTGAAGAGTTTTATCTGAGAGTTTAGAAATAAAATCCACAAACAATTCTAATTATTGTACATTCTGCTGCTTCTTCTTTTCAGTAGTTTCCCTATAAGTGACATGGGCTTTTTAAATAAAGTAGCTGTAGTTTTATATTTTCTTCTTACAGAAAAGCTTGCTCCTCAAGTGTTATTTTTCCCTCCCTTTCTGATATGCAATTAGTAGCAATTTTCAGTATTAAAACAAAATGATGCTACAGGAGTCTAAACTGATACAAAAAGCCACAAATGACCTAAACCAGACTTTTGGCTTAGAAGAGCAATTTTGTGTTACACAAAATTTTAAAAATGAGTTGTTCTTATACTTAAGATCAACATGTAAAGTAAATGTAAACATAGCTTTGTAATAATGAATTATTGATTACAAGTTACTGAAAATTGACCCTCAGGCAATTCTATGAAAAACTGGTGAATAAGTAATCGCATTCTGAGACTGCTCTGACCTCTCCGGAAAAGTTGCTATGAAAACAGAGGAACGTGGAGTGTGATAACTCAGTCAGGGACTGTTTAGTTGCAATAATAGGAAAGAAAACTTTATCATGTGCCTGGGAAAAGGGTCTAGCCACTATATAGGTTTTAATAACTGAAATATTAACATTCAAGGTTAATTTTTACCTCTCAATTTAATAACTTGTATGATGTACCATCATATAGTTACAGACGTTTTATATAGGTATTTTCAGAGCAACATGGACATGTATTAAAGCTTTTTAGTCTTTGGTTATAATTTTTTTTTTAAGATATCTAGTTAAGTGAGAAAAGAAAAGCAAATTTTTTGTAGTATGCTATATTAATCCTACTAATTCAAGAATACTAAGGAATCTCTAAATTATGATTTTTAGAAAAATTTGTACTTTGTTCTATTGGTTACATTTATACTATTTATGCATGCTTCTTCTTCTTCTTCTTCTTTCTTTTTTTTTACATTTTTAACACATAAGGGATTCTGATAAAATCAGTACTTTCCTTTCCCTTACTAGCTATTTTTCTTTCTACTAAATGGTGTAGTGGGTTAAGAGTACTTTCTGTATAAACACAGCGACCTGAGTTTGAATTCCAAACTCCCACATTAAATTTTTTCTTAAATGGGCGTCGGTGCACCTGTACATTGATTGAGAGGCCAAGACAGTAGGATCTTAGGAGATCACTGGCAGCCAGTGTAGCTGCAACTACAAGTTTTGGTTTACTGAGAAACTTTACCTCCAGGAAATAAGAAGAGACATAGAATATACCTAATGTCCTGCTCTGGCCTCCACATACACACAGAAGGGTGCAGGCACCCACATATTCATATTTAGGCAACACACACACACACACACACACACACACACACACACACACACGACATTCAGGTTTTCTTAAGGAGATAAATTTTCTATTCCTCACCCTTCCCTGTTGCCTGGTTTATATATACTTGGTTTTTACTAAGGACTCCTCTTGTAGAGCACATAAAATATTTTAGTTCTTTTCTTGCTTTTTTATTTTTATAATTATAGAAAAGTGGCACACAAAGAAAGCATTAAAATTTTTAGCATTTAATTTTTAGCATTCATTAAAGATGAAAACGAATTTTCTTAATAAGATGGAAATACTTCCTTATTTTGTGTGAATAATATTGATAAGTCTTCATTTTATGATAGTTCTTTTTGCTTATTTCTTGGGTTGTCACAAAAAGTGAGGAAGGCTGTCCAGATGTGCTTCTTGTCTGCCTAATATCCATTTAAAGAGGAAGATAACACTGAACCTACATTAGTTTATTGTGATGAATAAGCACACTCATATAGTTATAGAGCATAGAGGCAGTACCTTCCAGTATGCTCTCAAGAAATGTTCACTGCTACCAAACACATACCTGCAAACCAATCCCAGCATATTTAAGTAGGGACTCAACTCTTGGTGAACTTTGATCATGAATGTAGTGCATTTCCCTCTGTGTTGCCAATATCTTCCATTCCCTTTGTATTTTCAGGTGCCTAGAAAAGTTCTTCAATCATGATGTTCTCAAAAATTCTATAATCAAATGTGGTAATAGACTCTTTAAACATTGGAAGACTTCTGATTAGAATAATTAGAGGCAAGTAAAACCAAGTAATTTGACCAAACAACTTAGCAATGATTTCTATTTGTAGACATCACTCCTGATGATGATTTTGGGAGAACTGGAAGCTTCAGAGGGAAAGATTAAGCACAGTGGAAGAATTTCATTCTGCTCTCAGTTTTCTTGGATTATGCCGGGTACTATCAAAGAAAATATCGTCTTTGGTGTTTCCTATGACGAGTACAGATATAAGAGCGTCGTCAAAGCTTGCCAACTACAGGAGGTAAACAAATTTATGAAAAATGCTGACTGTATTAGCTACTTGTCTCATTGTTATGATACAGCCCTGTGACAGTGCAGCTTGAGAAAGGCCGGGTTTAGTTTAGGTTGCTGTAACAGGAGGATACTGTCCGCTGAGGCAAGTGAGTGAGATGGCTAGTCACATTGCGCATCCATGTTCAGACGCAGACAGAGAACTGGAATTGGGGCCGCGGCTGTGCATCAAGGTCAAGTCCTAGCAGGCTGCTTCCTCCAGTGTAGCTCCTCCTCCTCCTAAAGCTTGTGTATCCTCCTTAGCCTCGCCCAGCTGCAGGCTAGGTGCTCAGACACCACTGTGGCTATTTACATTCAAACTGCTGCACTGATTGTGCTCATTAAATCTTCAGACTATAAATCAAGCATGCCTCTAGGAGTAAGCTATAGCCAGTGGGTCATAAATAAAACCCATGATTCCTACTTTAAGCTTGCACATTTATAAGTAGATGCAGTTTTTTTTTTTTTTAGTTGCATTTGGGTTTTGTAGAGATAAAAATTCTTTACACACTGGGTATCGTACATCATGATGCAATCCCAATACTCAGAAGACTGAAGCAAGATCATGAAGTTGAGCCCAGTCTTTGCTGTATACTGAGTTCCAGACCCATCTGGATTGCATGGTAGGATCATATAAAAAACAAACAAGCCAAGACTCTTCATGATCAACAGTAGTATTTTGTGTGTACTCTGAGACCACTGTGGAAGGAGAAGCTATCTTATAAAGCATTGGGTTAAATTTGAAGAAGATATCCATGATCTCTCATAACCCCTTCTTTTACAACCTGGAAGTTGACATATTCTGGGTTTGTTACCAGAAAAAGATCTGTTTCTAGAAGGGTCTTTGTGGGCAAGAACTGGAGGACGTGATAGGTTTTACCTGGCTTATTTATGGGGCCTAAGGGGTGAGGTGGGGTGATAGTTCTTGCTAGATTTAGTTTTTGCTTTGAATATGTATTTTTTCATATAAATGATTTTACAGATGGTATTCTGAGTCCCCAAAGTCAATCTATAAAAACGTATACAACCTAAATATAGCATTTACACATTACTGGTATTAAATTTATATCTGCGAGTCTCTCATCCATGGGACTAGTATTTCCACATGGGTAGGTCAAGGGAATATTTAGTTGAAGAAGATTGTGTATTTTGAAAGGTTCCTGTATTAATAATGGAGTATTATATGGTATTAAATTATATCTCAAAAATGCTGTTAAAAATAATAAAAGGAGGAAAGTCAAAAATATATTGTTTTTCTTTTGGTTACAATGTCATATTAAAATTCTTTTAGGGCATATGATTTATGTATTTTAGTATATTAAAATGGTTGTGCAATGATGGTCACGGTTTTAATACCTCTAAAAGAAACTCCATACCCATTAAGAATCAAAGTGTGTGTGTGTGTGCGTGTATGTGGATGTGTGTGTGTCTGTGCCAGCTCTAAGCAACCATTAATCTGTTGCCATAGTTTCTCCTGTTCTACATTTTATATAAAGGGAATTTATTGAGAATTTCTTAAAAGGATCCAATGTAGTTTTTCTAATTCATTCCCCTACTGTCTTCCTTTTAAATTCTTCCATACTGCCTCCAACCACTTCCCCACCCTCATCTACACTCCTGTTTAACCCTCGGTGTTTAATCAGTGCTCCCACTGAATGGCTGTATACCCAAGCATATACTGGCAGCTCTAAAGAAATTTTAAAGTAGAAATAGTCTCTATCTAGAAAACACCTACTAAGAATTGTTGTATTTTTAGACAGTATACCAAAAGTGGTAGAAATAGATCAGTAATTAATTTAATTGAAAACAAAACAAAAATGTTTTAGGAGTAAAAAAGAAAAAACATAGACTCCAGCTGTGTCTGCTAAGAAGTAGCCTCCAGATGGAGAAGAGGGTAATATCCTTAGTGAAATGGTTCTCTGCTAAGACCACAAGAAAGGCTCATGACCCCGAGGATCCTTTATTAGTAACATTAGAGCTATGATAAAAAACAGAGAAAAAGTTAGGCTGGACATAAGAAGTAGGTGAATTGGGTCTGATTGTTAAGATTAAGTGAGGAAATTGGTGCCCAACAAAGCATTTGGTTCAAAATTCTTTCAGTGAACATTATTTTTGTTTCTTTTGAAGTATAGAGTCATACCACTACAGAGAAAAACAGGAGAAGTATCTTGAGAACCGGCTGCTCTTAGTGAGTGAATACTGTGGAGATAGAGTGGGTAAGGAAGAGGAGGAAAGCCATGAAACCAAAGAGTAATGAAATGAATATGAACTTGATATTGGCATCACTGGTCATGGGAAAAATGACAACAGTGGTGTTTTAAAGTTTTTGGCTTGCATGACATAGTTAACAGAAGTTTGGTATCTATCTATGGTAGAAATCAAATGATAGCAGATGTGGGGGGCTTGGGGAATGTGGACATACTGGCTCTCTGCTCACTCAATATCAGTGAGAGTTGGAAGTAATCCCACTTCCTCTGTGTGTGTGTGGGGGGGTGTGTTTTAATACAACAGTTATCTGCATGATTCCTTTATGTCAGACTGTTCTGGTTTGATTTTTGGTACTGTGATTTTGATCAAAAGCAACTTAGGGGAGGAAAGAGATTATGTGGCTTATACTTCAGGGTCATAGTCTATCATTGAGGACGTCAGGGAGGGACTTGAAGCAGAAGCCAAGAAGGAATGCTCTTTGTCTTACTAACAGGCTTATGCCTTGCTAGCTTTGTCATACAGCCTAGACTACCTGCCAGGAAGTGGCACTGCCCACAGGCAGGCTGGGTTCTCTTACATCAATTAGCAGTCAAGACAATGTCCCTCAGGTAGCCACAGACCAGTCAGTCTGGGCAATCTCCCAACTGAGATTTCTTCTTCCCAGTGACCTCAGTTGTGTCAAATTAACAATAAAAACTGACTTCACTGTAGGAGGGTCATGGTGTGTATCACTGGAACACTTAGTCAATCTTCATGTCAAAGGATTTATAAGACAAAATTTGGGGATACATACCTAAGGTTCCAATTCCCAAATATTATGGAAATTGTTGGATTACTGTCAGTGATGGGCTTTGAGCCTACTTGGATAATTCAGGAAGCCTGTCTCTAAGAGAAGGCTTCTTGAAGAGTAAGTCCAAAAGATAAATAACATTATGTATGAAAGAAACTGAATAGAAACTTGGGGTTTGGAACCACTTCCTTAATACGGGGGGGGGGGCGGTATAAGCATCTTGGTAGAGCCAGAGTGTAATTAAGGAGGCTGAGTGAGCAGGAATGGAGTTGGGGAGCTAGTCTTGGGATTTCATCTCGAAGAACTTTGAATTCAAGAGTGCTGCTAGAGGTTTGACATTTACCCCTGTCACTCTGTGGTGATGGAGAGCAGATTTAAGGTGGTGATAAGAATCATGCCAGGGAGTGGGTATTAAATGAGCCAATTCAAGACAAGTTAAAGTATATAAATGCAGGTTTATTGGGAGCAGCTCTTGCCAGATTCACCAGTCCCAAAGAACAGAACCAGAGAAGTTGCCGTGCATGGGGAGACAGAAAAGTGTGCCTGCAGAGAGAGATAAAGGGGGCAAAGGTGAACCAAAATGTCTGGATTATATAGTGAAGAGCCTCTGGGGGAAGGAAAGGCCTGCCAGTGGACTGGAGAGTTCGGGGTGGAATGCAGGGTATTCCAGCTATGCCCTGTAGCAGGTAGGGCCAAGAGGACAGCATAAATAGCATATACTTTGAAGTTGTACAAACCTGGGTTATAAAGTTATTTAACTTGTTCAAATACTGGGATTTTTCCCTCTGCAATATAAATCTAATATTCCCCTTTCTATAGCTGAAGGAGAGTTCTCTAGTACATAGAGAGTAAAGCACTCATTATTATTACTGTCAGTCATAATAGTAGTGCTCTGTTCATGCTGTGGCTAGAAGGACAGAGACTAATAGGAAGCTATTTCAGTTACACGGATTATGGTCATGATGACAAGAAGAGACAAAAGGTATGCAAAAGAATTGTGGGAAAACAGGAAGGTCATGTCTGTGTAATTTTCATTCATATGAAAGGACATCAGTAAAAAAAATGGCCATTTATGGAGAATAAGTTAGTACCACAAATAATTTTTTAGAAGGATATAAATTGGTTAAAGATGAAGAGATCTGAGTCTTTGAACAACTACCCGAAAGGGGACAAGCATAGGTCATGGCTTCAAGAAGGACACAGAGACATGAGAGAAAGGTAGAAGGGTCAGAGATTTGGAGGGTAAATACTAGGTAAAGACTCAATAAATACTTATAAAATGGTTATTATCCCTATTTCTCATTTTAAGAGTATTTCTTACACAGATCTTTATTCAGTTCTAGAATATTTCCTGTTGTTTTGCTTTCAAGTATGACTTCATTTTTATTATTCTCCAAAACTTCCTATTAACTGTGTTGAAACTATCATCTGCTCTGTCCCCTACAATGCTAGAAATTGAATTCAGGCCCTTGCTTAAGCTCTATCATTTTATCCCTAGTTATACTCCAAATTCCTCATGATTTCTTGTAACTGTTTCCATTTCATTTGTCTATGCTTTATTCTGAGTATCTAGGTTCTATTTCTAAAATTTTTATTTTTGAGACTATACCATTATATCATTTTCCCTTTTTTCCCTCCAAACCCTGTTATGTACATCCCCCTCCACCTTGCTCTCATTCAAATTAATGCCCTCTCTTTCTTCAAATGTTGTTACGTAGACTACCTTCAACATTCCTTCCCTGCTTGTAGTTCTTTGCCTAGGATTGAGGCTCCTGAAAATTTCCCCTTCTACATTAACATGTCCATTGGCATCATTGTTGTTATTGGTTATCTTCTTAATTTACAAATTACCCTTATTTTTCTTAGTTAAATTAAATGTCAAAGCTTTTTTATTGTTAAAGAATCTCTAAGTCTTTGTTCCTTTTTGTCCTGCTGCTTTTTGCAACCAGTTAGAATATTTAATTACCTTATGAAAGGCAAAGGCACACAGGATTTTTCTTAAATCACCTTGAACTTTAAAATGGCAAATGTAGTTTTACAAGGAACTAATAAATATAACCTATATTATAATTATTTTATTTATTTATTTATTTATTTATTCACTTTACATCCTGATTGTAACCCCATCCCTCCTCACCTCCCAATCCTACCCTTCCTCTCTCTTCCCCTTTCCCCTATGTCTTAGGAAAGGAAAACTCCCCTTCCCATCCACCCCAGCTCATCAAGTCACATCAGGACTGAGTGTGTCTTCTCCCCTGTGGCCTGCCAAGGCAGTCTCCCACCAGGGGAAAGTGACCAAAAAGCTGCCAACAGAGTCCGTGTCAGAGACAACCCCCAATAGTAAATCCTTACTGGGTGACTGTTTTGGAAATGGTTTGTGGTACATGTTAGTTGAAAGAATTTTGTTCAGAAAAGGCTCTGTGAATGTTAGTCTCAGAATCTGAGCAAACACTTTCTTTAAAGCACACACTTGTGAGCATCTAGAAATGATTGTGCTTGTCTGACAATAGAGAAAACTATCACGAGCCTCTCCAGTTTGTAGTGACTGAAAAGTCCATGTTTCTGTTACATAAAGGCTCACATTTTGGATAAGGTCCGTAAAGAACATCAATATAGTATAATCTCTATGAATATTCATATAATCTCTACTAATCCCTTTTAAGCATGTAGGAATTTTGATCACAGGAGCACAAGATACCCACAGGGTCCTTGATGGCTAACTAGCTTGGCACCAACACAAGAATCCCTCAGTATAATTTGTGGGTAGTCCTGCTTGCCAATTCCAAACATTCATGACTCCATTTTCATTTTGACTGCTGAAGGTGATCTGTTTCCTAATGTGCTGCATGGAGGCTTGGAATTAGAGATGAGGATGGGGCCTATTCCTCATGTTTGTTTTTGTTCCTCTCTAAGATCTTCAAAATGTATGTCATGTATGTCATGACGCTCATGTCCTAGGAATAGGTTGGTGTGTGTGTGTGTGTGTGTGTGTGTGTGTGTGTGTGTGTGTGTGTTTGGAAGGGCAATACATGCACAACATATTTCACATAGTTTTCTGATATCAGTTGGTTGTTGGAAATTATTCACTAGATAAGACAAGTAAAAGCCTTTATCACAGGGAAGGGCACAGTGGTAGTTCTGTGTTGATAGAATAATAATTTATAGCATGCAGTCTCAAATGAATAAGTTATGTTGGTATTTTTTACTTTTGACCTCTCTTTGGGGGAAAACTTCATATCCAACTTTATAAAAATGAATTTGAATCTAGATTATAATATAATGGACTTGTAGGTGATTGAGAGTCATTTGCAAAACACTTGTGCATCCTTGTGTCTGTTGACTGTTTCTTCATTTTCCTTCATGGTCTTTAGGGTTTTCCTTGATAATTAAAGGTTCACTACCCAGCATTAGGAGCTGTGCTAGCTTTAAAAAAGGTTTAGTATAATTAAACCCCAGACAAATTACATATCTTTATGAAATTATAGTCCTGTGTCAGTACTGAGAGAGACAGCTTAGACTGTTCTCTTGCCCACCTTTCCTCCATCGCTTTTATCTTTAATTTCACGTAGCCCACTGACAAGAGAATTCTAGACATGCCAGTGTTTGGGTAATAAGTGATTGGACTGTCTCTACTCAGTGACTCATTTTCTATAGTAGTACCTGGGTTTGGAGGAGTAATTGACTTTTATAATACTGTATGGGGGGGAGTAGGGATGGGGCATGTGTAGAAGAGGCCAGTGGCTTAGGATATGTAATTGGGTTCCACAAAATTGTGTGATGCTTTTCGAACCACAAAATGATCCTCAGTAAGTAGACATCTACCCTGACAGACATTACACGGCATTGCAGCAGAGATATTTACTATGCAGACTAAAGCAGGTAAAAGGTGCGTACCTTCTCTTCCATACCTGCTTAACAGTTTTTGTATTTAACATGCTAGAGAAAATACTGAGAAGGAAATTGCCAAGAATTCACTAAAAGATTAAAAGAGAGAATTTGGCAAGAAGTAATGAAAATTTGGGAGGGAAATGAACAGAGAAACATGGCTGTTGTAAAAAATAAATTCCATCATAGAAATTCCACATGACTAACTGAATTTGAATTTGACCTCTGGGTCTCCAGGTGCTGCCAAGACCAACCTAGAAGAAGGTGAGACTTAACCTTTGAATAGTCAACTTACCAAGGTAGGATAATTCACAACCCTACAGTAAGAAGTAATGAAAAGATAAAGGTGCCAGGGCTTAGCATTTGCAGTAGCTCAGACATAATGGATAGCCAAAGTAGATATCTGACACACATTGAACTATGTCCCTTTCAACCAGAATAAATCATATTGACCATGCCCTGAGCTACCTATAATTTTCTGCTGATCGGTGGTTAGAAAACACTGGATATTATTTACTGTAACGTGAAGCCACGATACTTTATACAACTACTGAACCAGAACTAAATGGGAATGCCATAGTGCTTTATGGCCTGAACTCTTATTTCATTTCATTTGAGCCCTGGAACTTAAAAAATAGTTAGTGACTATACAGAACTGGCCCACTGAGTTGTCACTTCTAATTTATTTAGTGACAGTTTTACCCAGTCTGCAGTTGGGGCGAGAATGTGCTGATTTCAAACTGTAGTCTAGGCTTTGGGTCTGAAAAGCATGAAGTTTAGGAGCTAATTATGAGGTTAACAAATCAGGGTTCTTACGTCTCCAAAACCAAAATAGCCAGGGATTGCTACTCCTAGTGCGATTTGGTCAAGCCACCCGAGCGGTAGTGTAGGAATATAATTACAACTGTCTGAGAAAAACTACCCTATGAACAGGTAGTGAAACTGGACTATTTAGGCCTGGCCTTCAAAAAAATTTAGGCCGTAAAACAGAAAATGTAACAACAGTAAAACTTCCAAAGACAAAAATCTTTTTATAAAATTCTTATGATTTATTTTCCAGTTTCAATCTTTTTAAAGAAGTAGGGATCTAGAGTCAGAGTTTTTCATATTTAGGGATAAATAGTTTGATGATAAACAAAGACATTTTTAAAATATATAATTTTAGATCCAGGAGGGTGCTCATAAGCAAGATATCTGAAGCAAGATTTTGACATCTTACTGGACTTATAACTCTATAGGTGTTCTTAGAATCTTTTCCAGGAAAGGGACCTTGGTGTTTCCAGAGTTTAGTAGAAAGTCTTCTCTAGGCAGGCGGATTGTACTACCACTGTCACCATTTAGAAGTAATCCCATAATGAGAGGATACATATTTTTATTTATATTTTATTTATACCACTTAGTTCATATTGATGAATTAAAAAGAAATCAACCTGAACAACTTTTTGTTGAGTTCCTATTGTAATCATGGTACTGAACTAAGCATCTCACATGTCACCTGCAGGTATAACAAGAAACTTGTCTACAGTGAGGTTTTGCCTACAGAAACTTAAAGCAGGAAGACATATTATTCAGTGAATACTTATGAGTAAAAGTACTGAACTAATAACTATACCAGGCTCTGGGAATTACATTGATGAGCAAGGCACAATGCTTATTCTCAAAGAAGTTTTTTTTTTTTTATGTTAGTAGAGAAAAGGAACAATTAGAGGCTAGTGTAGGTTGATATATTCTTTATTTCTTAGGGTTCTTACATAAGGAAGTAACAGTGTGGTCCTAACAGATCAGGGAAGTTTCCCCAAGGAAGTGACATCTAAAGTGAAAGATGAATGAAGAAGCAGAACATTTCAGGAAGGGAATGGACTGGACATGGGCTGAGAACCAAAAGAAGACACTGCACTAGGCAGCTAGAGTTACTGTACTACACATTGAAATAAGCACAAATCCTTTGGCAACATGGGGAGCTGTATGTATGCAGTATAGTACGCATAGGAGTGAAAAAAAGGATAGGTGATGAGAGGTGAGTCGGTAAAGGGTAGGTATATTCTGAAGAACCTGTTATGCTACAGTTAAGAAGTAGCATTTCATATAAGGGTTATGAGAGTAACAGAAGGGTTTCCATTAGGAGGCCATACTATATATTTACCTTTTACAAAGTTCTGAGCGTAGGGTGGAATGGCTATGCTCTAAATTAAAGGAGTAGCAAAGCTAATGGCAGGTAGATAATTTTGGGGGTTGTTTCAGTGATTCAGATGATAAATAAAGTTGTCCTACTAGAAAGGAGAAAGACAAAATAGTTCTCATTATAAAACTGTACAATACATATTTAATATGGGGATTAAAAAAGTGGTATTAAAGATATGGCCAAGTTTTAACATTTTAATTTTATTTAATAAATTTTGAATTTTATTTTTTTTAATTTTTTATTATTAATTTATTCTTGTTACATCTCAATGGTTATCCCATCCCTTGTATCCTCCCATTCTTCCACCCCCCCTCATTTTCCCCTTATTTCCCTCCCCTATAATTGTTCCTGAGGGGGATTACCTCCCCCTGTATATGCTCATAGGATATCAAGTCTCTTCTTGGTAACCTGCTGTCCTTCCTCTGAGTGCCACCAGGTCTCCCCCTCCAGGGGACATGGTCAAATGTGAGGCACCAGAGTACGTGAGAAAGTCATATCCCACTCTCCACTCAAGTGTTGAGACTGTTCTGACCATTGGCTAGATCTGGGTAGGGGTTTAAAGTTTACCACCTGTATTGTACTTGGCAGTTTATTAAGGTAATTGACACATATAACACATATATTTGTCATATACTGTATGATATGAAATGCATGTAGCAAGTATATATATCTGTAATTTGCATGTTACCTAAAGAGAATATTTAAGTTATACTTTCTAGGTCAGGTATTATGTACTATACTTGTGATCTCATTACTAGGAGACAGAGACAAAAGGATTCTCCAAAATTAAAGTCAGCCTTGTCTTTGTAGTGAGTTCCAAGCAAGCTGGGGCTACAGGGTGAGACTATGACAGAAACAATAAACAAACAAATAAAACCACAACTATTCACTGAGAAATGACCAAATATAAGATGTAGTATGCCTGTAGCCACCATGCCACACATTAGATCTCTAGAGCCTCTTCGTCTTGTCTAAGATATTGCATCCTCTATATACTTTCCTATTCTCCTCTCCTTTCCTCATCAAGATTTATCATAGCCATCCAGGTAGATGATGAGACTATTTGCTGAATCAAGCTGATAAGATTAAGACATCGTTCTTCATTATGGAAATTGGAAGTGATATGGAACCATGAGGATGACCTTGATAGAAAGGTTTGGTTAGATATGGACATGAAGGTATCCTCAGCCTATAGATTATAAATGAAGACACAGAAGAACATGAGGGTACCAACGCAGATTATTGTCAAAATATCTAATGGATGATAGACTGTCAATATTTAAGAGGTGGCAAGTGAAAGGGATTTAAATGTAAATAATACAAAGAATGGGCTAAAAGTTAGTACTATGAATATAGAATAATGTAGCTGGGAAAGTCAAGGAAAGAGCATGTTTAGTAGACAGTACTCAACAGTGGGATTTTCTTTGGAAAGATTAGGGTTAATAAGAACTCATTAATTTTTTTAATGTATATAAATGTGTATCAAAAAGTATACAAATTATTAAGACGAGCAGCAAGCAGGCAAGGCATACTAGCAGAATATATAAATAAACTCAAGCTTGTTCATAGTTAAATAGTCCAAGGGGAAGAAGCAAGCAAAGGCTCAGTACAGAAAATCAGACATAACTTACAGCGTAAAAAGGCCAAATCCATAGAGAGTGTTAATGAGTCTGAGACCAATTAAGTGAAGGGGACCTTCCTTTGGAGAATTAAAAGAATAAAAATAAAACACTGCATATGAAAACATAAAGTCAAAATAATGGGAAGTTGGAAGACTTCATATTTGTATTTATTCAAACTTATTTACCAAGCTGCTTTGTGGCATCATTATTCTGGTAACTAAAGACACAATTAGACAGGATCTCTGCGTTTAGCTACTCAAAGGAGGTAACATTAGTACAGCATAAAACAAAAACAAAAAAACAACTGAAGTCAGCTCTAGAGAAGCAGAAGATTAGATCGGGACATCAGAGGTGGTGGGTTTGAAGCGCTTCTAAGAAACTTGAGTTGCAAGAGGCTTAGTGGCAGGGGAAACACAGAGCAGGAATGAATTCATGATGTTCTACAGAAGTAATGTGTTCTTTTCCCCAAGATTGGATTTGTCCTTGCATTAGGGGTGGGCATAACGAGAGAGTATAAGGAATTGGTACCACTTAAATGTCCGTAAGGTTAAGATAAGAATTATCCAGAGAGTTTTCATGTACCTACATTTAAGGACAATTAGACAGACTTTGAAATGTGCTATCTAGAAGTCTATGACTAAACGAGTCTAAATGAGGCATAATGGGATTACAGACAGTGACATTTGAAAGGATGCTTGGTTGGTTGGTTGGTTGATTGATTCCATTTTGTAAAAGCCAGTGAGGTCCAGTTCTCACACCATTCTCTAGGTGAAGGGGAGTTCAGAAATCTCAGCACTTTTCTATTCTTAGGGACTTTCAACGGACACATTAAATCAGTGTACTCCTTGGTTGTTCTTTTAAGAATGATTGAGCTATCCATTTTGAATTTGAATACTGATCTATACACTAAAGCAATACATAAATACTAATAGTTATGTTTATATTCACAGGCTCACACACACATTAAAACTGGTTCTAAAACAAGAGTTTTGTTTGTGTGTACATATGTATGATATGTATAGGTATGTGCTTGCCTGTGTGTGAATGTGTGCATATCATGGTAAATGTGCAAAGTCAGATGGCAACCTTGAATACTGAGCTCTACTTTCCACCACGTTTGAGGCAGGGTCTCTCTCTCTCTCTCTCTCTCTCTCTCTCTCTCTCTCTCTCTCTCTCTCTCTCTCTCTCTCTCTTTCTCTCTCTCTCTCTCTCTCTCTCTCTCTCTCTCTCTCTCTCTCTCTCTCTCTCTCTCTCTCTCTCCTCTCTCTCTCTCTCTCTCTCAACAGCTGTGAGCTTCTGAGCCTCAGACAGTTCTCCTGTCTCTACCTCTTGTCTTCTAGTACAGGCATGATGGGATTACAGACACTTGAGGTACTTTCTAGTTTCCATGTGGGTTCTGGGTTTCCAAACTCAATTGTCAGGCCTGTGGAGCAGGCAATCTACCAACTGAGCAAGCTTTCCAGCCCAAAGCCTTTAGTGTTAATATCTACTGTAACACCAGTTTGTATATTTTCTCAGTCATTATAGAATTATATTAAATACTGACTTTAGTTTTCTGCTATAAGCTGTCAATATACATTAGTGAAGCCAAATCTTTTTATATTTAAAATTGATGAAAACTCTCACAATTTTTTCTAGCAGGGCTTGGTCTTCTTCCAGTATTTCTACATGCTGCTATTTGTAATATAGTTTGACTTAGGTCAACAACATATCTAGTAGACATAACTCAATTTAAATTATGAACTCCTTAATGCTTGTTATGAAGCATACTTCAGTTGATCTATATCACAAACTATTGGGTAGTTGTCAGGCATACACTCACATGTACAATCAGCTATGTGAAGAGATGTTTACTAGGTTTTCCTTTTCTTCCAGTGCTTTCTTGCCTGTCTCACATTTTCCCACCTTGACTTCTTTCTACTTGTATTTTTTTCCTGCCTTTCCCTTATATCTCTCCTCCACTGCCCAATTTCTGTGTGCACAAAGCAAGGCAGTGTTTAGGGATTTTTAAACATTAATAACAATGGCACTAATCACCCAGTGATTCACCGTTAAAGATCTGCTTTATTGAGCGGCATTACCCTGAAGTACATGTTCCTGTAGCCCTAGCTTCTCACCACCTTCCTCCCCACAGAAATCTGTATTGTCAAGGTTGGTCTGAAAGAGATAAGCCAGCCATAAAAACAGTTTATGGTATTTTCCTATCTTCAAAGCTGCAGGAAGCTCAAATGTACTCAGCAAATATTGCTCAACGACACAAGACTATTAAATCTAACACTCCACCCTTTCTTCTGAAAAGCACCCCTCTTCTCTCTTTCCCTTTTCTTCCTTAGTATAACAGTCTATATCATTATGGCTCTATTTTGTGATCAATTTAGAACAATTGAGCTTCATATTAGGAAGTTTCTTAACTTCTGGTGTGTTTGGTATAGATGAATGATGCTGAGATGATAAATATTAACTTTTTAAAAAGAAATCAAGTAGTAAATGTTAATAAATGGAATATACCACAATGAGCCTGTTCTCCACTCCTTAATAATAAAATAAGTTAATCTTTATTGCACACATATTATAATATTACTTTGACCCTCTCTACTGTGCTTATCTCAGCATTTTCAAGTGTTTTACAACCTTAAACACACACACTTGTGTTGTGTGCACAGACTGCTTTGAAGCTGACATTTGCCTTTGTGACTAGCCCATAATAAAGGAAGTCAACTGAGAGAACAAATGTCTGATGAAGATCTCAAGCACTGGCAAGCGCCACTGTCCTGGGTTGAATGCAGGTTCCCAGGTCTGGTCCAGATTCCTCTGAATAGCCGGAAGTGCAGCAGTTTAACAATATCTCTGTGTTTCTGATAATTGGCTCAAGAGCCTCACCTTAGTAACTAGTTATGTAAATATTTGATATTATTTGTACATAAACTACACTGAGCTGGTGGGAGAAAAGGGAAGACAGAAAGTGATATAATTCTATTTTACTAAAAATTTTATTATAAAAAACTTGAATGGGGGGATAGAAAGTCCTGGAAGGGACAGGAGCTCCACAAGAATACCAACTGAGCCAACAAATCTGGGCCCTCTGGGGCTGGACTGATGTGCCAAACAAGGACCATGCATGGAGAGGACCTAGGCCCCGCACTCAGATGCAGCCAACAGGCAGCCCAGTCTCGATATGGGTTCCCTATTAAGGGAGCAGGGGCTGTCCCTGCCATCGACTCTGTTGCCTGTACTTTGATCACTTCCCTCTGTCAGGGTACCTTACTATTTTGCCACAGAGGAAGAGGATGCAGGCAGTCCTGATGAGACTTGACAGCCTGGGTCAGATGGTAGGGGAGAAGGGGCTATGATTGGATATAAAGTGAATAAAAATTTAAAAATAAAATTGAGTTTAAAAATATAAAACAAACCTTGAATAAACGAAATATCAAAATTTAAAATGACAAAGAATAGTTTGAAAGAAAAATTTCTAATGTTCTCCTTCAGTGAGAATATTCTTTGATTGTGTAAGATTATATTTCAGGACAGATACACTTTTATTAAACAAAATTCTACTGGATATTTGATTAGCGAATGCCTTTATTTCATCCGTAGCACCAATTAAAAAAAATAAGTAAAATATAAAAGCTAATTTTTATACAAGGTCAAATATTATCTAATATCTTTATCTAGGACCCTTGTTTCAATGGGTGATTTTCTTCAAGAGGTTTTGTAGATAAATCAAACAATCAATCAATCAATCAATCTAAAGAATTTTCAGCATCAGCAAAGAAAAGTGGCATCTGTCCCTGTGTGTCAGCTTACTCTGAAAGCCAAATGTGTTTGTGCGGCATTTTAAGGAGCATATACCATACCCCAGTAGATGAGCACACCGCATATATTTATTGAGCAACACGAATTGATCTAAGGGGATTATTATTTATAACTACTATCATCATCATCATCATCGTTATCATCATCATCATCATCATCACTGGTTTTTTGAAACAGCGTTTCTCTGTCCTGGACTCCCTTTGTAGACCAGGATGGCCTTGAACTCACAGAGATCTGCCTACCTCTGCCTCCTGAGTGTTGGGATTAAAGGCGTGCGCCACAGGCCTTACTTTTATGTTTGCTTTTGTTTTTTTTTTTTAAGGAATTATTAATAAAAATAAAAAGACCAAGTTTGAGTGAGATGGTGTTGGGGGCACTAGGGGAAGTTAGAAAGAGGTAATTGTAGAATTTATATGATCAAAATACATTGAATAAATGTTTGGAATTTTCAAAAAGAAAAATATTTAAAAAGATCCTCCCCAACATGGCTGCCCAAACATGAGTCGAACAGTAACAACACCACTGGACATGCCAAAATGGACCGGGGAAAGCCCAACAGGCCTCAGTGCTACATCAAAACTGTAAGACACTGAGGAAGCTGGAAGGTGGTCTTCTTCAGGGAAGAGCACACCAATTGGCTGTCCAGCACCAAACAGACAGCTCTGAAAACATACAAAATAATATATTACGAACAAACAGGCTATATTTGGGAATATATATGTATTGTGTATATATATATATGTATGTGTGTGTGCATATACATAATTGTATATGCATGCAATAGCAGTTAGTGGTAAAAGAACCATGGATTTGAAAGAGAGGGAGCAGCATTTGAGGAGGGCCTAAGGGAGGACTGTGAATGGATAAATGTAATTATATTGCCATTATAGAAGTGAAAATAAAAGATTAAAAAAGAAGCCCTAGTGATAGCCAGGAGTAGTATCAGTATAACAGTTTTTAAGTTGTAACCTTCACATATGGGGAAAATCTACTATGAAATCTGAAACCAACACCCTTAAGATAAATACATTACCAGATTTAAGTGTCCTTAGTAGTCAGCAAAGATAATGTTTAACAATGCATGCAAAGCAGAACACTTTATGTTAAATCAAACAGTGTCAAGTACTCATAAATCTGCAAATGGATAGGGCATAAACTGTGTAATCAAACCAAGTACTCCCATTAATGGGCGGATATTGGCAGTGCTACTGTGTTAGGTTTTAATGAGCTTACTCTTAGCTCTCAGTATACCCCACTTCTGTCATTTCAGTCTCAGCAGCTTCGTCACTATAGGTTTGGAGATCGTCATTCACTAAGTTAAAGTTACCCACATTTCTCTTCACAAGTGGTTTCACTCCATATAAGGAGGCTCCAAACTTTGACTCAACACATCAGTTCTGTTTTCATACCATTGAAAATTAAGTCATACCACATAATATGTTTATAGAATAGCACATTGATATGACAGTACCCTTATTATGTTAGAAGCATTGTTAGAAGCCTAGACAACATCTTAGTAGGACTTTTTAATCCCAGCATCCTAACTCTGCCACAAAACTCTAAGCTTCAGCAATTAGAATAATGATCCATTTAAAATATTAATGCCCACATATGCATGTGCTTACTCATGGACAGTGTTTCATAGTATTTTTTATTCAGTTTAAAAATATGCATAGTAATATAATTTGTACACATTATTCTCTAACTTACTTGGTTCCTCTTACCTTTTTAAGATATAGCAATGTCTATTTATATGTTTATTGATTTATTTAGATTGGAGCGCATGTATATGTGTGGCAGAGGGCTTATGTGAGGTTTGCAGGAATCAGTTAATCCCTCCACCTGTGAGTCCTAGGGACAGAACTCAAGGCCTCAGGCTTGGCTGCAGAGACCTGCGCCTGCTGCGCTTTCTTGCTACTCTCATTTGTCTTTTCCTGCTATATTGTTCATATGATGAAAACTTCTGAATATTTCTCTTTTGCACACAGGCATGTCTTTTTCTGTCACAGAAGATAGATAATAGATGAATTGTTAGGTCATAAGATAAATACACTTAAATTTTCACTGGATGTTGCCAACTTAAACTTTGAAATAGCTGTATCGATCTTCAACTTTGTCATCAATTAATAAGAATTTACCTTCATTCACATCATTAAAGCTCCTGTTACTGACTTTTTTTCTCATACTGATTTGTAAATCACATTTTCTCTTCTTCTGTCTCTATTATTCTAACTTAACAGTTACATGGTTGTATAATATATTATAAACATATTTTCAGATTTATAAATTACTTTTATTTCCTACCCTTTGCCACTTTTTATAAGTTATTATGATGGTCATAATATATGTTGCATAGACCATTGCTATAGGGAACATAATATATGGTGTTATGAGTGAAGGCACCAGTTGTGTTTTGAAGGTTTTTTTTTTTTTGTTTGTTTGTTTTTGTTTTTGCTTTCTGAGTTTGTCTTGACACTACCTCTACATTCATGAATGTTTCTGGCAGGATTACTAAAGTAGATTTCTATTTTGAAAACATGAAAGGTATTAGTGGATATTTGGCTGCTTTGCCAAGTCTTTCCTTGGGCTGCAGTGGTGTACTGGTCTTCCATACCAACCATCTACCCTTGTACTTTAGGACTGGAGTTACGCTGAGCTCCTCAGGCTTCCCTTCTTCCCTGTGTGCTCTCTTTTCCACAGTATTTCCCTCTGTAACTCTTGGATATTTGATACCACACTAGAATTTGTTTGGAGAACCTAGAAAGATAGCTATATATATTACATTGTCATCCTCGGCTTTTCAATGGACTCAAGGCATGCTGAACAGTCACATTTTCTATTCAGGAAAGTAATGTGTTAGGTAAATTTCCTGAAGCTTCAGCATCTTCATTATTCTAATAGATCTTTTGACATGATCCTAAAATATCTCTAAATCTAAAGCTGTCATAACAAAGTAACCAAATATTTTTAGGTTCTACTAATGGCGATTACTAAAGTTCTGTTACATTTTATGACATATGTTAATTGCAAAAGCTCTTTTAATATTACTCTTCATCCTGATCAAAATGGTTTTTACAGATTTGTATCTTCTTTTACAGACACGTTAATTCACTGCTGTTTCTATTGAAAAACATGACTTAGCATGATGAAATGAGTGAACTGTAGACAAGCATGTAAGATAACTAACTCTTATAGCAAGACAGCCGTCTAAAAACATAACTGGGAAACAACTTACTTAGTTTACAATAATGGCAAACATTAAAATACTTAGTGATAGTAATAGCTGTAATGGGACATTAATAGAATATGAAGAAAATTACAAATCTTATTGAAGTATTTAATACAATATCTGCATTTTAATTTAGTGCTGCAAACTAAAATCCTTTGTAAATGCATAATATATAAAAGCTGCAAGTAAATTCTAATGAGATTGTCTTAAACTAAAATATTTGAAGTATTTAACTTATGGGCAAATTGCCTTGGTTGGAATTCTGGCTTCATCAACTATGGCCTTGATACAATGGTATTAATATTTCTTATATTTGAGGACCAACTTCTGCATTCAGTGTGCTCAAGTCAACGCTTGAGACTAATTTCATATTATTGTAATAGTTCAAATGGTTACTGTGTGAAACCCTGACCAATGAAAGGTGACTATTTTTGAGTAAGGATTATGTTTTATCAGGTATTAAGTAATATGTAATTCCATTAAATATCAAGGCACCCAAAAGTCTAGAAAAGTAACAATACGGGAATAAAAAATGGATGAGGAAAACAAGAGAACTCAGAAATAGGAATGATGACAGATGATGCATGCATCAGTAAAACAGTATTCATTTGACGGATATTATTGCCTCTTAACCAATTAAAGTTTGATTAGACAAATATAAAATTGTACCTTAAGAATTTTAAAAGTAAAAGGTGAAAGGTTTATAAGATCTAAAGAGAAACCAGATTTGATCACTGCCCCTTGGCAGAGAGATCCTATGGGAACACAAAGAAGGGTGATGCAGACTCTCCAGGTGAGACCTGATAGGCTGTGGTCAGATGGTAGGGGAGGAGGACCACACCTGCCAGGGGCCATGGGCGGAGGGGCGGAGGGTGGGAACAGGTTCACACTGCCTGGAATCCTGGACTATTTCTTAGAGATGCAGATCTTCTTTTACTATGCCTTCTGTGTTGTTGCCACAGAGAAGCTCATTTTGGGGGGTGGATTGACAAGTGTGACCGGAGAGGCAGCCTGGGTGGGCAAGGACACAAAAATATCGGACATGGATGAGGATGTTTGTGCTGCTGCTTGGGAGGTTAATGAAAGGAATGCGCAAATAAATTGACCTGTCCTGCTGTCAGACAATAAAGATGCCTGTGTACATACAACTAGATTGTGAATAGCTTTGTTTCAGTGTTTCTTATTAACAGACTTATTCAGTGTTTTGACATTTTTTGAAGAGTAATTTTAAATTGAAAGTACATTTTAACATTTCAATAGCCTTTGAGTTTATTATATGATGGGCTTATGGGTAGTCTCCATGTATAAGCATTCCACAAATGCACATTTATTTTAGTTTTTATATTTTACAAAACTTATTTAATGATAACATTTTTAAGTGAATAACATTTTAAAATTGAAAAAGAGTTTTACATCTAAACTTTGGCCGTGTTATTTTAACCAGCAGAGTGAATTGTGTTTGAAATAATTAAGGCACAGGTTAAACATTTGAATAGTTGATGCAGCAGTAAGATATATAGTTGCACCTGGAGGAAAATGTGTTTTTCAATGTCAGGTTGAACATACTAAATTTTCTTTCTGGTGTTATGCTTTTGATAATAGGACATCTCCAAGTTTGCAGAAAAAGACAACACAGTTCTTGGAGAAGGTGGAGTCACACTGAGTGGAGGTCAGCGTGCGAGGATTTGTTTAGCAAGGTGAACGTTTAGCTCTTGGTCCAGGGAGCATTGCTGTGCATATCATGCATGTACAAGCCCACGTACACATGTCCCTATTGCCTTGTATTCTATCTCTGGGATTGGCAACTTCTTTTAAGAACTATATAGTATATATTATTCAGATTTGGCAAAGATGGTGGCTTTTTTTCAAAATGTATACTCTCGTTTTTATTTGTCCATACTTGTTGATTATGCGGCATGGATTGTGACAAACAGAAAACTATAGAATTCTGAAGAGAACAGCAAGGTAAAATTACACGTTTCTGTTGATCCCATCATGCATCTGTCTTTTCTCCCTGTCCGCAGATAGCTCTGCATCAGGTTTCTGTGTATGCTTTGATTTAGACACTATACATTTTCGAGTCTTAATTTTTAGAACGTAATTTATGATTTTATAACAAAAATAGTAAGGCAAGTGATGTCACTAGGATTAAGACTCCGTGTTTGTTTGAGAAAAAGGACAAGCTCCCAGTGTAGAACTCATGCTCTTCCCATGCTGGTTTCAGAATAGGAGGATGACAGGTGCATGCCACCACACTCAGCTAAGCTTTATACTGAGCATGCCTGCATTTGTGACGCTGACTGTCTTCAGGGTCATGTTTAATTCTTGTCAGAAAGAAAACATCTCATTTAAATTGTTGCTTCTGCTTAAAGACAGTCTGGCATGTGGGATTTCAAGTGGTCTCTATTTTAGTTAAACAACATTATTTTAAATACATTATCAAAGTTGTTAATGAGAAATTACATGGACTCAGTGGTATCTTGGCATCTTGGCCTCTTTTCTTACTTTGCAAACCTAGAAGAGTAAACACTAAAGAACTACAGCTATGTCTTGATACCACTAGCACCACTCCGTGTGTGTGTGTGTGTGTGTGTGTGTGTGTGTGTGTGTGTGTGCGTGCATGCGTGCGTGCATGCATGCATGCGTGTGTGCGCGCGCACGCGAGATCTCAAGCCCCATACAAGGCTAGAAGCAGAAATTGTTCTCTTTGTTTTATGGAAGAAATCACGAGATAATTGAGGTAGTCAGACATTAACTTGCCAAAGCCACAAGGAAATGCTATAGTCACTATTTGATCCAGGTCATCTTGACTCCTTACATTAAAGTGTGCCTTGATCTTGAGAATCCACTGGGAGATCAGATCAATAGTTACAGAAAATTCACAGATGAGATAATTACTTCATAATCATTGAAAGTTAGTTCCCTTATCGGTGAGGCAAAGATCATGTGTTCAGCATCACATTTGAGGTTTAAGCATGGTACATGACTTCAACATAGTATTCATAAGTACTAATTGAAGATTTAGTTATATTTGCTATACATAATGTACTGTACTATACAAACACACACACATCTGCACATACATACACACACCACAGCACATAGCACATACACACACCTGCACGCGCACACACACACACACACACACATTGTTTACTGCTACTTTTTTCCAAATATATATGTTATTTACTTTTATATTATGAACACACAAGTACATTTTAATCATGAGAAACTGCTAATACATGTGAAGGAAAGATTTTAATCTATTTGTATTGCTATTCATTCACCAATTTCAGAGTAAATTTTACAGAAAATCACTTTATTTTGGCTCCCAATTATTGTTTAAGATCAAGAAGTCATATCCAGTGATGGTATCTCATTGTCAGAGTCTTGATACAGCTCAGAAAATCATATGTCAAGAAAAAAGGAGTGTGTGTGTGTGTGTGTGTGTGTGTGTGTGTGTGTGTGTGTGTGTGTGTGTCTCTCCCCTCTGGTATCTCCCTCCTCATAAAGCCACCATTACCCAATCATGAAATCCACCTTGATGATCTTCCTTAGCCCTAGTCATTTTCCAAAAGCCCCACCTCTGAGCATCACTGTTGGCCTGTTTCTGCCCCCTTGCTGCCTCACAGTGGATTAAGACCCTAAATTAGTTTCAACTGAGACCAAGTATATTTAAATTATAAATCACAGAGAAATAAGTAAAAGCCTAATATGGCTAAAGACTTGGAAGTACATTTTCTTGAGTCTACTAGTTCTTCCAGGTTACCTTCAAGATGATTAAAGTATAAAGGGCCATTATGGTTTTACTTGGAATTTTTGCTATTTCTACTTTGTTTCATTGCTTGTCTTAATTATGTGATGATCAAGTCCACTTTAAAGACAAAAGTATCAGTAATTACCCTTTAAGGCATGCAATATGTAGCTGGGATAGAGGTAGCATTATTAGTAATCATGCCTGAAAATTTGAAAAGTTATGAAGAAATTATTTCCTTTTTGTTCATTTGGAAAATATGCCTTTATGTCACTATTGTAAAACAACTCTAATTGTTTTTATTTTAACTTAGGATAGATAAGACGTGGGGGAAGGCAGTTCAGTGGTGAAGAGCATTGGCTGCTCTTCCAAAGGGCCCAGGCTTGGCTCAGAGCATCACAACCATCACTTCACAATCACCTGTAACTCCACCAGGGAAATCTGCTGACCTCCACCGGCCCTGCACACTCATAGTACACAGACATGCAAGCAAACACGCAAGCACACACAGACCTTTAAAAAGGAAGTTAAATAAAAAATGTATTGCTCCTTATTGTGAGTCACGAATCCTTCGCTTATGTGTAACACATAGGAAGGAAGTTCAGGGACATATGATAGGGAGCAGATGAAACCCTTGTTATTTACTTAGTGCAACGTGCGCCATTAACACCTGACAAATAGAAGTTACTAACAGTGCTACTTCTGCCCTGTGCTGTGGGACATGCGCTTTGGGTGCAGGACTCTGATGAGCATTCTGTAACACAAGCACAGTGTTTAAAATATCTGTTCTAAATGAAGTACAAAAAAACGGAGGGACCCTAACTTTGTTTCCATTTTGTTTATAGAGCAGTATATAAAGATGCTGATTTGTACCTATTAGATTCTCCTTTTGGATATGTAGATGTTTTAACTGAAGAACAAATATTTGAAAGGTATGTTCCATGACTGAGTTACTTATAATGCTCATGCTAACAAATGTAGGTAGCACGGCAGGATACATATTTGCTCTAGAGCGATATCGCCGCCATTTCTATGACTCAGAACAATAGAATACAACACAGCCCTTCATAGCCAAGGTTGAAGATTGAAAACTTTTCTGATGACCACATACAAAGTCAATTTCTTTTATTGTTATTCTGTTATAACAATTGATAGTTAAGTATTTTTTACATTTTGCTATCTTTTTAAAAATTATAAGTTTTTTATCAAATATTTTTACATGTACATTTATATTATTATACGCATATATAATAAACTACCTACAGCAAGAAGATCCAGGAAACAATAATAAATTATATGAAAGTTACACACGTAGTGTTTTTGGCAATTTGTATTTGGCAGCCTTGAAGAAAACATCTTTCCTATCTTGCTGTGTCTAAAATTCCAAATGTAAATCAATATCTATCATATCTTGTCATTATCAACTTAAAACATCTATCTAGACCTAAAAATCTTTTGCTATCTTGAGATATGTCTTCTGATATTTTAAATTTAAAATTCCATTTACCTTTCTTGATTGGTATTTTATTTTAGTTTGCTGCAGATAGAATTAATGACTACTTTAATGGTGAATGAACATCCGTTCTTGGATGCCTCTCCTGGGTCACAGAAAACATGACTATATACTTCCTTAAAGCTCTTATTAGAGCCCAATGGGCTTGCAGTCTTATAAGAGCTGTAGTTAGTCATATGATTTGATTTTAAATTTAATAATAATTTCATGAGCAAGAAAGTAGCTTATTATAGTACTTTATTATAGACATTATAATATTCTAGAAACAAATGTTTGTTTGTTTTTAAGTGATATGATGTATGTGTGTTAAAATGATTTAATTATTGGTTTATCTCAAAGTTTTACTTTAGAACATTGTCAATGGTTGAAATGAATCTAGTTTGTTTTATGATATGTTTAATACGTTTTAATTCTGGCCTTAATTCTGGACTACATTTACACATGAAGCCAACAGAAAGCCCTTGTTCTGAAGCTAGTTTTATTTGGATGTCAAATAATGTGGCATTATTTTGTTTGACATTTTCAGCTTATGTTTCAGTTGAATGGTATATATTAGCATGGTTTATCTAGTCCCAATCCCAAGAACATATCATCCTGATTTCTAAATGAAATGCCAGCTCCCATCAACACCATCTCAACCCCATACTTCTCAGTTTCCATATTTGCTCATAAGCTTCTGAATTAATCTTTTGTGAAGAAGTGCATACATGACAAGGTATTTTAAAATTCGCTTTAATCTTCTCTTGCTTTTTTCAATCTAATGAAAAAGGCTGTAGAAGGCCCTAATCATGTTTCTATTTACCTTAAAGCTTATTGCACCTCCTTCAATACAGCATTGCATTTGCATTTACATGCCTGTTATCTTCTGAGTCTCTAAAGTTCCTTTGTAATGGTCATTGCATCAAGTTCTCTGAGTTCATTACAGTCAGAATGCTAAATAACCATGACCACTTCAAGCATATAATGTAAGAGAAGCATTTTCTAAGCCACTACTAAAAATACAAGAGCACAAACTCCTGAGTGGTACAGGATCATACGAGTTCTGCATGATGCTTTAGCAGGAGGGTTGCTCCAGAATTTTACACGAACCATTCTACTAAGTCCAGGCACAAATTACCTTTGCCTAGATTATTTGTTCAGATCTTCTTGGAGTCATTTAGCTACTTTTGTTTGCTTTGCTTCACATATAATAGAATTTAGCTTCTTTTATGAAGAGAAAGGGTGATTTTGAATTTAAGGGCCAACTGCTCCCTCATCTCTGGGTGTCTCTGCTTAGTGCCAGAAATATGAGATTGCACCATAGTCTTCTAAACATAATTGTCTTTTAGAAGTCAGTTCCCAGCAAATCTCTCTAGTTTAAGACAGAGAAAATTCCATTAAATGTAATGCCCTCCAATGCTATGTTTATGATCTGTGACTATATTAACAGATGACTTACTTTCATCAACTTAGCTAAAGTTTTTATTGTTCATATTTAATGGTATAGTAATGACTCTCTTTTTTGATATTTTAATGCATAATAGAAACTGACCCCCCCCCCTAGAGAGTCTACTTCATGATTTACTTTTAAACTATAGGAAAATTTTACTGGAAGAAAGTTAAATTGATTATGTACTTCTTAGTGTTTTGGTTTTTTTTTAACAGATTAGTCATATGAAATACAAGAGAAAATTAATTAAAAATTTAAATAAACCCAAAATCTCTGATGCTTTAGAAGTTATATGGAAATATGAAGTTTCAGGAGCATCTACCAATCCCTTTATTTTCTAGAGAAGTAAACCAGAACCTAAGGAATATTGATTTTGTTAAAACCAGATACTTACTGATTATTAAAAATTGAATTTCATTCTGCCTACTAGTATTCACCCTTACAGGAAGATGTGCTATTTCCTACTATAATTTGAGAGGTACCTAGTAGTTATCATGGAGTACTTACCTATATGACCATATTAAGTAAAGTAATAAAATGCTCCCATAGAGATGTTATTCAATGAAGCATTAATAAGATGCTAAAATTAAATATACAGCACTATTCATGAATTAACATCTTATATCTTTTTATATTTCCAAAGCTGCATCTGTAAATTGATGGCCAACAAAACTAGGATTTTGGTCACTTCTAAAATGGAACACTTAAAGAAAGCTGACAAAATACTAATTTTGCATAAGGGCAGCAGTTATTTCTATGGAACATTTTCTGAACTACAAAGTCTACGTCCAGACTTTAGTTCGAAACTCATGGGGTATGATACTTTTGACCAGTTTACTGAGGAAAGAAGAAGTTCAATTCTAACTGAGACCTTACGCAGGTGCTCAGTAGATGATTCCTCTATCACCTGGAACAAAACCAAGCAGTCATTTAAACAGACTGGAGAGTTTGGAGAAAAAAGGAAGAGTTCTATTCTAAATTCATTCAGCTCTATAAGGAAGTTTTCCATTGTGCAAAAGACTCCATTAGCTCTGGAAGGAGATTTTGATGAGCCCCAAGAAAGGAGACTGTCCCTGGTTCCAGACTCTGAGCCGGGAGAGGCTGTTCTGCCTCTCAGCAATGTGATCACCACTGGCCCCACATTTTCAGGCAGAAGAAGACAGTCTGTTCTGGATCTTATGACATACACACCCAGTCAGGGTTTCAGCAGTCTCCAGAGAACCAGAACTTCCATTCGGAAAATTTCCTTAGCCCCCCAGATCAACTTAAATGAAGAGGATATATATTCAAGGAGATTATCTGAAGAGATTCCACTGAACATCACTGAAGAAGTTAATGAAGAAGATTTAAAGGTATGTACCCTCCAAGTCTTAAGATGCACCTCATCCTCGCCCCATAGTTTCAGTAAATTTTGTTACACATTACATGTTTCATGCCATTCCATTTTGGTCTCTGGGGTAAAGGTGCAAAGTCCAATACCTATGTAAGCAACTTCAAAATATAAAACAACTTTTTCTGGTTATCATTGAAGTATCATCTCCCCACAAAGTGTTGTAAGCCAAAACAAGATGTTAGTATTGAGTCCCTTTACCAGGCTCATGATGTGATATTCATCTTTATAACTTAACAATTGTCTGCTTTAGAGTTTTTCTGGGACACAGTGGCATATTTTGCATTTATGTAGGCACCAAGCAGCACTTCTAATGCATGGCCTTGATAAAGACTACAGACGCCTGGTTTCTTGACAACATAATTCACATTCTTGCTTGAATTTAGCTAGTGTACACTTTGTAACTTTCAGCTCCGTCTTATGTCCTGCATTTTTGAAAGGTTTCTTTTAAAGAAGATATGTGAAGCTCAACATATATTAGTGCCAATATTCAGACTGAAGTTAAGAAGCAAAACGACTTCTCTTAAAATAGAAAGCAATGAAAAACTGGAGGACTATTGTTTACTAAACAATGCATGTGCCTTAAGGAAGTGAAAGGAGTCCTAGTAGACTGGCATACTTAATGGCACCAGTCTTTAAAACAAAGTTACCTTTTGGACAATTATAAGTCCTTTTGTGTATCTGGGCCAGAGCTCATTCTGTTGTAAAATAAAGGTATATAAGTAATTTTTACAAATAAACATTCAGTATTTCATAGTTTTAAAAAGTTTGATAAAAGATAATTCATCTATATGATTTAATATCTAAATGAAACTTCCATATTGAAGTCTATAAATGTTAGTATGCATCTTAAAGAATGATGTTTTGACTAATTATGTTGCCAGGTCATCAATTACTTCACCTTCTCGGTAACACACTTGCCCTTCACTGTAATTGAAGCTCATATCATTGCCCCGTTTACAGAGAAAGAAAATCAAGTTCAGAGAAATTCAGCAGCCAGGACCCATTCAAACATTCTAGGATGTTGCTTGTAGGTATTGAATTTAAATAGAGGCCAATTTAATTACACAGCCTAATTTTTAATTGGTGAACCTTACTCTCATGTAACAGGACTTCTTTGTGAGTCTAATGTCACCTAATGAACATCATGGATTCTACAAGGAACAACCCCATGATTTTCCTTTAGACGCTATGAAATCTCTTTATTTCCCCTCACATTTTAAAAATGTATCTTCTGAACGACAAAGGCTTCTAGAGGAATATATTTAAGACTAGAGTTCTGGACTTTAACTCATAGCTGGAATATGCAACATAAACCAGCTTTTTAAAATAAAAGACTCAATAGCTAGAAAGTTGCAAACTGCACTTGTCTATGGACCATTGAAAGAAGTTAAGTCTTGAAGAGTTTGGGAACTTCAATCATTTAGCAGAAGGTGCGGTGCCAGAAAGCATCTAAATGCTAACGCTCAACAAGTGTTTCTTACTTTTCAAAACTATCTTGCTTCATCAGACATCCTACTTGCTGTGGCCATATAGATTTATATTTTTAAAAGCAACTTAGCTGTAAACTGTACTGTTTCTTTCTTTCCCTGAATTAAAAATAAAGCCTCAGTGCAGCATGGACTAGGACTGGTCTCAGAATTGCACTTCTTTTCTCAGGAGTGTTTCTTTGATGATGTGGTGAAGATACCCCCAGTGACGACATGGAACACGTACCTCAGATACTTTACTCTCCACAAGAGCTTGCTTGTCGTGCTGATCTGGTGCTTGATTGGTTTTCTGGTTGAGGTGAGAATGTTTGATTATAAACTGTTACTGTGACTTTAAGGATAGTTAAGAAAGCTGTATGTATTTCTCTGGGCATGCACACATAAGTGTACATGTGTGCCTGTGTGATGGTAGTTTCCTATACAGGTCATAGCTTCTGAAAATCAACAAGAGCTGATGAGGTGGCTCAGTGGTGAAGGGCACTGGCTGCTTTTCCAGGGGACCAAGTTGCTTTACTAGCACCCACATGGTGGTTCACAATTGTCTGTAACTCAAGTCCCACAGTATCTGGTGCTCTTTTCTGGGCTCTGTGAGTACTGCATCTATGTGATATATAAGTGAGCATATACTCATGCATACAAAACTAAGTCAAAAAATTTTAAATCCACAATCAGGACTACTATTGATATCTTAGTATTTCAGACATAACATAAAATATCCTTTAAAATATACTGTATATGAAGAATTGTTCTAGAGTAAATTTTATTGGGAATGTTTAATATATTCAACATATTTTAGGATTTGTGCATATTATTAAAAGGTTACTTTAACAAAGCCAATAACTATCATTTCAACATTTTTTGTTCTGTTAGAAGAGTGACTAATTCCCACATACCTACCAAGTACAATATAGTTTTATTACCTATAAGCCTCGTGTTATTTGTTATATTTTAGTACATTAGTTTTTGACAGATTCAAAAGCTCAGTGTAAAAGGAATGCATATGAATGGAAATTAAGCACTGAGAAGAATTATAGATGTTTGGTTATTAACTGTGCAGGCAGTGACTCATATGGTGGTGATTATTTGTCTGTAGCACCTTTGTCTCAGGCAGCGCCCACTGAGGGAGGCTTGGGCACCTTCCGCAATGACATAATTATCTCATTGTGTGTTGACCTGCTACACAAGTATGCACTATTATTACTTTACTCTATTACTATGATAAAGTACACAATTAGTTAAAGAAAAGAGAATTAATTTTGGCTTAATTTTTGAGGGGATATATTCCATGGTGGCTGGGAAGGCAATACAACAGGGGTAGTAGGTTGGCAGGTCATATTGCAAATACACTCTGTAAGCAAATAGTGGGCAGGAAGTAGGGCCAGACTGTAAAACCTGAAGCCTGTCCCCAGAGACCCACATACTCCATCAAGGCCCAAGAACCCAGATTCCACAGCCTCCCAAAATAGTGCAGTGGCTTGAGACCAAGAACTCAAATACTGGAGCTTATGGGACATTTTACATCAAGGCGTCAACATTCACCTAAGAAAAAATGTACCTTGTCATCTGTCAAGAAATTAACTATTAAAGAGAATACAAATACTAACTGAAAAAGGGCGGGTGGTGGTGATGGGGAGGGCAAGGCAGGCTAGGGCAGAACAGGGCAGTGCAGGGGAGGGAAGGGAAGGAACAAATGTAAACAGAATTCAACGATGCTCTCCTCTAGGCAGAAAACAGTAGAATAGCATGGGTTTTTTTGGTTGGTTTAGTTGGTTTGTGTGGTTAGTTTTTGGTTTTTGTTGTTGTTGTTTTGTTTTTGTTGGTTTTGACAATATCCTATAGACATTAGCCAGTTAAGTAGCTCTCAAAATGCTGAATTATAAGAAAGCAATAGTAAAAAATATAATCATTTTAGATGATATGTACAGTTGTACAGCCAAACAACAGTTAAATTCCTTTCTTTCAGTCAAAATTTATATAGATTTTCTTTTAGTCTAAACTTTTTTCTTAGTATCAATGTGTACATTTGTTTGGTTATTGGAATGCTTTTCTGGTACATTCCATTATGGAACAGGTGTCAATCCACAGTTGTAGTTTAGTTTTTATAAGCATTGTTGAAGTCCTTAGTGATGAGGAACACAAAAATGCATATCCTTCTCCATCAAAGCAATTTACCTAGTTTTAAGCTTCAGTAAAGAGTTTTATTTTGACTTAATGATTTTATCCTATTCATTAAGTATGTTTCACATTTGTAATATGAAATATACCCAGTGACCTAACCCTGTCTTTTCCTATTTTTTCACAGTTGCTAAACTAGTGGAGAAAGCAACTGGTTATTTACTTTGCTAATGGTTTTTTCAGTCATGTCATTTTGAAAAAGTATATATTTTGTACATTTTCCCTAAAAATCAATGCCTTCTGTAAATTCTTATTAACACTGAGCAAATAGACTAATATTTCTATTGTGTCATGCTTTCTAGTGGCCCTTCTTGGCAGTGTATCATGGACTAGAAAGGGAAAATGTAAACAAAGGATTAGAGGATGTTTGCTGTTTCCTCTACAATAACCAGATGGTATTTTGAGTGCATCATCTGAAGGTCCTGTTCTCTGCTCTGTCTTGTGGCCTTTGAGGTTGTCAGAGAGCTGCTGTTCTGCTCTTAATAAGGAATCCCTCAGTGGCTTCGCATCAGCTTTAAAATGGAGGTGTAGTGCAGTTTCATAACACTATATTTGCTGTGGATGATGGTAGTCCTCTTATCTCATCTTATTGTTGGTAGATGTATATTTTAGGGCATTATTTGTCCCACGAAGTATGTGAAACCCGTGAATTAAGAGTACATGGAATTCCATGATATGGGACAGTGTTTAACCTTTCCAGCTTAGAAATGAAAGATGACTATTTATTTTGCTGCTGCTACATCTTAATCACCCAGTAGTATCCTTCTTTCAAAAACTCACATGAGCTATATATAGTCAGTCTTAAAGCATTTGGAAGTAAAAAGATAGCATGTACTCTACTGTTTCTCTAACCCAGAAAAAATTTTCCTAAAGACCTCCTAGTTAGTCTTTGACAATGCTTTTTTATTTATTTATTTTTAATTTATTCACACCGCCCCTTGGCAGAGAAGCCCTGTGGAAACACAGAGAAAGGGGATACAGGCTATCCAGATGAGACCTGAGAGGCTGTGGTCAGATGGTCAGGGAGGAGGACCACACCTGCCAGAAGTCTAAGGGAGACAAATAGGGCAGAAGAGGGAGAAAGGATGGGAACAGGATGCTAAGAGTGAGGGGATTACAATCAAGATATAATGTAAAGAAATTATAATAAAAATAAAAAATAAAATTTATTCACTTTATGTCCGGATTCTAAGCCCTCTCCTTGGGACCCTCCAGGTCCCTTCCTTCCTCCCTCTTCCTCCTATCCAGTGTCCTAATCCTCAGCAAGGGAGAGCCTTCCTCTCCTACCATATTAGGCCACCCACATAATCAGTAGATAGAGTTTGGATTGGTGAATCCATGTGATAGACAGGAAATAACCGTCCTAGGATCTAGGCCCCTCCTTAGAAAAATTTAGAAAAGTTGTTTGTTGTCCTGTTGGTAAATTGGTATTTCTGGGAACTGCTCCTATTCGGAGTGTGTTGGCAATGACTGTTACTAACTTTCCTAATTGGAGGAAAGGAATGAGAATAAAAGCTGAAGAGTGTCTCAGAACATGTGCTCCATTTAGAGGCTTGAGTAATTTGATTATTCTGATGATAGAGGAAGACATTTATATTATATATAAAAATACTTTGAAAAGCTTAGAATATAGCTGGGCTTCTTGATTTGCATTGACTTTAGTCTGGATAAAACAGAGTTTTTGTTGTGAGCCTAACCTTACCAAGCTGAGCCTCCTGAGGGTGGGACTGGGAAGACAGGAAAGAGCAGGCTGGAATCATGCTGTAAAGTGATTAAATACATAAAAATAATATAAAGCAGATTCTTTTTCTTTACTAACAGAATACATGGAGACTATGTGTACAGTGAGAAAACATGACAAAATAATGCCATTGGATTTTCATCATAAAAATAAGATAAACTAAAATAAAATGTATTATTTAAGTAGACAACTCTTAACTTTCATGTAGGATTTAGTAAATCCTGCTTGTGGGATAAATGAGGGAATGGAGAAAATGAGTTAGAATGGAATTCCATAAGTTTAATGTGCTCTTACATTAAACTTTACATATAAAACAATTGCTGAAGCTATTGAGTACAGAAGTACAAAGCCAAGTCATTGAGAGTGGGTGCACTTTGTTGTTGGTCGTATTCAATTTATAAGTGAGTGTGGGAAGCATAGGTCAAGATGCTAGAAAAAAGAATAAACTGTGGATTGTTCCATTTCCAGGTGGCTGCTTCTTTATTTGTGTTGTGGTTGCTTAAAAAGTGAGTATTGCACACATTACTGTTGATTGTGTTTTGTTTCCATTTGGAGTTTATAGAATATTTCAATATCTACTATGTTTCATTGCAACCCCCCCCCCCCACCCGCAATACAAACAATCTTCCAGATTATAAGAGGAGAAATACAAGTTCCAGTCATTCTTCACTTTCTAAGATTAGGTTCCAGGGCAAGAACAGTAAATTCTCAAGCCCTATATGTAAAATTGTATCGTATTTTGCATGTGTCCTCTGCATGTCACTACATGTTCTTAAAGACATCTTTAGATTTATATGGTGCCTAATATAATATAACTTTCATGTAAACAGTTGTTATAATGAATCATTTGGGGAAATGATGACAAGAAAAATACGTATGTGCATTTTCAGTAAAGATACAGTTTTAACAGCCATTTCTTCAGTCTGTTGATGGCTGAATCCATGGATACTCAGGAGATCCACAAGGCTTACTTTATTTGTTGACATTGTAAGCTATTCAGTGCCTTTATCTCTTCTTTCATTTCTGACATATATGTTGTTTTCAGCTTTCATGAAATGAGAAAAAAACACATGAAAAAACATTTCACATTTAATGTTTTCCACTAAATATTTTTGCTCAAATAAGGAAGAGTTACATCTATGTCAAATATGAGGAAATTTAAAACATTTTTGCAATACAAAATTTATAAAGCTAAGAGTGTAGTCTCTTTTAAGCCAGTATTTCATTTTTCTTTATATTTATTTTTATTAATGATTCAGTTGATATGTTTGATTGTTGAATAACATTTTTCCATTGTTTTACAGCAATCCTGTTCAAGATGGACAAAATGCTACTACAAATACAAATAACACCTATGTTATTATTATTACCAATACCAGCTTCTTTTATATTTTTTACATTTATGTGGGAGTGGCTGACACTTTGCTTGCCCTGGGCTTCTTCAGAGGTTTGCCACTGATGCACACACTAATCACAGCATCAAAAATATTGCACCAGAAGATGTTGCATTCTCTTCTTCATGCACCAATGTCAACCTTCAACACACTGAAAGCAGGTACTTTTGATTAGGTGTATAAAATGGAACTGCCGCTCACAGGCTCACTTGCTTCCTAGCAGCAGCATAGCCTTGAACACAGGCATCTGCCCCTTATTCAACCACCTTATTTTACATTTCTAGAATACTGCAGGTAAACATACCTGTGGCTCCCAGATTTCTCTCTCAGATTAGTAGAATAACTCATTTTGTTACCATGTGGTTCTACTGCAATGGCCTTAGCGGAATCAGCCTCTTTTGGATAATTTGCCATTTTTCTTTTGGCATACTTGCTCTAGCTTTTCCCAGGTGTTATGTTGTCATCTTTAATATTGTTTACAGGAAGAAAAAAGTTGAAGTTGTTATGGAAAAATATAAACTCTTCCTATGAAAAGTTATCTTGATGGGGAAACTAACTGCTTCATGTGACTCCTCAAGAGTGGCCATATGAATGCATTAGAGAACTTGTGGGAGCAGCAAGATATTTTTAAAATATTTTGAGGCAATTACAGTACATGGTACTTGGTATCATGCATTTGTCACCAATTTAATTACAGTCACAGAAAGAATATTAGAAAAAAGGAACCAAACATTCTAAAACCTATGAAGGTCTTTGAAAGTGTGTTGCATTGATTCCCCTGTGGATAAACTCACATTTAAAGACTATGTAGATAATAAGCTCCCTCAGTGCTCTGATGGCAGTCACTGGGTATCCTGCTATGTGGCAGTAAGCCAGGGAAGGCCTGGCACATAAAAATGAATAAGGTATCATCCTTGTCCCAGAGGCACTCACAAACAAGGAGAGATGTCAGACAGAAATTACACTAAATGTAGAATAAGTTACAGAATTCAGACTTTTTAGCATGATCTAGTCCTAAAAACTTCAAAATAAAGGCTCATTAATTCTTCTAGTTAACAAAAGTTAAGTGTTGGTGGACTGGAAAGATCATTATATTTATCCTGGAGCCCTTATTCCTCACCAAGGTTTGCCTCATTTGCATATGATTTTGGCCGTCCTCTTTTGTTCTAAGAATGTTGGAACTAAGGGAATGGCCAATTCACTTGATCCAGTGACTTTGCTTGTATAGAATTCTGAGACCCTAGTAGGGTAGGAGTTTTCCCATGTTTCTAGCAGAGTAAAACATGGACCATGAAATACAGTGGAAAGTACACAAACATTTGAAGCTTAGTTTGGCCACTCACGGATGGTAATGATAGCTGTTAATAGCCTATGTGAAATAAATGTTAGCTTCTTCCTGCCATTCCTTTCTGTGGGGTGTTGTTCCCAGAGGAAGTGTACCCTTCATTCTCCCTCTCTTCCCAGAGCACCTCCTCTCCTAACTCCAACTCACAGTGCATTTTCAGCCTTCTCTGTTTCCCCATTAGTGACCATTTGTCCCCCCTCCCCCAAGACTTTCATCTGTTTCTTAGACTACTTCCTAATCTCCTTTGCATCATTTGTGGTCCTCCTTGTTTGCCCTCCTGAGCACTAAATAGCTCTCAGTGCTGTACATGAGGTTTTGCTTCCCATTATAACAAATGCTATTAGGTTCTTATACTTGGCAACAACTACTTGGGATTTTTCCTAGTTATGCTCTTCAAAATTGACCTTGATTTTTCTTCAGCTCTTTGATCTTCATATGTTAGTTTCCTCCACTTTGTCACACTCAAATGACTTGGCAACCATATAGACATATAATATAGGTCCTCAGCAAAGTGTAGTTATATTAGCAGAATACTACTAGTTTAAATAATATTTGAAATATTAATATCACTATGATGACACTTTTTTGCCAAAGCAAATTGTTCAGTGACTAAATAGTATTACAAATGTCATGGGATGTATGTCCTTTCTCTCAGTTATTTATGGAAGGATATGCAAATATCCTTAATGAATGTATTAACTAGTGTATGTCACATGTCTGTAGAAGGTTTTTTGCCTTGGTCTGTGGGTCATGTAAAATAAAGATGAAATAATCCTATTGATCTTAAAAGTCTACCATCTTGGAAATGAGATAAGACATGTATACATATGAGCAACTGTGATAAATAGCACATGTGGTCTCTACAATTCAGGCGTGTAGACAGGAAGAGCTTGCTTCCAGATGCAGTAAATACCACTACTCTCTTGCAGCCAGGGTATAAGAGATGAACCAGGGAATATGTACAAATTTGATTAGAAGAGATGAGGAGGAAAGGTTTTTGATAGATGGAAATGACACATAGGCAAAGTAGAGAGGCATGAAGAGTAGACTGTCTAAAGAATAGACACATTTACCTGAATAGAAAAACCTAAGTTAGTTCAGAGCATATTATAGGAAAGTATTAAGTATTAAACAAATAATTTTGGACTTTACCCTGCAGCTGGTAGTGAATGAATAAGCTTCACTGTTACATTGTTGCTATAGTATACTTTATCTAATTGATTGGTTAGCTCCTTTTTAGACAATGAATCCCCGAAGGACAGGGAGAGTGACTTAGTCACCTCTGTTATCTCTGTATCCATCATTGTCCCAGGCATGTAGTAGACATGGAATTTTTAGTTCATTGAGGCAACAAATAATCACGACTGGGGAATTGGGGAAGGGGGATGAAGGAAGAGGGAGGGAGGGAGGGTGGGTTCAGGAGGAGAGGAAGGAGGGAGCTATGGTCAGGATATAAAGTAAATAAATAAATTTAAAATATTTTAAGAAGACTCATATGTGAGTCTGGAATTTAAAACACAGGTTGAAGCCTAGATTGCCAGTGAAGAAGATAGAGAAGAAAAATCCATCTGTATGAAAGAGTCAGCTGTGAATTCTGGAGCAGTGCATCCACAGGGCAGAGCACCGGGAAGGGACAGAGTCTATGCCTTCTATAGTGGAGCTGAACATAAAGAAATGGTGAAAACACACCCATTAAGCTACTTTGAAACTCAGAGTGGCAGAAGTAAGGTTTGAGTGGTAAAATGACTGAACATTCCTAACCTTAATTATAGTAAGAACGTGAGCCTGAGAGGGCTCTTTGTTTTATGAAAGTTCAAAACTAGGGAAACAATAGCTTAAATACATAGTTAGACATTTGAACAAAGCTAATATTTAATAAGTTCTTGATTTTTTGATTAGGTAAATGTTTTTGCTGTCCTCCAGATTTAGTATGAAATATATTACTGTCCTTTTAAAAGTGACTACTTTTTGAGAATTTTTATTTGTATCACAGGTGGGATTCTTAACAGATTCTCCAAAGATATAGCAATTGTGGATGACTTTCTGCCTCTTACCATGTTTGACTTCATCCAGGTTTGTAAGAAAAATTTTCCCATAAAGTTTTATCAGTAGTTTCAAAAAGAAGCAAGTGTATTTTTGCTACTTTTTCCTATACTAGTTGAATTCCTGGCTAATAAATAAGTTTTATGAAGGGCAGTGTTTAATAGTTCACAAATTTAGTAAATTCAGTAACTAGGCAGGTCTGTTTATTTCAGCCAGACCCATGATATAATATTATCCACTTGGATTGACTTGCAAGACACAAAAGATCATTTTCCACCAAATTATTGGCCATAAATCTGACTGTGTGATAGAACACACCCTCTATTCCTTAAGTCCCACACTGAAGTGAAGATGGAGTTCCAGCAAAGGCTACACTCTAATCCAGCTTTGCCCATGAACACCTCA
Source organism: Acomys russatus (assembly GCF_903995435.1). Taxonomy (NCBI): domain Eukaryota; kingdom Metazoa; phylum Chordata; class Mammalia; order Rodentia; family Muridae; genus Acomys; species Acomys russatus. Next base: position 23,109,474 of record NC_067146.1, on the reverse strand, counting down.
ACTTAAGTTAGCTAAACAATTTCCCCACCAAATGGGACTTAGTGGAAGGATGGAAGAAAAGGCTGGGCTGTTGAAAACATAAAGGAAAAGAAATATTCTGACTCTATGAGGGCTATCCTTGAGTGACAGTTGTGACTAGACCCTCCGGGGTAGCCATGCTGTGTGGCTGACTTCCAGTGAGTTGAGTTAATAAAAGAAGATGGTTGGTGGAGGTGAAAGTGACCTTTAAGATGCTACATTAGGACTTCAAAGTCACAGGTCTCCAGGAGAGCTGTAAGCTGATACCCTTGCCTGCTGAACTAGGTACAGCTTTTTTAACTCCCTGATGGTTCCCTGAAGCTTCAGAGAACAAATGCACCTGGAGAAAAAATTGGATCATAACACTGCCCTTATTGGGATAATACATTCTTATGGATTGTCCCCCCCCCTCTCCAAAATAATACTGCATTTCTCAAAGAACATGAAAAAATAAGGACTATTATCTTCATGTGTCTACACAAGCAATATCAGCAGATGCAGAGAAATGAGCTGTTGGTTTGCCTCCTCTGAACTGATTGACATAATCAAATACACTTAGGGTTCTAAGTAAACTTTATTTTGGATTTCCTTCATTTCTGCAGCACCTGTTAGACCCATGTTTTGATTCACATACTCAAAAGTGTTATTTTGCGTGTGTGTCTTTAACATGAGACATTTGTTCCCCATTCTAGGAGGGTAAACCATAGGTCTATCATATAAGTATACTAATCTAATATACACTAATAAAATATAACGCAATGCAATATAATATAATCATGTACAAACTGGAATGTGGATATCGATCTGAGTCTGTCTGCAAACGTATTAAAAATGGTGCTGAGTGATTTTTTGTTTTGTTTTTATGGTCTGTTAAGTGTTTTCTGTCAATTTAAAGTTCACCTCAAATCTGGGAGAGCTACTTTTCAAATATTTACCTTACAAATTAGAGTTTTTGACATTTGTGATGGCTTTCAAGTTCTTCGGTGTAGCTTGAACAGTTTTAGCTCTAGTCCTAGAGCTGTTAAAGCTTCACAAAGTAGCAAACCACTCAAAGATTTCCATAGATCTGAGGTCAACCCTACTCACTTCCCTGCAAGGCACCAACTAGTAAACCAATGGAAACTAGCAGAGAATTACCATAAGGAAGTTACACTAAGTTGCTTGTAAAAATAACACACACTTGCTGTACATCTATATGGTAAACACCAGTGAGATGTACTGAGTTTACATACTAATTCTAATTTTCATGGAGGTAATATGGTGAGCTGTCTGATTGGATAGGCAAAACTCATTTCGATAGTATGGATAGGAAAAATGCTTAACTTCGAATTAAATCCATCCTCTATAATCTTTTTGAGTTATTAGAGTATCTCCAATTATTACAACAGCAGTTGAGTTGAGAAGAGAATAAAACTTATTAAATAATACTTCTCTCAATATTTAATATGGAAAGTTAGGATCAAAAAAGTGGGCTTCCCTATATGACTAAACCTATATCTAAAATAAGTATTTGAAACTCAAAATGTCCTGTTAAGAATGTTCCATTTTTAAAATTTATTTATTTATTATTATGTATACAGTGCTCTGCCTGCATGTACACCTGCAGGCCAGAGGAAGGCATCAGATCACATTATAGATGGTTGTGAGCTGGGAATTGAACTCATGACCTCTGAAAGAACAGTCAGTGCCCTTAACCATTGAGCCATCTCTCCAACCCCCAAGAATATTCCATTTTTAAAAACCCTCCTAACAAAATCACAAAAGATAACATTTATAGTAAAATTTCAAAAGTTTAATTTTTCAAAAGACTAGATGAAGAAAATCATACTCATTTAAAATTTACTTTTTATACAGTTTATAATATCTGATAAAAATATCCTAAGATCAGAGAGTACCATGTAAAGTTTCAACAATTTAAGTATCAGCAAACTACACAGTTTTAAACACTGTTTTAATATAACTTGCAGAATCTGCCTTTGAGCTAGTACCTTCCTCATAGGATGCACATTTATTATTATTGTTATTGTTATTATTAATTAATTTATTATTATTATTATTATTATTATTATTATTATTATTATTATTATTAAAGCAGAGTGCAAGAACATGTGTAAATATAACCTTGTCCACCTTGCAAAGTAAAAAACTCACTCACCACCATGTGTTCTTTGACCCCACAGTTGCTGTTCATTGTGGTTGGAGCTATAATAGTCGTCTCCGTTTTACAACCCTACATCTTCCTAGCAACTGTGCCAGGGCTAGTAGCCTTTATTTTACTGAGGGCGTACTTCCTACATACCTCTCAACAACTCAAACAACTGGAATCTGAAGGTACAACATGGGACGGATTACAAGGTTCCCCTGGAGTTAGGGGAACCACAAGAGCTTTTTGTGATTCACTACCTTTATCCTACTTTCTAAAAAAAGTTTTAATTTCTAATAATAACAGTGATGTGGGGGGGGAGAGAGGTAGAGACACAGAGAGAGAGAGAGAGAGAGAGAGAGAGAGAGAGAGGGAGGGAGGGAGGGAGGAGAGAGAGGAAAGAGTGAGAGAGAGAGAGAGAAAGAGAGAGAGAGGGAGAGAGGAGAGAGAGGAAAGAGTGAGAGTATCTGTGTGGGCATACGTGTCCATGCAGACAGGTGTGGGAACCAAAGGCTAATGCCAAGCTATCTTCATAAATTGCTTCTCTTCTCTTCTCTCTCTTTCTACTTTTTTTTTGTTGTTGTTGTTTTGTTTTGTTTTGTTTTTCAAGACAGGGTGTAGCCTTGACTGTCCTAGACTTGCTTTGTAGACCAGGCCAGGATCTTACAGCAATCTGCCTGCCTCTGCCTCCCAAGTGCTGGGACTAAAGGCGTGCGCCACCACACCTAGCTTCCCATTCTTTGTTTTTGTGAGTTACTCACAGATCCCGAAGCTTGCTGTTCAGGCCAGCAAGGCACCGGGTCCCTCAATATCTGCACTACAGATATTCAGTACTGGCCCACTGTCTTACATGTTTGTCTGGAATCTGATTGAAGCCCTTGTGCTTGTGTAGCAAACATATGCCCCGCTGAACTCTCCTCATGCCAACGATGATTTTTGAAATGTGTAATAGAACTTATAAACTATACATGGATTGATTTTTTTCAATTAATAAGACTTTGTTTTGGCTTTCAAAGAAGTATATAACCTTACCATGGTTATCATAGACATAATTTCTTACATTGTTCAAAGTAAAAAGAAAATAGCAATGCTATTATTCCTCATAATTTCTTCCAGATTTCAAGTGAAAACAGACAGAATTCTTCCCTTCGACTTGCTGTCTTCAGACCTTTCCTTAACGTCTTGACTTCTTTTTGTTAATCTTTGCTTGAGCTCTTTAGGAAGCATCTCTTTCAGAAAAGGCTTTGGTGAGGGGCTTTTTTTTTTTTTTTTTTTTTAAGAAAATAAACTTAAAGTGTGTTTCTGCTTTGAATCAATTCACAGAATTCTTCATTGAAAGACTTCGAAAATTGACTGTTCTCAGCAATTAGTAATTTAGGATTAACCAAGTAGTGACTATTTTTTTCCAAGAAATGTGAGTTAACAAGGAGAACAGTTCTGTGCTGTTATCACCCATGGTTGGCGGGTGAAAGGGAAGGGCCATGCATTTAACAGTGAGCCCTTGAGCGCCCCTAGAACCATTGATGCTTACAAAAAGGTTACCCTTAAGTTAATCTTCGTCAGAAACATGGTGATAGAAATTCCATTGTATATTACAAGCTTGACATGATCTCCTATGGGGTGATTCACAGGCAGGAGTCCAATCTTCACCCACCTTGTGACAAGCTTAAAAGGACTCTGGACACTTCGAGCCTTTGGACGCCAGCCTTACTTTGAGACTCTCTTTCACAAAGCTCTGAATTTGCACACTGCCAACTGGTTTATGTATCTGTCAACCTTGCGCTGGTTCCAAATGAGAATAGACATGATTTTTGTCCTCTTCTTCATCGTTGTTACCTTCATTTCCATTTTAACAACAGGTACTGTGAACTTATTATTGTTAAACTTTGAGCATTTGGGTTAACATTTTGTCAGTGAATAAAATGCTGTATTTTTACATTAAAATTTAGATGTTTTTTAATTTTTAATTTTTAAAAATTTAGATGTTTTAAAATAAACTTCTGGAGCTTATTAACCAGTACAAGTAAATTATTTGCATTTCTATAGTTTTGTTTCCAAATAATTGATTTGGCTTAAAGGATTATATAGTATTTTCCCTAATTTTATTCACTGTTTTAAAAATAATGACATTGAGTCCAATAGGAAAAAATGTGATTGACAGGAAAAAAAGTCTCTTCTTGCTAATGTTGGCAAAAGGTCAGATATCAAAGTTAGTAAAAAAAATTATAAAAGAAATCTCTGAATGGTGGAAGAGACGAACATATATGTGCACTTGGGCATGTTCATGTGCACACACACACACACACACACACACACACACACACACACACACAAACACATACTATCCTTTCATCTTCCTATAAAATTTCTTCTGTTGTAACAACTACTTGTTGGTAAAATTCTTCGTCTAATATGGATTTTGAATGAATAAAAATTGCTACCGAAATGAAATAAAAGGGCATTATGTTTTAAAAACAAAGGCTCTGAAATTTAAGATCTTTGAGTGAAAAGCACAATGTATGTCACAATAAGAAAAAAATTATACATATAAATGAGTACCTCTATTTTAAGGTGTTTCTGAGTCAAAATCTACATATAAAAGATTATATATTATATATATGGCCAAAGTTCAGAGGGAATGCCACACCAATGCCAGATTTTCAACATTATTTGATTGTAAGAACATAATTACTCAACACCAAATGAGGCACCCCTGGGCAAGTTATCAGAAGGCCTGATGCAGCTTCAGGGTGAGTGTCACAGTTGGTTACCTGGAGCAACCAGAACAGGCGCTGCAGCGTCAGGCTGCAGCGTCAGGCATAGATAGGTGTGCTTCTATCTCTCTAGCAGATAGTAGCCTGTGTTTACTTCCTTGTATGGATGCTTCAGTTCTCTCTGTGTCTCGGTCTCTCTCTCTTTCCACCCGTCTCTGTCTTTCTGTCTCTCTGTCTCTCTCTCCCGCTCTCTCTCCATTCCTTCGCTCCCGTTCCCCCTCTCCCCTTGCCCTCTCTCAGAACATTAGCTGTCTTCATTTAACAGGACCACATGAACTTCACGTGGCTTCTCCACTCTGCCTCTTGAATTAGCAGTAGAGCTCTGCTGTCTAATGCAAAGTTCTAGAGAGAACAGAAATGAGATTCCTTCTGGTTTGGGGCCTTCTGGAGATAATGCAGCTGCTGAGAGAATGCTCAACTTTCCACTCGTTGCTTTCTCCTTGTGTGGCTTGGAAATGATTCTATGAAAAGATTATACATGGGTAGGCATATTTGTGAATTTTTAGAAGTACGGTCATCTTGAGATCTTAAAAATAATTTAAGGAGCAAAGTATTGATTATTTTTATATAAGCTAGTTGAAAGGGGATCAAAGATGACTAAATTACACATATTAAGACTTATTAATAACCTCAGTACTGAGGAAGGCAGTGGTAGGTAGATCACTGAGTGCAAAGCCAGCCTGGTCTACAGAGAACAGCCAAGGATATACAGAGAAACCTTGTCTTGAAAAACCAAAACCAGCCAAACAAATAAATAAACAAACAAGCCAAAACAAAACAAAAAAACAGAAGCAAAACCAAAAACCACTTATTAACAAGTCACTCAAGCTTAAAGTCAGTGTTCAAAAACATTGAAGTCAGCATAGTACAGAACTTCCAGTAGGGATGAGAAGCACAGCTCAAGAACCCAGCCATTACTCTTTTATTGGTCTTATTGACCAATAAATGATATTAACTTAATTTCCTTATATGTACAGACACACACTAATATGTCTCCCATAGTAATGAGTGTAATAATTTGTGCAAAACAGTGTAGTCTTGTCTGTAATAAATGCCCAGTAACTATTATATTGCTTGTTGTTATTACATTTTTTATTTTCTTTTTAGCCTTCAGAACAAAAAGTGTACAGGGGCCCTGTATGAACTTCTAACAATTTTCAGTACATTGTTTGACGCTGACAAAGTGGACATGTGCTGTCTATCGTGCACCTAATTTGGGGAAAATGTAAACCTGAAAATTTCAGTCAGCAATAGGAAGGCTTTTTATCTCTGTGTTTAACTTTATAATTCTTTAGTGCTACATTCTAACCCTATCAGTTGGGACATGATAACCTGAAATAATAATAATTCTTGAGCATTTACCTTGGAAATTTTTTGTGGTGATAATTCTGAAATTTTAAATTTTAATTAATTGTTCTTCCTAATCCTAAAATAAATTTACTCTAGAACTACAGGTTAGCACTGTTCTTTTTAGACATATTAGTCTATTTTCTTCTTTCTTGTAATATAATTAGCAATCATCTCTCTTAAATGGCTAACGTTAGTGTTCTGACTGCCTGGTGACACACAAAGTCTGCTTTCTTCCGGACAGCCTCTGCTTAGCTAAGTAGTGACCCTTGCAAATGGGCTAAGCATATCTGCCCCTGCTATTCAAGTACATGTGGCCCTCCTTTGACTTTTTGTAGAAGGTATCATTTGGACCTGCAGTTTGTTTCCCCATCTTGTGTTCAATCAGAATTTGTTTTTATTGTTATATGCAACATGTTACATACAATTATGTCACATACCCAATAGCAAAAGTCCCTTCAAGACCTAAACAGCACTTAAAAGTGGCACTCAAAGAAAGAATAGGCAGGCTACCAAGATGAGACTTGATAGCCTGTGACCATAAAGTGGGGGAGGAGACCCCCCTCAATCATGGACCTAGGGGAGGGCAATAGGGTGGGAGTGGGAAGGAGGGAGGAATGAGAGGATACAAGTGATGGGAGAACAATTGAGTTGTAATCTGAATAAATTAATTAAATGTGAGGCACCAGAGTACGTGAGAAAGTCGTATCACACTCTCCACTCAACTGTGGAGAATATTCTGACCATTGGCTACATCTGGGAAGGGGTTTAAAGTTTACCTCCTGTATTGTCCTTGGCTGGTGCCTTAGTTTGAGCGGGACCCCTGGGCCCAAATCTGCCTATCATATTGTTCTACTTCCTGGTGGCACTCAGAGGAAGGACAGCAAGTAGCCAAGAAGAGACTTGATACCCTATGAGAATATATAGGGGGACGTAATCCCCCTCAAGAACAGTCATAGGGGAGGGGAATAATGGGAAAATGGGGGGGGAGGAATGGGAGGATACAAGGGATGGGATAAACATTGAGATGTAACAAGAATAAATTAATAAAAAAAAAGAAAAAATAAAATAAAAAGTTACCATGAGAACTTCAAAAAAAAAAAATAAATTAATTAATTAATTAATAAAAAAAATAAAAAGAAAAAAGTGAAACACTTTCCCAGTATTCAGTCACTATTTGATTTTAAAAATTGGTTGAAAGCTTACTCTATGAGGGCATGTGGAGTCACTAATATCAGCATTAAATTTAAATTTATTGACATGCAATGAGAGATATGAGTAAAGTAATTCACGGAGGAGAGCAGTGACATGCACTTTGTTGAACCCTCTTTCCTATCTAGGTGATGGAGAAGGATCAACTGGCATCATCCTCACCTTGGCTATGAATATCATGAGTACTCTGCAGTGGGCCGTGAACTCCAGTATTGATGTGGATAGTTTGGTAAGTTGTTATTTTTAATTTTATGAAAAGTCAAGAAAATAAAAAACAAAAACAATTGGTAATAACATCAGGGCTATATGTATCATCCAGTTTAAGAAATAAATGTTAAGGTAAATTTAAGGACATAACGCATCACACATTAAGCTGTGGCATGATCTATGTTACATCCTCATGGATCATCACTGTGAACATTTGTGCCCATGTGTCTTTGCCCAGGAGTTTTCCAAAGCAAATCCCAGGGGTGGACTGAATTACTGGGAATAGAATTTCCCTAACCTCGATTTTACCGATGCCAAGTTACTCCCTGGTCTGTTGTGCTAGAATATACTTCCACCACGAGAGCATGTATATACTTCCAGCAATACTTCTTATTCAGACATTTTAAAGCTTGCCAGTCTGATGAGTGTGAAGTAACTACTGAAATGTCAGGATAACTTAATACCTATTCATTGTTGATCATTTGGGTTGTTTGTTTGTTGTTTTTCCTTTCTATTAAGTGCCTGTTCATGTTGTTGCCTTACTTTTCAACTAGATGAGTTGTGTTTGTGTTGATTTGTTTTCCATAACTGACTTGTAGGTGTTCTTTAATCCTGGACCAGTTGCCAGTTCTATATATTTGAGAGGCCCTGGAGCCAGTGGCTTTACATATAGTGTCACTTAATGAAAGGAAATATTGAATCCAATAGAGAGTATTTTATTAATTTTTTCCTTTATGGCTTGTACATTTGGTATCTTATTTAAGAAATCCTTCTGTTTGTTAGGTTTCCACCTTCAGCAGCCTGACACTTTTCATGGTGTCCTTGTCTTATTTTTACAATGTCTATTCTCAGTGATTGTTCCCTCCTAAGTGTTTGTCATTGTTCCTCCCCTTTGTGTTTGATTGATGTTGTCTTGCATTTGTGTACTTTGTATAATTAAAGACCATATTCTGGCTTATTGTATCTTCTACCATAGACTGAGATCCAAGAGTGATATTTTTGTGCTAAAATGGTGTCAAGAACTATTAACTCCACAAGAAGTGAAAGGATACTAGATAAATTTCCCTATTTATAATTTAATAAAAGGCATATTTTCAGTTAGATGATAGAATTGGCCTTAAAAATTCATCACTGACTTCTTTTTAAACTTTTTATTACATTTACTTATGTAATAAATAATGTAAAGTAAAGGATGTCCATGCCATAGCATGAATGTAGAGTTCAAAGGAAAACTTGTGGAGGTCAGTTCCCTCTTTTCACTATCTGGGTCCTAGAGACTGAACTGAAACCATCATTCGGCTTAGCAGCAAGTGCCTTTCCCTGCTGAGCCATCTTTGCTGGCCCACCGTTGAATCTTAAGCTTTTGAACTACATTCATCCATTCATTATTTCATTCTCTAAGGTCTAGAATTCCCAGTTAAGAATCATCGTAGAACTCCATTTAATTACATTTTCAGACACACATTCATGTGATGATAAAATTTCCTTAATCAAATTTTCTCATAACAAAAATCATAAATACATCTCAAGGGAAAAACCTAAAATCTTTTAAAGCCTCTTTTTGTCACTGTGCCTTTATAGTTTACTGAGGTATCTTAATAATTCCTTGAAATAGTTTTCTTGATTTTTTTTTTAGTTAGACCAGTTCTGAGTCTTTTATCCATACTTCTTGGATGCATTTTTGTTTTGAGAGCTCTTATAAAGAGCACTTAAATACATAGGGTGTAGGTAAAGAATATTATATAAGTGCTGTGTTTCTATTTTTTTTTATTTTTACAACTGTGACTTTATAATTCTAAACTCTTGTGCATATTACCTATTTCATTCCTTTAAAAATATCTGTTCACCTTGTCCATGTAAAATTCCTCTTGCAACATTAATTTTCTGACTTAATGTCATATCCAAACTTTCAACATTGCAACACAGTGTTGTCATCTACAGAGTTCACACTCGAGATCTGTACAAATGAGCTACAAAGCCAAGTCACACACATGCAAGCAAAGGTTTTCAGTAAGTTTAGGATTTTGTGTTGGGCTTCTCTTACAGCTATATTTGTACAGCTGGATGTGGCCTGGGCACTGTGGGCTGGAGACTCCTGTTGGAACAGCACACAAGGCTGTCACAACCCTTACTCAATACATTTTATTCTATGTGTCTAGTGTCCACAAGAGATACTTTAAGGTATTTAACTTTGCCAGGCTTTTCCATGGGTTTGCTAGACTTTGTAGCCTGTTCTTTGCCATTTTATCTTTCATGGTGTATGAAAGGACCTTCACAGGGACCTATTGTGTCTTATGATACAGTCTATGAAAAGTAACAGTATTTGCATTTGATTACATTTTCAAAAGTTACCGTCTTTTGTTTGAGATCAAAGAGCACATGTGAGTTTTCATTTCCCTGCCAAGCGATGCTGGTGGGCCTTCCTGGCTGTTTATGTTCCCTTTCTGCTATTAACTCCCATCGTGCTGCTATTACACTATTGCTAAAACTACTTTGCAGTGCTCTTATTTTCATTTCTTCCTTTGGCAGTCAGAGAGGAGAAAGACTGAGCAGGTCTGCAGACTTCACATCTACATGATGTAATACCAAGGTCTTACATCCTTAAGCCAGTGTGATGTCATTTTTACCTTACTGAGTTTTTAAATACATTTAGAATGATTTCAGTTTAAAATGGAACAAACACAATGTTTTCTTTGCCACACACTTCATTGTAAAACTAGATACAGGGCCACGCAAGAAGAGTCTTCAGAACTGGAACAATTACTTCATTTACCCATCTGCCCCAATTTAAACATGGATGCTGACTCACTTTGACTATGTAGTTGTAAACATGGTAGTGTAACTTTTTTTTCTTTACCTACCTACAGATCCCTAGCGTTCCTTTTCAGCTATTAAATCCAATATCACAGTAACACAGCTACCTCAAGTTATGTTGTATTTATGATTATATATCTGAAATGATGACACTCAGAACTATCCATCAACCCTTTTATTATGTTCTTGTAATAATTTTTTTATTTATTCCCAAAGACAGTTGTTTCCTTTATTCCTGCATACCTTTAGATGTCATAATAATTCTATTCTTTAAACTCTCAGCCAATGACCTTCCTATCTCACAGAAATAAATGTGTATGACCAGAAATAATTCCCTTACTGCTCTCTACTAGCTGTTTCTTAATGCAGCACACTGCTAGAGCATCTTCCAGTGGACATGACATCTCAGAGCACAAGGTCCTATGCAGGCTTATGGGACCTCTACTCATATTTACTGTCCCTCCATGTCCTTCTGCATAGAAGCAAAACCTGTGTAGTTGCCTGCCCTTGGGAAGATTTATCTTGCTAGTGAATACTCTCATTTGGTCTCTAGTTCCTATTCCAACTGTTTGACCTGTATACAGCAAAACTTATAAAGGGATTAACAGTTATTTTATTTCCATCACCCATGCACACGGCAACATCTTTGCCACCTGCAGTTGCTGAGCAGTATTTTCCATGGATCAAGCCTTACACTCTTTCACTCTTCTGCCACTGCCTGGACCCCCATCTCATGTATCTTCTAAAACATCATTTGCATTACAGCTGTCTTCTATCTGCATATCTAACCCTATGCTTCAAAGCCGTCTCTTGACGAAGCATAGATTGATATGTTTAGTATACACCTCTGTATTGCTCTCTAACAATGCCCAGCTACCATCTTGGCACCTCATGCATCCATAAAGCACACTGCTAGATTTGACATGCTGGGGTATGAATTCCTGTACATCAAGTCATAATGCACACAAGATCTTAAGTGATCATTAAAATGACACAAAAATTCTACTCCCTTCATTTGCTTAGAAAGCTAAATAAATAAGGGCCAGTAAGGGTATAAAAGGTGGCATTTTAAACTTAGCACTATTAAAGCATTGGGTGACAAAGGAGTTGTTCACACATAATTTCTTCATTTGATAACCATATCCTTCTATCGACCACATAGGAAACAAAAAGTGATCAATCTAAATATGTGAATGCTACTGCCTTAGCTCTCCAAGAAGACTAGCAGAAAAGCATACCCATTTCCAATAGATGATTGTCCTACTGAACTGAACTCTGTGTCCCTAGTAAAAAGAAGGGAGCCACAAGGTTAAGGACAACCAGCTCACAGGCTTCCATTTAGATCACCGTTAATGAAGTTCCAGAAAGTTCTTGTATGGTTGGTGCAATCTGAGAAGAGTTTTCTGTCAATACAAACTCCCTCTGTTTCTCCTTTGTCCTTTCATCACCTGTGTTTATTTTGGGTTCTACTGAAGATCAAATGACTAATTGTAGAATGAGCAAAGCGAAGTGTGGTGGGAGAAGACAAAGGGAATTTCTCTTTTCTTCATGACTGCTGTTACCAAGTGTTCTTGTAATGAAAGCAGTTTCTGTTATAAGGATCTGACTGAGGAATTAATTTATCCTCTTTGTGTTTTGCCTCTTTTTAATGGTAGCTTGAGTGTGCTTTGCTGTCGTTCTTACAAGTGGTGTATTTTTCAAGACTTACTACCCATCTATCCACAAAAAGCCTTATATTTCTTTCTGGCTCAGACACTAAAAAGCTGTGTGCCTTTAGGCAAGTCATCGTTCCTCATTTCCAGGGCTTTACTTTCCTGTTCTTTAAAATGAAATGGTTTGGTTAGGAATATTTTCAGATTGCCGGCAACTTGGACATTCTCTCTCTCTCTCTCTCTCTCTCTCTCTCTCTCTCTCTCTCTCTCTCTCTCTCTCTCTCTCTCTCTCTTCTGAACTCTTCCACATAAAATGTAAACTCTTAATGTATATGTAGAAATTATTCCAGATCTTAGGAAAACCACACACCAACTCCTTCCTGAATGCTGAACTCCATTGAGTGTTAACCTGCAGTTACTACAGCTGATCAAATTTAACTCAGTGTGTTCCTACTGCCAGCGAAGACTAAATAATGCATTATATTCTTGAACCTTGAATTAAGAGAAGAAACTTATGAGCTCCCTCAGGAATTGCTGGAGTGTACAAAAATGTGTGATAAGCTTGGAAAATTGCTTACGGCTTTGTGCATGCCACTTTAACTTCCTGGTTTAGATTTTCTCATTTGTAAAATGAAAGAATGGATTAGATCATGTGTTATCAGTCTGGCTGAGAAAAAAACATGAAGAAAAAAAAAACCACTAGAATAAAGCTTCTTCAGGTTCAGAAAGGCCAGTGAAATTAGTTCTTCTGCTGGGGGCAAGGTGACAGGACCTGTTGTCTGTGTTTTGAAATGTGCCCAGGTGATTCTAATGTGTGTCTGGGCTTTTAAATCACTGGATTAAGTGATCTTGCAGATTCATTTTTGCTTTGATTTTCTGTGAGTTATGTCACAAGGACTAGCAAACTTTTTCTATTAAGGTTGAAATAGGGAATGGTTTCGGCTTTGTAAGCTTGTTGGCTTAACACACCAACTAACCGACTTTTGTAGGACAAAGTGATAGACGTGTGTGTGTGTGTGTGTGTGTGTGTGTGTGTGTGTGTGTGTTGTTTCATTATACTTTGGTAATTAATTATTATTATTTTCAGTTTTTATTTTCAAGGAGTTTTTGGTTTGAGAAAGAGGGAGGAAATAGGAAGTTGAGTTGGTAGAGAGGTAGGGAGGAACTGGGGAGAGTAAAGAATAAGTTCAAAATATATTGAATAAAAATATAAATATGTCATTTTAATAAAAACAAGTCTCAAACAACAAATTTTGTATCTTATCGATATTTCAATGTTTTTCTCTAAGCATCTAGATTTTGAAGTATTGTAACGTCTCCAAAGCATTCTTTCAGTTAGCATCATATTTTTTATGTAGTGTAGATACTTATGTAAACATCATTCATTGGGAAAACACAAAAAATGTTTGCTAGTGGTCCTTCCATATGCTACTAATCATAACCCTTAGACCAGGAATGAGCAGAAATATGGCCAATAGGCAATATTCCACTCCATATGCTTATATATTACCTTGACCAACTACTTCTGTGCATGAGGCCTGTTTGGGGGTGTGGCAGATATACCCAGTGACACTCCATTGAAGAAAACTGATTTTCCCTTTCCACACAAGTATCAAATAGTTTCTTGGTTAAGGGTGAGACATTCATGTCCATGCCCCCTTATTGGTGCTGTGATTTTTATCTGGTTTGAACATGTGCAGGTCTTATGCATACTATCACAGTCTCTGTGGGTTTCCACATGTATCAGTCCTGTCCTTTCTGGGAAATGATGTTTCCTTAGGATCATCTACCACCTCTGGCTCTTACATCTTGCTACCTCTCCTTCCTATAGATCACTCAGCCCTGAGAGGAGTGGCTCTCTCATTCTCTGCATATTGTTCAGTTATGGATCTTTTGTTAATTAGTATCAGCTGCAAGAAAAGGCTTCTCTGATGAGGCTGAGTGAGGCACTGATCTACAGGTTCAGCATTATGTCATTAAGCATTTTATTTTATATTCTTGTAGCTGAGTAATAGTAGTGGGAACTTCTCTACAGCCATGACCTATCTAGTTACATTATTGCCCACTTTAGCAATGTCATGTATTGCATTTCATAAACTAGGTCTTAAGTCCAATGGAATAATTGTTGGTTAGCCCATAACACCTGTGCCACTATTGCACCAGCGTATCTTGCCCTGTTACAGTTGCAGGATTTGCATATGGATGATATTGATTATTTTACTTATTTATTTTATGTGTATGGGTGTTTTGCCTGCATCTGTTCACCACATGTACACCTGCTGTCCATGGAGGCTATTAGAGGGCATTAAACTCCCCTCAAACTGGAGTTAAAGACAGTTGTTTGCTGCTATGTAGATGTTAAGAATCAAACTCACATCCTTCCGAGGAGCAGCCAGTGCTCTTTACAACTGAGCCATCTCTCCATCCTCCTCATAATCTTTCTAAAATTAAGAATGGCATTTTTGTCTAGTATTGATGAAATTTTAGGTATGGAAAGTAATGCCTCTGTTGTTATGACTTTGTAGTGTTTGGCCATTGAAGCATAACTTTCTTATCATGACTTCTAAACAACCAAGTAAATATAACAAATATTTCTGTGAGGCATTTCTGGATTCCTGAAGTGACTGTGGTGATGTGAATCACTAGCTCATAGATGAACACTAGAATCTCGAGTTATTTTCTTGTTGACAGAGTGGCATTGCTTGTAAAGTAACATCAAGAGGAAGCTGTTGAATGGCTTTTTGTTATTGCCATCATCTTACTGCCCTGATGCTGAGGTTAGTACCTTAGGCATCATTATAAAGATGGTGACATTCCATTTTAAGGATCAACTCTTCCTAAAGATGTTCAGGAGAAAGCTCTTAATGGCTCTTAATGAAATAATATACTAACAATTGAAGCAGACGAATCTCAAGCAAACATTTCAGTTTATTGGGTACATCTCAATTTCATAGAATTATGTAGAATTTGTGCTCTTAAATTTTCCCTCCATAATTAAAGAATAGATTCAGTGCTTTAGCACTTGGCTCTCATTTTGTGTTTTGCATTCAAAGTGTGAGAAAGGGTGCTAATCCCTTGCCTAACTTCATTGCAGTTTAACTGTAGCGACAGGGGACTTTTCCTTCCTGAGCAGGGTGCCCCACCCTCCTTTCCCCATATAGCTCCTATGCACAGGAACTTGATGAGTATTCTATTTCAGCCTTAATGATAAGTGCCAACTCTGTCCTACGTCCAGTACCATGACACCATGGTTCTTATATATCACATAGATATGTATAGTAGACATTCTTTCAGAAGGATTAATTGAAATGTACAAGTTACATGAAAGCAAATGGATGAGACCAAAATTAATCAGTGTGTTGTAACTTCTGTCCAACTGAGAAGATGAGATAAAAATTCCCAGTCCTGAAGACATACCTTAACAATCCTTTCAGCATTGCCAGTATTACTGCATAGGAGAGAAAATAGAGGCTTTATTAATTAGTAACAAAGGTTTACATGGCTTCATGGTGTTAAACACTGGGTGACCTGAATATTTCATGCTTTGAGTATAAGATATACTGTGAACAATTACTAAAACAATTAGAATAGGTTAATCACCAAGCCAGGAGACATAAGCTTTTGGTCTTCTCACTTGTATAAATCCTATCAGAGATCCTTAGGTGAGTCAGATTCCTATCACTGTGACAAAATACCTGATGCAAACAGCATGACAAGATGGAACATTTGTTTGTCTCATAGTCTCAGAGGTTTCGGTACATGGTTACCTGTCTCTATTTTAGACCTGTGGTGAGGCAGAACATCATGGCAACAGGGCTATGTGACAGAGGAGGCTTCTTACCTCATGTTAGCCAGGAAATAGAGTGAGGGCATTAGGATGGTGGATATCCATCAAGGACCAACCCTCAGGGACCTACTTCTCCTCATATTCTGTACCTCTCAGTGTTTCTATATGTCCCAAAAGCTCCATCCTCTTCAGTCCAAGCCTTTAGCATTGAGGGGCATTTATAACCCAATTTGTAGCAACTAGGTTTAGGGAAAAGGTAGGTCCAAGGGATATATAAGATTGATCATTGCCCAGATGGAGAGAGGGTCATTAGCATGCCAGGGGCTGCCTCTGGCATTCTCCATTTAGGACGTTGCTAGCTGGAAGTCCTGTTTCCAGGAAGGATGGGCCTTTTACTTTTTGGCTTGACAATAACAACTTTGTATTTACTTTGATGTGTATAATTGGAGTTTTTCTTTAAAAGGATCCACCAAATTGCTTGAGCTTTTCACAAACCTGAGATCCATTTTTATAGAGGATATGAGTCTTTGACAGTGAAATCAAGCATACAACGAATACTACTTGAAATTTTCTGTAGATAAAATTATTTACTATGTGAATCCTTTTGTTGAGTAGAGAGTAGAATTCTGGCTAATTTGAGATCCAAAAAGGTCCCAAGTCAAGTTGAGCTCTTACATGCACCTTTCTGTGCTCTCTGTCTCTCTGTCTCATTAATGTTCCTATCTTGTCTAGAAGAATTGTCTGGGAGACTTTGTCTATTTCTGTCTTCTCTGTTTTGTGGAACTTTTTCCTGGTATCTTCCATGTCACTTAGGACATCAAAGTTTAGTTATAAGTCAGGATACCATGTTATTTAAGGCTTCCAAGTTGCCCTTATTCATGGACAACCTCTTTTCATTCCCATATTGTGGACTGAAGAGGCTGACAGTTTCTCAGCCATCCTAAGACTATAACTGCAGATTTTTTTTTTTTGCAAAAAACATTAAGTCTTCTGTGTTTAGACTAGAGACTTTCATTTTTATAAGAGTTAAAGTCATGGTTTCTTGTCAAAGCTGACACCTGAGCCTGAGCTTAAATGATCAGTGTCTTGGCAGCCATGACTACCTACAGGTATATATATACCTTATGGGGGCCTTGGCCTTTGAAGTTTAAAAGCCAATGTTCATAGGAGTAAAAATGCCAAACTTTCATAATGTCTTGACTATGAAAAGCCATCTTTTGAAACTTAAAGACTAGTATTGACTTCTCTGCTCTGGTTCCTATGTGACTTCTCCAGTTAGAGGCAGTCACCATGCTGACAGCCCTCTGATTTAGAGGAATTGGTTAGTGAGTGGCCTATACCATAATGTCGTTTCAGTAGTTACAAAACTGACAGTGATGAAAGTGCCTGCACTTGCTACTTTATCTGACTGTCAGAAAATGTTCTAAGATATTAAACTGAGCCACACTTTGCTCTGATGTTATAGAGCATGTTCACTATTAACAAAGAGTGTCTTGGGCAGGGATATTTGACGATAGGAATAGTCAGACCTGGGGGGTCATTTTCAGCATTTATACTTTAAAGAACAAGTTACAAACTCTCAATTTTCATGCCCAGTAAGTATGCTTCATTTTGCACGTGTAATATTAGATGTTCTAGATTTGTTCTTAATGGTGACTGTCATTGATGGAGAGTTAAGTTATATTTCTTAGGCCAAAGAACTGTATATTACCTTTCAAAATGGCTAAAACCTAGGTGTTTATTGATTTGTATGTATTTACTCATTATATACTCATTCATGCCTTCATTTATTAACTGTTTGAATAGACAGTATCTACTGCATGTTAACATGTTTTAGAAGTGTCTTAAATAAAAGTTGTCATAGTTATTTAGAGCAGTATTTGTTTTTTTTGGGTTTTTTTGTTTGTTTGTTTTGGTTGAAAAGCTGGACTATCCTGAAAACTAGCCAAATTCCTTCATTTCTGTGTACATCAAAATACACTTTATTAAATATTGTTTTGAAAGATTTATAAATCAGATTGTTGCATTAACTTTTCCTGCAGAAATGTGAACAAACATTTTTGCCCCTAACAGACCCTGAAGACAGACCAAAGTAAGAGTTTCATCCGAGTCTGACTTGGTGATAATGAGTTTTCTGGGCTTACCATAATCATGGATGGCATGTTACTTACAGGCTGTGGAAACTGTGAAACTGTCTTACACACCATAAATTCAGCTCCATAATGGATGATGACCTCATTGAAGCTACCTCATGATTCCTACTCCTAGTTAACATCCCACTTCCTCTCGTCCCATATACTCTAGGGTCTCCCAAGATCACTTACAGCTGAAAGGGAGGGGAAGCAAGAGGGACTGGTGGTTCGAATTCCAGGTGAGGGTCTAGAACTCTACTCTCCTCCCTTTTACTAGGGAGTCTCAAAAGCTCACTATTACTGTAGACCTAGCTGTCAGTGTATTTTATCCTGCTTATTTTGCCACATGGCCACCAGGCCCAAGGACATCTCCACTCTAAGGTGATGGAATAGTCGTGTCATAACAGGAAGGAGAAGCTATTCTACAACCATAGGTCCATATTTAATTGAAAATATAACCTTTATATATGGCCACATTTTGCTAATGATGGAAATTGATTTTAAGTAACTTTTACTAAAAGTGTAAATTTTTAACTTCCTACCTGTGCAACAATGTGAATTTGAACATTGTAGACTCATTAAAAACTCACTAAGTGTGGGGCGCAGTGGTGCATGTCTGTAATTCCAGCATTCAGGGAGACAGAGGCAGACGGATCTCTGTGAGTTTGAGGGCGGCCTAGTCTATAAAGCAAGTCCAGGACAGCTAAGGGTACACAGAGAAATCCTGTCTGGAAAAACAAATCCAAAACAAACTAAATGGTCAGGTGTGGTTGCACATACCTTTACTCTGAGCACCCAGGATGCAGAAGCAAGCAAATTTCTATGAGTTCAAGGCCAGGATGGTCTACAGAGCAAGTTCCAGGATAGCCAGGGCTACAAAGAGAGGCCTGTTTTGAAAAAAATTGAGCTAAACATCAGGAGTCTATTCATAACTGAGTTGACACAGAGAATTGTAGAGAGTTGTTAGCAAAAATGGAGAGAAGCACACAAAACTCTGCAGCGGTTTAGAAGTGTGCTACATACTGACTGCACAGAATTGTGCAGTACTCTCAGAGTGGGGAAAATATTTCTCTTTGACATCACCCAGGCCCTTGAGAATATTGTGGTTGTTTGTGTGAACTATGTACCTGAGATTTAAGCAATCACAAAAATAAACACATCTCTATAGAACCCAATTATATAAGTCTTAGTCGATTCACTGCTTAAGCTTTTAATTATATCTAATTATTCCCTGTTACTTCACTGAAAACCCTGTCAAGTAACAAGTGACAGGGAGCTTCCATCATAATTTACAACTCATTTTTTTTTTAGGTGACATCAAGCTAATTACAGTACTGTCTACAGTTCTCAAGCAAACAAAAAACCTGTTGTTTTCATTTCAGATGCGGTCTGTGAGCAGAGTCTTTAAGTTTATTGATATTCCCAAAGAAGAAAGCGAGTGTGCCAAGACAATGGAAGGGCCACATGGGGAAGACTCGTCTCATGGTTTAGTTATTGAGAATGAGCATGTGAAGGAAAGTGATGCCTGGCCCTCCAGGGGTGAAATGGTCGTCAAAGACCTCACGGTGAAGTACAGAGATGATGGGAACGCCATATTAGAGAACATTTCTTTCGCAATAAGTCCTGGCCAGAGGGTGAGATTTCAACATTGTTTGTTAGTGAGTCCCAACAACCATAGCAATGTCTTAGTGAAAACCATTTGAATAATTATATAATCAATATTCTTTCTATATGGTTGATGGTATTACTGTGCAAAGTCATTATGTTTCATATGAGATTGAAATTACAGAGAATCTATACAATCAGATTATTGTCCATGTGACCATACTTGAAGGCGACTGTACTTGCAAAATATGTAATCAATTGCAGATTTTCCAGCTGAAGACGTCGTTAAACATATAACATGTGCCCAAAATACAACCAGCACTATGAACAGTAGCAACAAATTGGTTGATCATCACAGTGCAACTTTATCCAACCCTTAATTAATCTATATGAAACATTAAACTTCAGTGACTTTCTTGTGAGCAATGAGTACTTATGTCTTAGTTCCTTGGACTGCCCTGCCAGTCACTCACTGTAGGCCATGAGCATCGAGAGTGGTAGGCACAAGTGCAGTTGTACGTGCAGCCTGTTCCTGCCTTTGTTCCTTACTCTTCTCTTTATCCCTAATTTTATTTTCAATTCTTTTCTTTCTGTCACTGTTACTATTGTATGATTCAAGGTCTTTCTCTTCTCTTAGCATAGTAATTCTACTTTTGTGAATTTTTAAAGTTTTCTCTAGTGTTCACAATATATATTTGCAGTGAGTCCAGGTCCAGTTTTAAACAGTAATGTTACAACATAAATAGCATCAGTACATTATAGTCCCAATCTCTCCCTCCTGTGTTTTATATTCTTTCCATGGTTCTTTGTGTATATTCACAGGTCATATGTGAGCAAATGCATGTTTCCTGTTATAGCTACTGAGAGTAAGAACAGTGCGAGTTTTCGTTTTGCCGTTGCTTTATTTACTTCCCAAATGGTTCCTTTATTCATTAAGATGCAAGTTTGAAAATTCGTATAGGTCTAAGTTGCATCATTCCTTTTCTCTGAAGAACTTCTCTTAACCTATCTTTCAAGGTAAGCCTAATGGCTATACACCGCCTCTGTGTTTGTTTGGAGATTTCTTTCCTTCACTTTCGAGAGACAACTTCACAAGGTATACACTCCTAGTTTGAGGCGGTCTTACTTTTCCTCCTTTCCTCCACTTATTTCCTGATTTGGTGGTGTCCATAAGGATATAAGTAATTCTTATTTCAATTTTTAATAAGTAATGTCGTTTCTTCCTCTGGTGTTCTTCAAGAGGTTTTCTTTAATAATTTTTGAGGTTTTGAGATGATGCGCTGTAGTATGGTTGTTGGGGCTTTGAGCGATATTTTGCTTATTTTTCTTTGAACATGTACTTTGAGGGAAGCTTCTTAGTAACTATTGTTTGAAATATTCCCCTCTATCCTTCCCAGCCTCCTTTCCTCCTCCTTTCCTTCCTTCCTTCTTCTTTTATGTCTTCTTTTACTTTCTAACATTTACTTTGTATATAAGTTACACTTTTCCTAGTTGTACGATGATTCTTGGATCTTCTGGATTTTTTGCTGAGGCATTTTTGATGTTGGCTGCTTTTATTAACATATCCTCAAGCACAGTGGTTCTTTCCTCAAACATATGTAAACTGTTGATCGTTAGCTCATCAAGGTATTCTCCTTCTTTGTTGTACACTTTTTGCTATAGCTTTAGGATTGTCTTAGAATGACCTCACTCTGTTTGCTAACAAACCAGCTGTTACTATGTGCTAATTTTTCATTAATTTTAGTTATTTTATATTCCCAGTCTATAAATCACAGTGTCTTTTTCACACCCGGCTTTGTTCTATCCTAATATTGTTTGTTTATATACTTTTTTCTTTCAATATGTTTCATATCTTTTTCTTAAAAGGTAAACGTATATGATGTGCTTCAGAAAGGGACTGTGATAATAGGCTGTTAGTAATATCTTCAACTGTGGGTTTGTAAGTGCCACCAGATTATTCACCCCTTTAGGTAGTAAAGAATTGTTAGAGTTGCCTGGCACTAAATATTTCTATTTCCTAAAATCAGTTGGGATCTGGGAAAAAAATCTCTACTAAGTTAGACATGATAAAATAGTCTCACTCAAGAACAGGTTTTAAATGGAAGACAATATTCCGACCATTCTGAGATTGGTCACTCTCTTATGTGGGTGTGTAAAACCTAAAAGACAGTCCTCTGGTGGTCTTGTGAGGTCACTGGAGGGTTCCTGGCATTGCTTCCTTCTCCAAGTCCACAGTGAGCCTGGGATGTTTTTTCAGTAGAGTTCTGGTACTGGCTTGCTCAAGGTTTCTGCTTGCTGTTTTCAGGCTGGTAAATTGTGACTGTCTGAACCTGCTTGTTTTTTTCTCCAGTCATGGGGGAATAGTGGTTTGCACTGTGGCTTTACCTATCTGAAAGAAAATTTGTTGATCAGCTTCTTACTTTAAATGGAGGGACCTGCCAGTTAGTGGTGGCACACACCTTTTAATCCCGGCACTTGAGAGCAGAGGAAGATGAATCTCTGTGAGTTCAAGGCCAGCCTGATCTATAGATTGAGTTCCAGGACAGCCAGGGCTACACAAAGGAACCCTGTCTTTAAAAAGAAAAGAAAAAAGAATATTGATGTTCTCATCAAATCAACATGCCTGCATACATTGTTTGATTTCTTAAACATATACTACATTCTGCCTTTAGGAGATCTGGTATGAGCCTGCTGAATTGTTTAATAATTTGAGTAGTCCATCTTATCTTACTAATAATAAACAGGTGTATGAACATATTAAGAGTCTCAGTTATAATCACCCCATCAATCTAAGTTTCATTTTACTGGCTATCTTGGTTTCTGGAGACCACAAGGAAATGGGATAATTATAGTGCATTCCCCTCTGCCATTAAAGTGCAGGTAAGGTGCTTTAAAGAGACCACACCACCACTGCAGTACTCATGACACAAGGCAGTTCCTGCTTGGACCCATTCAGCGCTGACTAGCCTTCCAGACCATAGTTTGATTTCTCTTGATCCTAAATTTGTAGAGATGAGGTGTGTTAAAGCCACTTAAAAAAAAAAAAAAAAAAAAAGCAAAAGCAAAAACAAAAACAAAAACAAAAAAACATTGACTTGTACTTAGGATTTGTCTAAGGAATTTATTTGCAGGAAGTGTTCTTACAAATAAGAAGGTAATATGTGACAGTTATCACATTTATCACAATTATCACCAAGATGACTTTGTTAGGGTATAAACCAATTAGATTCCTTGCTGTTAAAAAACTTGTCAGACATAATTCATCCCGTACTTTGATGTGAGAAAAGTGGAGCAGTTGCCAAAGGGTTTAAAGTTAAAGAAAGTATTTATTATTTGCCTCTCAGCACAGTATTATGTCAATATAAGAAATGAGCTCGTTGAAAATTTCAATATTTCCTCCTGGAAGAAATACAGTGTGGTCTTTACCCTACTAGGGATTCATACACTAAGGTGCTTTCTACGAAATATCCTTTATATGCACTGCGGTATCACTTTCTTCTGTTGAGGTTCACTTTTTTTCATCCTATGCGTCACCTATACTGACATATTCTGATTTCGTATATAATGCTTTAATGCAGTGTTGGAAAAATCATGACAAATGGTGAATGTGTATGCGCACAACATGTGGTAGTGCAGAAATGGGAAAATGCAATGTGGAAGTCACTGAACAAAACTAAACAATTCTATCACTTATTTGTAAGGTGAAATCAATATATATGTTCATTTATTTGCTCGACTTTCTGACTATCTTTCAGTCAACCCCAGTAACTTTTCATTGAGAACCTTCTTTAAGCCAAGTGCACATTGGTCCATCCATCCATTCATTCTTCCATTCAGTCTTTTCCTCATATTTACATCCTCCAGTCTGTCAGCTAACACAAGTGTTCATTATCTAAGCTCACCATTATCCCAGATGGAGAAACTGGGAAAAAAATTGAGTAAACTATGCAGCCTTTGTTGAATTTATATTCTTTATATAAACCCAAGAAATAGAGAAATTATTACAAAATTCTTTTGTGTAACATCTGTTTGATCATATTTTCCCAAGAACAAAAATTTATGAAAATTACCCTGTAGAGCTCCTTTGATGGTTAGGAAGGAAATTATTCTTGCCATTATTCTTATATTTTTGGTTGCGAGCCTAGCCTTTAATGGCCGAGCCATGTCTCCAGCCCCTTGCCATTATTCTTTACTGGCTCATCACAAAGGCCCACGTTATTACCAAGTTACCTATAAATTCCCAGCAAGTTACTCTTAATATTTTCATTTATTGTGGCCTATGTCATAGTTTGATTTTGTAAGTTATTGCTAGCCTACAATGAAATAAATATATAACCTGCAATTTAGAAATTCATTTTTATAATATACTTAAAGTGCTAATTTGAAGTGTATTTTTTAAAAAGACAATTCTTTACTAACCAAATATATGTGAAGAGCACTTTTCAAAAAGACAGTTTTTCTCTCCAAAGCTGTCAGAAGTTAGGAAATAGAGGAGCACCGAGGACAGGATGAACCACATTTTAAGTGCTGCAGATATGCAGCCGTTCATTCTTGGCTAGTTAATGGTTTCAGCGAGCTAAGCTTATATTAGAACAAAGAGTGTGCACTTTAAGGGCTCCCTAGACTGCTGCACTCATGTAATAGGAGGCAACCTCAATCCTACGCTGTGCTCTTGCAGCTGTGATCCTTGGGTAGTGAGAAGAGTTTCTTTAATTTCCCTTTTTTCCTTCCTGAAGTTTCCTTCCTGCCAGAAAGATTATGTGTTAGCATTTGATTTGAATATTGCTGAGGAGCTGAGCGATATTGAAACTTCAGCTCAATATGCATTCTGTGGAAATATATATTTTTAATGAAAATATTCTTATATCATCAGGCCTTAACTTGACACTGCTTAATTTCTTAGGGGCAGAATCCCTACCCTATCCACCTTTAATGCTGGGGCCCAAACCCAGGACTTGTATATACTAGAAAAATGTGGCTGGCTCTACCAGTGAGGAAACAAATTAAGTCCAAGGACAATAACCTAATGTTAGACCTATTTTGGGCCAATTTTCACATTTGTATCCATGTTTAAAAAGTACCTCAGGCTGTGCATTCCTGCTTCCGGTTTGAGCCCATCCATAGAGCTGATTTGCATTAACTTAAGTGATTTTTATTTTTCCTTAACTCATAATTGACACTTCTAGCCCTTTTCTTATTAGTAAAAGTTAGTGGTTAATGAAGCCAGCAGCAGGAGTTCAACCTTGTAGGCCAGTTTCTGACTTCAGCTCCAGATTATTCTTCTGTGTACTGATGAGGAGACTGTGTGAGAAGGCTTAAATGAACATGCAAGAACAGAAATGATCCCACTGGTTGTAGGTAAAGAGATGTAGTGTGTTACCCTTGGCGCAAGAGTAACCCAACCTGTTTCATCCTAGGTTGGCCTCTTAGGAAGAACTGGCTCCGGCAAAAGTACCTTGCTGTCAGCATTTTTACAATTGTTGAACATTAAAGGTGATATACAGATTGATGGTGTCTCATGGAATTCAGTGACCTTACAAGAATGGAGGAAAGCTTTTGGAGTGATAACACAGGTGAGCACAAAGATGTAAAAAAAAAAAAAAATTTAAAGAAAAGCGTAAGAATTGACGTTTTTATCATTATTTATCATTATTAAGAAATCCTTATCACTCTGCAAAATATATTTGATGGGTCCTGCCATCTCTCTTACTATATGCAAGGAAAGTGTAGCATGCAGAGTGGACATCTGGAACTTGGTGTGGTGTGTATCTGTGAAATGTATTGGTGATGCGTCTATGCAGCACAATCTGTAGCAGGGGCCAGGGTCATTCATGGTCAGCGGCTTCAGAGCCCTGCTTCAATACTCAGAGCTCCAAGTGTGCCATGGCAGACCATGGCTAAACACTATGCCGGATGTGAAAGACGCAGCTGCTATCATGAGCCCTGGGAAGCATGACACAGTGCAAGTGGAAATGGAGAGCGCGCTGACTGTCCTCTGGAAAAAGCTATGTCAGATTAATTTAGAGATTCTTGTATATCAGTCCTTGATCTGGGTCATACAGGATTTCTAACCTCCCCACTTAGTGCCATACTGTGTGAGTTACTGCACACACTGACTTCCTGTGTAGAGGAGAAACAGCAACAGGTGTAGTCAAAATGACCTAAATGTAAACCAAGAGACGGCTTGCTGAGACGGAAGCCAAAGACAGTGCAGTGTTTCTGTTGGTCTTTGCCCTTTTCTCTGAGACTTTTCCTCCTTTTGTTCTGTAAGCACAGAAGCCAATACACTAAGATGGTTCTCTTAAGTGCTTCTCTACTTTCAGCACAAAATTAGCATGCTGGGAACATTGCCAGGTAGACTGACTACAAATCTAAACAAGAAAATGCTTGTAATTCTTAGTAATGATCTTCACAGAACATTTGCACCTTTCAAGTGGTAGGACCCTAAATATTGTAACCGCCAAACTGGTGCTTTCAGTTTGTTTCTATAGCATGCCATTTCCCCAGAATCTTCCTCCTTGCTGAAGTTATGGAAACACTTTTCTTCAAAAAGAGAAGAGGGACTGTCAGAGGGTCTAAAGATAAACACTAGAAATACAGGTTTCTGAGGTGATGGCATTAGGCGAGTAAGAATGCTGAAGACGGTGGAAGGGAATGTGGCTGTCAGAGAGGCACTGGAAGGGAACGTGGCTGTCAGAGAGGCAGTGGAAGGGAACGTGGCTGTCAGAGAGACAGTGGAAGGGAACGTGGCTGTCAGAGAGGCAGTGGAAGGGAACGTGGCTGTCAGAGAGGCAGTGGAAGGGAACGTGGCTGTCAGAGAGGCAGTGGAAGGGAACGTGGCTGTCAGAGAGGCAGTGGAAGGGAACGTGGCTGTCAGAGAGGCAGTGGAAGGGAACGTGGCTGTCAGAGAGGCAGTGGAAGGGAACGTGGCTGTCAGAGAGGCAGTGGAAGGGAACGTGGCTGTCAGAGAGGCAGTGGAAGGGAACGTGGCTGTCAGAGAGGCAGTGGAAGGGAATGTGGCTGTCAGAGAGGCAGTGGAAGGGAACGTGGCTGTCAGAGAGGCAGTGGAAGGTAATGTGGCTGTCAGAGAGGCAGTGGAAGGGAACGTGGCTGTCAGAGAGGCAGTGGAAGGGAACGTGGCTGTCAGAGACGCCGTTAAGCGTCTTTAACCAAGGCAGTGAACACTTCGCCTTTGTTGTTCTTGTTCACACAGTAGGGCAACTAGAAAGGCCAAGCTCTAAAAGTTCACTGCTTTTGCCCTTCGTTGTGCCTTCTACACAATAGAAAGGCTCCATCCTCCTTGCTAGTTCTGCTTACAGACCCAGAGGACAATGGAGTGGGCCAGAGTTAGGAAAATCTGTCCTGCTTTTCTGCTTAAGTGAATCTTTAGATTTGCCTCTGTTCATCTCTGCTCTTTTATAGCTTCGAGGTTTACTTAAAAAAATTGAAAAAGAAATGTGTTTAAAGGGTCCTTCAGAAATGCTGATGGAGGGTGTATAGCTCCCTTTCTCGGCATCCTAAGAACATCTGCTAGCGTGGTTAACATTGTCTTGGTGACAATTATTGAAGGTCCTGCAAATACCTAGGAAAGAGAAAGAGGACCAAGTCCTTATATGTTTGATATCTAACCTCAGGGCTACTTTTCCTTTTCTACCTTTTCTTGGAAAGTAGGAAAGTAAGAATTACAGCATGCTTTTTCTTTTCTGGAGTTTGATCTCTAGAACGATAAAAAGGAGAGGACCAAGTATTCAAGGAAAACTAGTTTGGTTTGCTTTTCCATCCTTTCCTCTCTCCTATGTCTCTCATAACAAGGGCATACTTCACAAGGTCTCTCTCACTTTGAGCTAGGGTACTGTTGAAGATTCATCAGCTACTGCTTTTCAGACACTTGAAACAGGTTCTTTGAAAAGAATACCTTCTCTCATACAGGGACCCTGAAACATTAGCTAGGAGTCACAAGATGTCATTGGTTTGAGCAGTCCTAGCAGGTTTTTCCCTGTTCTAGTTTAGTGCCTAGGCAGCAATCTCAGGATACATACAGCCCAGAAGACTGCATGAGCCTCTTTCATTTGTTCTGCTTTGGCTGCAAGTCCTGTGCCAAGAAGAGGAGGCAGTGAAGCTAAGACATGGCATCTCACTGGCTTAGACAGAGCACCAAGATGAAAACATTTACTAACTGGACCTTCTTAGGCAGATAATTAATGAAAAGCAGTTGTTTTACAGCTTCAGTTACAAATTGGGATGCTGTAAATTCCTCTGAGTAAATGAGTAGAACTTTTCTATTGTTGTAGTGTGTATGAGACGGGGAGAATGTGTGGGTGTATGCATCATGGCCCCCTTGTAGAGGTCAGAGGACAACTTTCAGGAACCAGGACTCTCCTGCCACCATGGAATTTGGACACTGGATTCAGGTCATCAGGATTGTGTGGCAGGTGTTCTTATCCACTGAGTCATCTCCTTGGCTCCTTTTCTTAATGGTTTGAAAATACTCAATATCCACTCATCATTCTCACCATAGACAGAGTTGGGACATCTTTTGCTTTGAAAGATCACAGATAGCAGCATGTGTAGAGAGAAATTACGAAGTTGGTGGTGCCACCTTAAAATTCACCACATAAAATTATTGTTCTTTGTGCTCTTTTTAGTTATATCAAATGTAGAGATATTGCTTGTCCTTGATATGCCAGAGAGGTTCTCGTCCACCAGTGAACTTCTAGTGAAAGACTTAAAACGACACTCTCTGTCATATGACAGAAATCAGAAACAGAAAAAGTAAAAAGAGAGAAACTGAAAATTAGCAACTAAACATAGGTGTCTGTCAAGATTTGGCCTAGTGAGGGAGTGTGTAAGCAGTGGCAAATGCCCAGACCCCAGGCCTGCTGTCACTGCTTCCAGGACATCGGTGTCCCTCCTTTCCTGCTGCGTGGCCCCTCCTTTCGCTTCTTGCTTTTTCTATTTCCAGCAAACATGTGAGTGTTTACGTATCATACTTTATGAATTGAGGAAGTTTTTTTCTTCCAACAAAAATGCTCTGCTTTTACTGACCACACCCAGATGAGATCTCAAACCTTGTTTATGCAGTTCTGCTTGCACTTCTACTCTGTCTTATTTTCAGATTAACTGCACATTCCTTTTATTTACACGATTTAAATGTGGTGGTCACAAATTGGAAAGAGTTGTAAAAAGAATGATAGAAATACTAAGTAAAATCCTTTTCTTCTGAAATGACTCCTCTGCTGTAAGACATGGAACGTGACACCTTGCATGAGAGGAACTCAGAATACATTGCTCTGTGCTGAATCACTAGCCGCTGCTGTCTCGCACATTTGTGGTTCTTTCAGCACTTGGGTTCTAATCTATAATCTTAGGTCATTGGTATAATTTTGCTGTCTTAGTTTCCTTATTTGCAAAATGGGTATAATTAATAACAATTCCTTGTGCTTTGTAGGAATTAAATGAAAAATATTTAGACTCTTTCCACATTGCTTAAGCATTATTCAGTATTGTCATAGTTATTGTCTTTAATTCTATGAGGTAAAAAAATATGTATCCCTTTTCTTTGTATAAGTATGAATAAATGAATGTGGGCAGTTTCACAAAGAAAATTTTAATGAACACATGCCATAAAATGTCATAAAGTTTATAGGTTCAGAAGGATTGGGTACATGAGGTTCCAGGTGGGAGACTATGAGCAAGCTAAAAGATAGGTCAGATTGAAGGGAGAGGGAGAAATGTCAAAGGGAATCACAGGTTAGGGCATATTGGAAGTCATGGCATGGTCCAGTAGGAAGAAGCTGCATCTCCTGGGGTAAGGGAGGGCCTGGAGAAGATTGGATTAAGCACTGGCATATACACGATGGACTCTCAGATGATCATACTGTGACGTGATTACCTAGAACGTACTGAGTAGACAGTTGGCCAGAGTGCAGAAATCAAGGGCAGGCAGAAAACTAACTCATGATATGCTTTGATTAGAAAAACATTTTTATGTATTTTTAACATTTTAATATTATAAGTGGACTTCTAGGAAATTGTAGTTTTACTGTTGTACATGCAGTTTTTTATATTTAAATGCCATATGCATAACATCTATATAGTTATAACCTGTTAATAGTTCTGAATAGAAATATTTTGTTCATAGTTTTCTACCTGATAGATGTTTAAAGCAAACCAATGATTCATTCTAATGCAACTAAGAGTCCTAGTGTTTCATACTGGAATGGATTTCAATTGTACAGATGCAGTTTGTACGAAACTGCTGCAGAATTCGTCAGAGGGATTGTAACCACCGTTATATTTACAAGCATTGGGCCGCATTTCAAGGGCTATTTACGTATGCAGAGGCAGTCACCTCTCCCATTTATCTACTTTATAGTAAGTGAAATCACCACATAAACTGAATTGCTTTTTTGTTTTCATTTGACATCTAGTACTAAAGCCTGTTGCAATGATATGTAATCAGCCATGGGAAGTCCATGTAGGCCCAGCTGCTTCCACAGTGTTTAGGAGTGGAGGAGGCAGCTTCGGGGAAGAGATTAGTCATGTGGTGAACAAAGGAGATCTCTTTATTCTGCCCTGAGTCTTAAGAATTGCACTTTATAAAAAAATAAATAAATAAATTTTAAAAAAAAAGAATTGCACTTTATACCATACATGGCATTAAATAAATATCAAATATTTGCTTGCCCTAACATTCTTGTTAGTGAGTGGTTTATTACAATGCCAGTATGGGATCCCTGTGATTGAGAGCTTCAGGTGCTTTTTTTTTTTTTTTTTTTTTTTTTTTTGTGCACAGAATCTGCGTGTGCCAGTTGGCCAAACCGTTCCACTTGCCATGGCCTTCACTGTTGAATTTATAAACCAGAGAGAGTTTAGCTTGACCTCCAGAGACCTTTCCGTTGTCCAGAGGGTTTTGTGGGTATTCAAACAGTTTAGGGAGCAGAAGTAAGACACCTGCTGGCACCGGGAAAGCAAGCGACTGCCAGATTCTCTTTGAATTACAGGAATGGAATGTCTGATTGATTGCATACAATTGAATTCTAACAGAACCAGTTTTTTCAGTCAATTTTTCTTTAAAATTGGATAT
This sequence comes from Acomys russatus, assembly GCF_903995435.1. NCBI lineage: Eukaryota > Metazoa > Chordata > Mammalia > Rodentia > Muridae > Acomys > Acomys russatus. The sequence goes on along the minus strand of NC_067146.1, from coordinate 23,078,697 downwards.
GTAGTCATTACCTTTTACTAGACATGAAATTATGAACAAAAGACCTGCAGTATAAAAAGTCCACCATACCTAAATCTTTTAGATGCCTAACAATTTTGTTTCTGGTTAAAATAAGCAGATTATTTAAAATGGCATAAATTTAATAAACTAATATAGACTATTATGAATAAAAGTTAGTTATGCTATTTCTGAAGCAGCCATGAGAAATCGTCATATATTAAATGGTTGTTAATATTATGCTTTAAAGAACTGTGATTCTTGTAAAGCATTTGGGTCACGTTTAGTAATGGGGGTTTTCTTAGCACACACACAGACACAACACACCAGACACACACGCAACATGCACACAAACTCACACACATCCCTGTCTCGGTCTCGGTCGCGTCTCTTATCTCTGTGTCGCTTGTCTCTCTCTTCCTCTCTCTCCTCTCTCTCCAGCTCCCTCTCTGCTCCTCTCTCGTCTCTCATCTCCTCTCTCATCTCTCTCACACACACACACACACACACACACACACACACACACACACACACACACCTTTATTAGCCAAAACAATTGCTTATTGAAGTAACTCTTCAAAACAGAGGAAAAATAATACTTACTCCGATTGTGATTGTTTTGTAATTTACTTCCCCACATCAGCTCATCAAACAGCTCATCAACTTTTGCTGAGCCAATTCAAAGCTTATGCCTAAAAAAAATGAAAGTAAAGACATGGTCTTCAAAGAGCTACAAGCATTAAAAACAGAGAGGTGTGCATAACCTCGGTAGCTTTCTTTGAGACATACAACCTGGATTGGTCTCCAGCTTCCTATGTCACAAAGGGTAACCCTGAAATCATCTTCTTTTTTTCTACCTCCTGTGTGTTGGAATTATGGGCATATGCTACCATGCTCAGTTACTAACTTCTGCGATGAGACCCAAGGCCCCTTGTAAATTCAGTAAGCAGTTTTTCCAACTGAGCAACATCCCCAGCACCTAAGCCTAATGTTCTCTGAGAAATAAAAGTATAAGAAATAATTAGAAGAACTGCTTTGGTTTGAGGATGAGGAACAGGGCCCTAGGCAATGAAACTTAACTTGAAACCTGAAGGCTATAGAGTGTCATGTGAGGCCATGGAGGAGGAGCTTCCAGCCAAGAAGAATAAACTATGTTAGGACGCTAGTAACATCCATGTGGTTAGAGGATGGAGTGGAAAGGTGTTCTGTGATCTTGTGACTAACTTGCAGATATTGTGCCCTAAGTGAAATGGAAAATCATTTCCACTTACCATGAATTACTTGAGTGTATTGTAAGAGAAGCAAGAGTGTCAAGAAGGAAATCAATTTAGGAAACCCGTTCATTGACACAGAAAGAGCTAAGGATGATGTGCACTATTCAGTGGGAACAGAAATTGTTAAATAGACTGATTTGACATATCGTTTGAAGATAAAATAAATGACCAGCGGCTCATTTCATGTAGGTAGGTTGAAGAGTAAGATGAATCAGGAGTGATGCTCAGTTCCTGCTGTGTACTGAAGCAGGGTCATATTTCTCTGATTTACAAAGCAAGGAAATGAAAGAGACTGGGTTCCTGTTTACAGCCATACCTACCCAACCAGAACCAGACTACCAAGGCATTGTTGCAGGCCACATTCCCTTTAGTAACTGTCTGTTTTGAAGATAGAACATTTTGTCCATTCGTTTCAGTCTTGCAGGATGCTGGCGTTATTCGGTTTGACCAAGTAAACATTTCTATTGTCTGCTTCAATTGAATCTGTATCTCAAAGGTCAGAGAGACAACCAAAATACTGAAAGGAAAGAAAGTTACTTTAGACATTAACATCAAAATTATTTTGCCAGTCTTCAGTGTGAACAGAGAGGACTAAATATTATTTTTAAAATATTACTTATTACCTGAAATTTCTTAAGCCTGGTTTTCTCTTAAGCACATGGCCAACCTAAGTGGAAGTGACACTGCAAAGGCAGCGTCTTGATGATGGCCGTGCACTTCTCTTTCCACACCCAGAGCAGCGTCTTGATGATGGCCGTGCACTTCTCTTTCCACACCCAGAGCAGCGTCTTGATGATGGCCGTGCACTTCTCTTTCCACACCCAGAGCAGCGTCTTGATGATGGCCGTGCACTTCTCTTTCCACACCCAGAGCAGCGACTTGATGATGGTTGTGCACTTCTCTTTCCACACCCAGAGCAGCGTCTTGATGATGGCCGTGCACTTCTCTTTCCACACCCAGAGCAGCGTCTTGATGATGGCCGTGCACTTCTCTTTCCACACCCAGAGCAGCGACTTGATGATGGTTGTGCACTTCTCTTCCCACACCCAGAACAGCGACTTGATGATGGTTGTGCACTTCTCTTTCCACACCCAGAGCAGCATCTTGATGATGGCCGTGCACTTCTCTTCCCACACCCAGAGCAGCGTCTTGATGATGGCCGTGCACTTCTCTTCCCACACCCAGAGCAGCGTCTTGATGATGGTTGTGCACTTCTCCTTCCACACCCAGAACATCTGCCTCTTTTCACCAGCACACATACCCCTGAACAAATGGTTGCTCTGTGATCATTTCTGAGTTTCAAAGTTGCCCTTCTTCCTGTTTCTCTCAGTTCTTATAAGTAAGAAGATGTGTAAACTTATAAACTAAATGTGTGTATGGAATATGCTTCTGTATGTTAACATGGTTTTAAAATGTCTTAGGAAACTAGTTTATCAATGCAATCCAAGATGAATACATAAAAAATAGTACTTTGTCCTGGCAATTTAATTCTAACTCATTGACTTGTTTACATTTGCTTACAATGAGGAATATTAGTGGAAGAAGACACTCAATTTTCCACAATATGCAGTAGCCTCAAGTTCCTTATTCCAAGTATATTGAAATTAGAAAAAAGATATCCAAAGAGTTTCAAATGCTGCAATATTTTTTCTTTAAAAGTGATATAAAGCAAATACAGAAAAGTATAACTAGCTAATGAATACTTGGATGCTCCTTTGTTTCATTTCTTAGTTGAAATATTTTGGAGTAAAGAGGGAAACATTAAAAATGTATAAATTAATCATACTTTCTAATTTCTTTATTATTATAGAAAGTATTTATCTTTTCTGGGACATTCAGACAAAACCTGGATCCCAATGGAAAATGGAGAGATGAAGAAATATGGGAAGTTGCTGATGAGGTAAGCATGCTAAATGAAATAGTTTTCGAAGAGGCAGATCATACACACAAGTATGCTGCCATAGGTGATACACACTTTTTCACATTTACCTCTGTGTGCTTCTGTGAATGCATGCCCATGTGTATACATACCTTGACAGAGCAGTGCTCTACTTTACTGACACAACCATGTTTTGATTTAGACTCATCCCATCTTCTCAGGGGAGTCAGTCCTTGTATAATCTGCTTGTGTGTTCTAATGAAGTTCTATAGACTCAATTGTTCATAGACAAGACACGTTTATCTCACCATTTTGGAGACTAGGAAGTCCAAGGTTAAGGAAGCAGAACGCACTATTTACTATCTGCTAAGACCCTACTTCCAGTCAGTTCAGAGATGTATTTTTTGCTGTGCCTCACTTGGTATAAGTGGTGAATGAACTCTCTCTCTATTTCTTGTTATAGCGCTAATCCCATCTATGGGGTGCTCAGGCCCCATGACTGAATCACTTCGCAAACATCTTTTCTCTTAGTAGTGCTACCTTGGCCATTGAAATGTTAACATGAGTTTCTGAAGCATGTACACATGTGGATCTAGAATTCCCTTCTTCACTCCCCTCCAAATCATGTCTTTTTCTTATGAATATATATTAATCCATCTCAACAACCCTCAAAGTCTTAGTTCATTCCTATATCAGTTTACAGCTGGAAGTCCCAAAATTTTGACTCAGCTAGATCTATGAAACTTTGGTCATTAGGTTTTTCTTATGGGCATTCCACCATTTCCTGCACTTTGGCCATTGTTTCTCCCTTGCTGTTCTTCTTTTTTTTTTTTTTTTTTTTTTTTTTTTTTTCCTTTCTCCAGAGCAGACATTGCCATGAGCTTTGAAGCCTCTAAGTGCTAAATGCTAACCCCTTGAGTAACCAACCTTAACCTTCCCCTAATAAAATGCACAGTTTTCATTATCAAGGTTTCCTTATTACCCAGCAAATGCAAGGTTTTTAAAGAAAACATTAACTAAATTGCTGCTGACATGCTGTAACATCCTTGATGCAGTTTTACAGAGTGAACTGTAAGAATACAATGTACTGGGAGAGAACTTGGGGCAGAAGGTATGAGGCTTTATAAAAACCCACAGGTACTGCCAAGTCTCCATAAAATCTGTAGGAGCGCAGAATCATAAAAGCATCTAAAATGTTTGAAGCTATGCTTGTAAGACTTGTATTTCCAGTATAATACAGATAGCCACATAACTCAATTTTGTCCATCTGTCCATCTTTAGATATATCTTCTCACCGAGCCTCTTTTTAAATTTTTGTGTCATAAAGCTGCTGCTGCTGCTGAGCTAACCTTATTGTCCCATGGACTGAGTTAGCGTGACAAAGTTTTTTTGTTGGAGTGACCACAAAGAAACGTAAGCACCAAACCCTGTCTTACAGCAGCAGGAAGAAGATCCCACAAATCCTAGGCTTTATTCCTATATGGTTGATGATCCAGTATAGGCAAATTGGGCCACGTTGGGGGTGTGTCAACCTACTGAGACACTGGGACAAAAGTCTTAACTAACCCTTCTGGGCTGCTTCAGGGCAGCTCCCTCCCCTGTGAAGCTCTGCAGAGCTTTCTAAAAAGCCTGCATCTACCCTCCCTGTGCCACTCTATTTTCTGCTAGACAGCTAGCCTGTTGTACATTGCTTACCAGGACCTTTGTGATTTGGTCTTTGCTGCTCTACTCTCAGCCCCAATATCCTCTGTGTCCTATGATTCAGCACTGTGAATTTTAACTTTCTTTAAAGCACAGAATGTTCTCTGTTCTGTGGAAGAAGCTGGAGGCAGCTGTTTCTGCTTTTCACTTGCTGTTCTCTGCACTTGGGAAAGCCTTGCAGTCCACTACTCCTGTTCCCTCTCACATTCAAGCCTTCCACTACACATCACTTCTTTCTGAAACCCATCCTGAGCCTCCTGAAAGGAGACTTTCCTACATGTATCCCATGCCTTCAGTTCTTCAAGTTTCCTACACTAGATCAAAATTCACCTAGTGACTACTCTACCTCCTGTGGGACTCTGCGTTCACCAGGATTATGGACTCATCCCGCTCTGTATTGAGCCTGCAGTGACTGGACCCATGGGTTGTGTGTGATAAGTACTGATTGAATAATTGAATACATGGAGAATCCTTTATTTCATGTAAAATGTGTCATGAAAATGTTCTCATGCTTGATGAACAATAGGTATTGCCATCTTCATTTCAGTAATGAATTGCCTTGCTAGGATGGCTGGTGAGTGCCGAAAGGACTGCAGCCCTGACTGCGGAACTCTACTGCTTCAGGCCGTTTGTGTGATCCTGGAACCTTTGACTCTTGCTGTTAGAGTGCCGGGATTTTGTTTGTTTGGTTTTGCTTGTTAGATTATTTTTTTAATTTGCCATTTTACACATTAATCATCAAGGGAATGGTTGTAGAAACTATCTAAAGAACAGAAACAGTCTTTTAAGTGGGACTTGGCAGAATGGAATCAAAAGGCACTGAGAGGTCTATTTTTAAGTGGCCCAATAGTGATCTTGCAGGCAAACACAATTTACCTATTTTTACTTTTTCTTAATGTCATACAACATACACACAACAAACAAACAAACATAAATCCCTGTGAATACTATGGAATAGTTTGGTATAGGGAACTGATTTATCTATCCACAGTTGGGAACCTTTGACTTTGTAATTTGATGGAAGGTTATAAAGCCGTGAAAATTTATAGAGTACAGTACATAATGTCAGAGATAAACACTAGACTAATTCATTCATCCTTAAGTTTTAATGCATAAAGACTGTTTTGTTTGCCTACAGCATTGCAGGATTACAGTAGCTATTAAATGAATGACTGAATGGATGAGTGGGTGGATGGATGGATGGTTTGAGGCTGAGAGTGCTCCTAACTGAAGAACACATGTTTACCTTCAAGAAATATGTGGTCTAACGGGGAATCATGTCAACACAGGATTCCTGTCTGTTCTGTGTATAAACAGGGATGTGTAGAAGGTTATTCAGACTGAGCAGTAGAACAAACTCTGAGAATGTTGAGATGTGTGAAGAATTAGAAACCCATGCTTCTGAGCACAATAGTAGGTGTGTGTGTGTGTGTGTGTGTGCGTGTGTGCGCGCGCGTGTGTGCATACATGTGTGTGCATATGTGTGCGTGCGTGTTTCAGGATGTCTTGGTTGCCACATGAGAACACTTACATTTTATTCATCCAGGAAAAGAACTATTATAGGATTTAAAACAGAGAAATAATACAATCTCAGATCTGCATTATTTATGTGATGTGTTAACAATTTGACTCATTGATACTTGTGGTATGATGGTTAAGAAATGTCAGAAGGCCAGACAAGACTCAGTGTGCCAAAATTGACAAAGAGAATTAAATAACTGGGAAATGTTCTAGGCCAGAGATAGGCATTTAAAACCATTAGCTTGAAGGCAGACATTGACACCATGTAAACAACCAAACTCTGGAGATAGACATGGGTTGGTATTGGGCTTAACATGCAAGAGGCAAATTTTATATTGAGTCTCCTGAGATCCACGAGGGTAGCTTTCCTTGTCTAATGTGCCTAAGTTCCCTACTACCTCAGAAGCCTTTTAAACCTTAACTGGTTTACACAAAAGGTAGTTTAAGAAGCTGTGTGTTTGAACTTTCCATAGTGAGCACATATGAGCCTGGCATAAATTGTGTTAAATTGTGTTGTGAGCCACGTCTGAATCCATCTCCAAGATCAAGGGCTTTTTCTGAAGGCCTTAACCAAGCCTGCCTATGTTAGAGTTCTATGGATATATGTATCTTACCTGCACATATGAAATTCCAGATTCCTGAAGAGTAAGAGATAATCCTATCTGTATTTAGCTCTTATATACTCAGTGGTTCTTAGCAAAGAAGACATAATGTACATGCATTTAAATAGTAATAACCACTGAGACATCTATAATTATGTCTTATTTTGACAGAATGATTTGTAGATCTTTTACTTTATAACCCCCCTTTAAAATTACAATTTAAAAAATATAAGCTATTAACTCTAAATTAATCCTCATATTCTGTCCTGACATCTAAGAGCCTACAATTTTAGTTGTGTTCCATTTTTAACTAAGAAACTTTTTACTTATGAGAATGTTACCAATTTCTCACATATTTTATAAGTAAAGGAGATAAGCATTGGACTGTCATGTAATTTTGAGAGTTCCCCAGCTAGTTCTTTCATGATATTTCTCATCCCTTATTACAGATAAAAGGTGAACAAGGGTCATGTTGTGTCTTCCATGCTTGTCAATCTTGAATCCCTTTGTCATCTACAATAGGATGTCATGATGGAGTGCATAACTGTGTTCTCTGTTTTCTTTAAAGCACACATTCCATTGACAGGTATAACTGGGCATCACTGCCTATTGTGGAACATGGCACTTACAAATGCACACTGAATGAGTTGTGAATGAAGTATGGGGCTGAAAGAAATCCTCCAATTAGCTTAGAGCAACCAGTATTATTAAAAAAAAAAAAAAAAAAAAAAAAAAAAAAAAAAAAAAAAACTTTGATTTAATCAAGCTAAGTGGGAGTTGGGAGTTTGAGGTGATGTGAAATTTCATCTGTGCAAACTCATGTGTATTTTTAGCCACTGGAGTGATTTTTGTTCTGTGGTATTTCGAGTGCCCCTTCTGAGCACAGTGCTTTTCTTTATTTTATACAGGTTGGACTCAAATCTGTGATAGAGCAGTTTCCTGGGCAGCTCAACTTCACCCTTGTGGACGGGGGTTATGTGCTAAGCCATGGCCACAAGCAGTTAATGTGCTTGGCCCGATCTGTTCTGAATAAGGCCAGGATCATACTACTTGATGAGCCCAGTGCCCATCTGGACCCCATGTAAGTTCCAGAAATCCTTTTATGTAATAGCACATAGAGTCATGGAAAGTTACTTCATGTTGATATAAGTTCCATTCAGCTACTATGCCTGCAAGTAGGGGCTGCAAAATAATTGTCCAGGAGAAAGTCCCTATTTAACATGAGCACAAGTACTTATTTCCTTCAATAAGAGCCCCGTTTTCTCTCCTAACTGGAGTCTGGAATTTCATAAAACTCTTCAACCTCATCAGCACACGATGAAGTATTACATAGATGTACACACTCTTACCACTTCCCTCTGCATCCTATTTATATCATAAATGCATTCATAGCACAAATTAATAGCTGATGATGAATCTATGTATATATAGTTTCTTTTTATGAATTTTATAAACATTTGCCTTGTTAGTGTACTAAATACTTAGAATGTACCCTATTAGCAGAAAGCTGATTGTGGCTGTCTATATCAACATTATGCTAAAAGTATTTTTTAAGTAAAAAGCTAAGTCTATAAAATACTATGCATATTGTCAAAGACAAAGGCAGATCATTCACACCCTGTAATGCTTTATTTTGTATTTTCTTGCTTTGCTAGAACATACCAAGTAATTCGAAGAGTTCTAAAACATGCCTTCACTGGTTGCACGGTAATCATTTGTGAACACAGGATAGAAGCAATGTTGGATTGCCAACGATTTTTGGTGAGTCTTTACACTCATTTGATGTTTCACTCTCCATTTATTTTAACAATTGTGCATAATAGTTACTGTAAACTATATTCATGTGCCCCTTCTTATGTATATCACACATCTACCAGCTCTCCTTGGTGTGTCTACATCAGTCTTTTCCTTTGACTTGAGCTGTGAAGTGATATTGAAATTTAGCACATCTCCAGTGGTAGCATATTACTCAGTGACACTGTAGATCAAATATCTGTGCTTTTGGATCTTTTTCTGGGGGAACAAGTCACAACATGAACTTTTTTAAAGTCCCTCTGTTTCTTCCAATAATGAAACTTCTCATGGGGAATATACTGGGATGGGCCTTATTGTTGGTAGTTTTAATGTTGTAGTAAAGAAGCCTGTTTCGTCCTCATCACTACCAGAACTCAGGTTAGTGTCTATGTCAGCCACCTTCTCATTTTTTTTCCCCCAAAATATCACAGTTCCTGTTTAGTCACAAGGAAGTCCCAAGGATCATGTAACATTTTCACTTTCCCAGGGCTTTTGAGTATTCTGGAGGAAAATGTTCTCTGTTAGTTTGCTTGCTTGTTTGTTTACTGAAGCATTTCTATTCCTCTTATTACCCAGCTGCAAGTGACTAGAGAGCAGGCCTGTCTCTTGTTCTGCTGGGGTCAAGGTCAGGGGCTGGGTAAGGCTCTCTGCGTTCTGGCCTCTGGCCTCGGGTCTGCAGAGCTTTCACATGCATTGCAGGTGTTATTCTCAGCCACACCTAGCCAGTTTGGAATTGGTAGGCCTTAGACCCAGTTGTGAACAAGTTCAAAGTGCACGGCATGTGTGCTAAATTTCAACATTAAAGTTTATATATATATATAGCTCAATTTAAGAGTTTATACGAGATGGAGCATGGATGTTTCTCGTTTACCAAGCTCCTTAAGTTGCTCTCCCATTCTCTGAAGGCGTGCAGTACCTGGTATTACATTAAATTTTAAAAATCCACTCGCAGCATTCACAGCTAATTTCACAGATGTGAAAATTAAGTAAAATAGACAAGGTTCTGAATCCTGTGTTTTCTGCGGACTTCTATTCTCCTGGGCCTGGGTCTGTTTCTGTGCTGCACTGACCTGATCTTCCACTGATGGCCTTTTCTCTAGGTCATAGAAGATAACAATGTGTGGCAGTACGACTCCCTTCAGGCACTTCTGAGTGAGAAGAGTATCTTCCAGCAGGCCATTAGCTCCTCAGAGAAGATGAGGTTCTTCCAGCCCCGCCACTCTAGTAAGCAGAAGACTCGGCCAACAATTACTGCTCTGAAAGAGGAGACAGAAGAAGAAGTACAGGAAACCCGTCTCTAGTGGCTGGGGGGCTGGGGAAGCAGCTCCGTGGACCTGCGTCCGTCCCCAGGACCCATGCAAAGGGACGAAGCCAGGCGTTCCCCATGCTTCTAACCCCAGCAGTGGGGACACAAGGCAGCTGGATCCCTGGGGCTCTTGGCAAGCGATCCTAGCCCCAAAGAGAGTTCCAGGCCAGGCAGCTGAGGAACAATACCTGAGGATGTCCTCTTGCCTCCACATGCAAGTACGCACACATGAACATACACACACACACACATATTAATGAACACAGACGCAGAAAAACAAAGAAGAAAAACTAAAAAAAAAAAAAAAAAGCCAGATTCTAGAAAGCAGTGCAAATGATGACGTATGATTGTCTGCTCATGGACTTGGAGGAGAAGGACCGCGTTGCCTGTGCCTTCGAAAACAGGGTGAAGCCTCCACCTTGTTTTTTAAAGAGGCTGATTTGGAAGAGAAATCAAGAACATTCATATGGAACTGGGTAACTGGCTCTCTAGCAGTGGTCAAATGTGTGAAGGGCACTTCAGATACAGGACGGTGGACCGCTTGTGGTTTGCAAGCCAGATTTTCCTGAAAACATTTGCCCCCTAGCAATAGCTGGAAAGGCAGCTTTAACTGCCATCCAGGGTGGCTGTTCAGCTTATTCATCAGTGCAGCAGGTTAATTTGTGTTGTTGAAGAACTGAAATCATAGTGCTTAGAGATAAGATGAAGTAATGAGATCAGAAACAGTGGCTTATATAGCCCCATGTCCCATCTTTCTTTTCTTCAAGATATTTAGAAACACAGGTGTATTGCTTTCTATACATTGTCTGTCCCATTCCACACAAATGCCAAAATACTATGAAAACACAGGGCGGTGTGGAAAGATGCCCCACTCAACATCTAGTAACATCTAGTAACATCTAGTAAGCCATCAAGAATAAGAATGTCCAGATCCTGGAAATTAAGGGTACTACCATATATCTAAACAGTCTCATTATCAGCATGCATCCCTGACCTAGGAAGCGAACTGCTACAGCCACGTGGAGGGGCCAGGGTAGTCTCCATGGTATGCCAGGGAGTAACAGACCCTTACGTCTTCTGAAGTGAAGGAAACTTGTGTTAATGCGAACAAGTGCGGCCCTGTGCCAGGTCCAGGAGTTCACAAGTAGACAGGCAATGGCTGTGTGCTAGAGGCTCATGGAAAGGACAGCAGTGTGTTCACGTTCTCTCAGCTAGCTGTGTGTACTTCATACTTTCTCCACAGAGTTGTGGGGGAGACACTCTGAGAAAGATATAATCATGAATTAGTTTTATATGCTGTTTTATAATTTGTGATGCAAAGGAAATTTTATCTGGGAAATATTTATTTTAGTAGTAATGTTTCAAACTCATATGTAACAATGCTGTATTTTAAGAATGATTAAATAATGACTTATATTTGTATAAAATGATTTTTGTATTTGAAATGTTGAATTTTTATAGCACTAGCTCTTTTTAAATGGTAGTGAAGAGGACAAGGATGATAAGGACCAGTCACTTTCATGGTGTGAAGCAGTGGGAGTGATGTAAAGCTTGTACCCATGTGTATGATTCTCAGACAGCACCTATTCCCTCTTAATGCAGCTTTGAAAAGCATGGTTACCAGAAGTTAAGATGGTCCAGTCATGGGCACATCAGCTTCTGAACTGCAAACTAAGCCTTAGAAGAATGTATTATATTTATTACTGTAATAGAATATCATGTGTCAATAAAATCCTTTTGTTTGTGTGAAACTCATGTTTTCAGATGTGCTCACCTGGTGCGTCTCTGCGCTCCCTAGCTCTCCTCTCTGAGCTTCTTGGAATACACATCTTCCTTTTAGATCTAATCTCTTTGAGAATCACAGTTGAATTAGAGCACAAATCATCAAGTTGTGTCTTTACATCTCAGTCAGATATTTATAATATGTTTACAATTTTTATTATTTTAAAGAATAGTTCAAAAGCACTTTGTAAATCCACATAGCTGTGTAATTATCAGTACTATTAACTATTCAATTCTAGATGAAGATTTTTTCAACCTGAAAACCTGTTTTTGTCCACGAGCCAATAACTCTTTTACTTGCCACCCATGAATCCATGAATTTGACTTTTGCTTTATAACTCTGAGTCTATCTAATAGGAATGAATCTCCATTTAGTCCCCTTGTACGTACTTCTTTCACTTAGCATATCTGGAAGACTCAGCCATATTATATTATGTGTCAGAATTTTCTTTCTACTCAAGGATAAGTAATAGCCTATATATAATGTACTATAGCATTATATATTATATTCTATATAATATATATTATATATGATATTTTGCATAGCCATTCCTCTGAAAATGGGCTCAGGTTAATTCTACATTTTTGACAAACTAAATATATCAGTGAACATGAGTATACAAGCATCTCTTGATAACTCAGTATACTTCAAGGATTTTTATATTAGAGGCATAGAGGACACAAGAGATTTATAAGTAAATAATGTGTTACTTTTTTTTATAACCAATGAGTCTACATGGACACATTATTACCAAAAATAATGGCTTGTTTTATTGGTTCTCAACCTGTGGGTCATGACCCCCCTGGGGGTTGAATGACTCCTTCACAGCGGTCACATGTCAGATGCCCTGCATATCCTGTTCATAACAATGTGTAATGGTAGCAAAGGTATACTGATGAGGTAGCAAAGGAAATAAATTTATGGTTGGGTTCACAACCACATGAGGAACTGTATCAAAGGGTTTCAGCATTAGGAAGGCTGAAAAGCACTGGGATAGCTAGTTTTTTTGTTTTGTTTTGTTTTGTTTTTGTTTTGTTTTGTTTTTTGTTTGTTTGTTTTTGTTTTTGTTTTTTTTTTGTCAACTTGGCACACGATAGAATTATCTAGGAAGGGGACCTCAATTGAGAAAATGCCTCCATTAGACTGCCTATAGGCAAGTCTGTGGGTCATTTTCTTGTTTGAGGATGAATATGGGAGGATCTAGCTCACTGTGAAGGGTGCCACCCCTAGATAGTCCTGGATGGTCTAAGAAGTCAAGCTGAGAATCCATGAGGAACAAGCCAGTAAGCAGCCCACCCATGGCCTCTGCTTCAGTTCCTGCCTGGAGTTCCCTCAGTGATAGACTATAAACTGTAAACTGAAACAAAGAATTGACTTCCCAAATTGCTTTTAGTCAGTGTTTTATCACTACAACAGAAACCTTCTCAGGACAATGTAAAGCAGAGCTCTTTTTTTGGTTTGTTTTGTTGTTTGTTGTCTTGTTTTGTTGTTGTTGTTATTGTTTATTTTTGAGGCAGTATTTCTCTGTATAGCTTTGGCTGTCCTGGGCCCATTAATAGGTGCAGTGGTTAGAATGACACTTGAGAATTAAATGGCTTTAGATAAGCAGAGGGGTGTGAAGCAGCCAAAGTTTCCATCAGGTTAGAAAATATATGTCGGGGGGGGGGGGGGGGGGGAAAAGCAAGATGATGGCATTTGAAAGCCAACTTACAAGTTTACAATAAAGGCTGTAAAGCACATTGAAAAATCCTGGGAGATTTTGTTACTCATTGCTATCCTCAATGCTTTAATGGGCCCCGACGTGTAGTCTCTAGTCTCTGCCTCACTTGAGAAGTTTTATGAAGTTCACGTTCTTGGGTCGTAGGCTGATTGACAGAATGAGAAACTTTGATGATAGGGACATTGGCGTGTGCTTTCATCTCCCTCCAACTGCGAAAACAGTTGGTGCAAAAGAGTGAGGGTAAAAATGAGGCTGCAGGGGTCAGTTAGTGGCTGAGTCCAAGAGTTAAAGCCATCACGTCAAGATCACTGGTCCATGGGGATGATACAATCTAATCTAATGCAATATGAGGCTTTCCCTCTGCACAAAGAAGCAATAAATCTTCTCTGAGGAAGGAGGAAAGAAGAGGAATAAAAAGAATCTTAGAACACAGAGTAAGGAGACTGAAGCCATTTTCCAGATGAGGATTTCCTGGATGGAGTCAACTAGAAGCCCCAGTCATCCTGTTCTCACTGTTCTCCCATGTACCACTCTAACTAAATGGTAAACTGCCAGCTTTTCTTTCCTTCCTTTCAGTTGGTCATGAAGTTTATCCCTCATTATGTGCATTGCTCAGGGTTGTTTTCTTTACAGTACTCATCCCTTGTTCATTGTGTAATGCTCCATTGACTATAAAAACTCGTGATCTGAGCCCACTGTGTCTGAGATGTGTGCAGCTGTTCCTGTTTCCTTCTAGTGAATGTGAGCATGCTATAAGCATAGCCAATCCTTTGTTAACCTGCATATGGCTTCAAAGTGTGCTACTTGGAGAGATCACAGAGCTGAACTGGACGTCTGAGTCACTCTTACACTCTGTTGTTGCGAGGATATTTGTCTGACATTTGACACGATTATTAATATAGTTGAATTAATACCACACTTGCTACTGGTTTTTGTCTGTGACTCATTCTTTTCCTCCTCCTCCTCTTTTCTTATTCTTCTTTTGGCCTTTTGAGGTTGTACTGAGCACTGTGTATTTTCCCGTCACTGTCCTTTCTTAGCAGAGCAATTATTGTTTCTTGTTAACGTTTTAAAATTGCTCTAGACTTCACAAGTAATTCACATGTAATTAATATCAGCCAATACAACACTGTGCCCATAGTGTGAGTGCCTTAAAACAGCAAGCACTGTGGCTGGGCAGACGGCTCGGTTAGAAGTGCGATTATGCAAGCATGAAGTACCAAGTTTGGATCCTCAGCACCCACATAAAAAGCTGGGGAGGTGGAGACAGGAAGATCCCTGGAGTTTGCTGATCAACCAGTCTAAGCAAATCCAGGAGCTTTGGGGTCAATGAATGACACTGTCTCAAAAAATAAAGTGGAAAGTGATTGACGAAGACACAGGATGTTGACCTCCAGCCTCTCTGTGCACATACATGAATGCCCACGTCTACCTGCACACATTCACACACATGTAAATACACAACACTCCACAAATATGGTGTCCCTTGTTGTCCCTATTCCCACTGTTGTTACTCATTTTGTATATACACACACATATTAACATATGTGCTTATGAATACACTATGCTTTTTAAAAAACTTACTTTAGATTAAGGAGAAAAGTAAAAGTGGCTCTTCATCCTCTGAGGTTTTCTCCTTTATAATGTAAATGAAGTTCTGATCTTTTTTACTTTCCTTCCCTAGGAAGAATCATTTAACGCTTTTTGCAAGGCAGGTATTTTGACAACCTGTTTTCTCAAGTTGTTTGTCTGACAATAGTTTCATTTCTCCTTCACATTTGAAGGATTATTTCACAGGCTACAGAAAACTAGATGAAATTTTTCCCCTCTTTCTTTCAGCACGTTAAGAAGTCTCCTGGCTCTCTTTTTGCTGGAATGACTTTTGAGAAGTCAGGTGCAGGCCTTTCTTTGCTTTTCCATAGATGGGATTCCCTCCCCCTGCCCCCCCCCACCTATAGATTGTTTCAAGTTTTTTCTTTTTCCCTTTGAGTTTACTGGTTTCACTGTGATGTGCTTGTGTATAGCTAGGGTATTTTCTTTTAAATGGTGTTGATCCTGCTTTATGGTCTCTGAGCCTCTTGGATCTGCAGTTTGCTGTCAAACCCAATGTGAAATTGAGGAAACTTTCTAATCATTATTAAACTTCGAAGCGTCGTCTTTCTCCTCTTTTGATATTCCCACAATGCGTAATTGATGCTTTAAAAAAAAACTGTCCCACAATTTCTAGCCACTCATGCCTGGTTGCCTTTACATTTTATTGCTTTTCTTCTTTTTATCTATTTTTCAGTTTTGAGATTTCTATTATCAAATTCTCAAGCTTAGAGATTCTCTCCCCAGCCATGCACACCATATACACTTCTCTCCCTCCACCTCTGAATGCGGGGATTACAGGCATACGCCCCGAGAACTGGCTGTGTGGTGCTGCGGATCAAAGCTGGAACTTCCTGCAAGCCAAGCAGTCACTGTCCATTAGTCTCATCCCAGCCCCAATACATCATTGGTATTAGTGGATTGGTTCAAGTTTTTGATTTGTTTTGTCTTTAGCTTTGCTTTCTTATTCTTCTCTAGGATCCCGTCTCTTAGCTTACACCTGTTCTCTGCATGCTGCCTACTCTTTCCATGACAGCCACAGCATATTAACATGGAGGTGTCTTTAAATTCTTGGTTTGATAATTACTACAGTATTCTTGCCACATTTGACCGTGGTTCTGATGTCTGAGTCTTATTCTAACTATGCCTTACCTTTCTTAATGCGACTTCCTAGTTTTTGCTGAAAGGATGGCATGGTTTGCCAGGAAAAGAAAGTGTGGAGAACAGACCTTCAGTAATGCAATGGCATTTGGAGGGGGCGTTCTTCTAGCTTTTTGACTAGGTCTTAGTCTTTTGTAAGCCAGAGCCCCTAGACTGTTTACTGTAGCAGGACTTCTAAGATTGTTTTCCTTCTCTTTAAGGGAAAAGGCCAGATGGAGCTTACATTGTTTATTTCCCTTCACTTACACAGATGTGACAAGACCCCAGCAGATTGGCTTCTGGTACAATGGTTTGGTCTGAGGGAAGGCCGTTTTAAGTACTGAGTGAAGTGGGACATTGCAAATGTTAATTTCCCTTGGACACAAAAGAGGGACCTGTCCAATGATAATGTTTTCTACCAAGTTCTTGGCAATACTTCTCCAGCAGCCCCAGATAGCATGGGTTCCCTTAACCTCTGATGTCTCTCCCTAGAACTCATAACTCTCGTCTACCCAGAGACTCCTGCAATTTGTCAATTATGATTCTGGTTTTCTAACTGTGACAGGCTTTTTCTTTACTGTTTTCTGAGGTAAGTAAATAATCTCTAAGGAAGGACAGCAGGCTACCTAGAAGAGACTTGAAACCCTATGAGCATATACAGGGGGAGGAGGTCCCCCTCAGTCACAGTCATAGGGGAGGGGAGTAAGGGGAAAATGGGAGGGAGGGAGGAATGGGAGGATACAAGGGATGGGATAACAATTGAGATGTAATATGAATAAATTAATAAAATATTTTTAAAAATAATAATAATCTCTGCGCCCATCTGCCTTTCCAGTTTGGGTGATGGTGGTTTGACCCATGACCCATGAATTAAGGGTCAAAATCTGTGTTCCAAATCAGGTCTAGCCACCCATCCTCCAGAAAAAAAAATTTATATATATTGAAAGTAGTAAGTTGAAAAAGGAGGTTTAATGTGGCCATGTTGTGAAGTGGGACAAAGAGATACAGAAAATCCCCAAGTTCATCTTTGGAATTCTAAAGTGAAATCTAAGGTCAGAGAGCCAACGATATGCACATCTAAGCACATCTGTCAAGGTGTGGTCCCATCCAGCCAGGGCCCATCGTTGTCTCAGTTTTAGTCTCCTCCTGTAAGGACATCTGAGCCTTGTGAAACCTCTTGGTGAGAGACAAACTCACCCTTTGCTGGCTCCCTTGGAGAGCTTCCTGGGGAAATTCCCATTTCTTTGAAGTCCATTGTTTCAATAGCCTGATAGTCATATTAAAAGATATAAGTGTCTCTTTAAAAGATTTCATTTTCTACCAGGTAGTTCCAAAACCAGGTTTGATTTTCTTTTCTTTTTTTTAAAATTTTAAATAAAACTTTAGTTGTATACTTGCTATTTTTATTCACTTGCTCTCTCTAAATGTTGAGTTTCGAGCTTACTTGCTCACTTGCATCTCATGCGCATTTTCCTTATTTGTCAGCCTGTTCACTTCATCCCCATTATGAGAGGGAAGGGGGGAAAGAACTTGAAACTAACACATTTCTTTCAGTAACCAGGGGCATTCCAGGGTTGGGAAACTGCTCCCTACTTGAATGAAAGACTAATAAAACCCCTAAAGTAAATATTTTAGTAGTTGGCTAGAAAAAGAATCTCAAATAATATGTAGAAGACAGTTTAGAGTGAGGTTTCTAAAGAGTTCATTGTGAAACCTGCTTGGCCTGTTAAGGTAGGTGTGAATAATTAACCCCTTACAAAAAAAAAAAAAAAAAAAAAAAAAAAAAAAAAAAAAAAAAAAAAAAAAGACAGCAAGGGAAAGAAACCTTTTAAATATAAGGGAGAGATTTGGGCTTGCAAACTCCCAAGCTGTAGGCTGGACATGATAAGCTGATTTCAGGAAGAAACCTGAGCTCAGAGTCACTTTCTCCGACAGAGAGCGCGGAGTTGATGTCTGGGTACCAGAGCAACGGTTTCGTGGCAAAGCTTCCAGTTTATCCCTTACTCATTCCAGGGAATCATCATTCTCTTTTAAGTCCTGTTCACTAATGCTAAGTGGTGTCCAGAGTTGTGGAATGTGTGTTATGCACATTGAAATGAGGTTTGTTTGGCTTGTTTGGTTGGTTTTGGTTTTTGCTTAAATAAATATACTAATCTTTTCATACATGAAAAAGGAATAAAAGAATGTAATAATTTAAAATATTTTTCTGGGTCAAAAGTTTCCATCCAAGTCAAATACATCTGTTGATCAAACTACAAAATTTATACAAAATGCACAGCTCTACTTTCAAGAACTGCCCCCTAGTGGATATTCAGTTCAATTGATAAGGACAGACAATTGCCCAGAGGAGTATCTGCCAAGCCACAGAAGTGTATGTGGTCTCTCTCACATGTACTATAATAAATCTGAGAGATGTCTTGTCATTGAGCCATCTTGTGCATTGGGAATGAAGCTTGACTAGCTATGGTGGTAATAAATTAGTCTTCATGTTCTGTGTCACTGACATAGGACTAGGAAGAATGATTTTTTTCATTATCACTTGCTGGGTAGATTGATAAATGGAACCAAAACTGAATTGTATTTTGACTGACAAATATTGGCAAAAATTCTTTTACAATGGGATGCAAAAAAGCATTTTTCAGTTAACCTGTGAAAGTAAAGAAATATTTTTATTGTAATGTAAGGAAATAAATCTTGTTTTATGAAAATAAAGAACCAATACTCTTTCCATATCATCTTTCAAGTGGCCCTCAATTCCAGCTGTCTCTCCCCACATTCTGTAATATAAAGAAATATATCTTGTTTTATTAAGACAAAGAATTAATACTTTGAACCACAACTCATTTGGAATTCATCTTTTGGTCTAAGTTTTGTAAAGTAGAAGCAAGACTGCTTTGACAGCCATCTACTTCCCCTTTGTGTCCTCAGAGGAGGAGGCATCAGGTACTTTTTAATATACTGAAAAACAGGCTACATAAGCAAATTTGTAATCATGTGCAATCACATAAAAAAATCTCTCTATTGTCTTTCTCGATGAAGTTAGAATGACTAGCCACCTGAGTAAAACCCTTTAAAGCAATCCTACAATGCCTCTTTTATTGTTTTACATTGAATTGTCAATTAAAGCTTTAATTTCTTGAAAGTTTTGGATATATACAAGAGGAGACCTAGAGATTCATGTTCTTTCCACAGAGCTTCAGAGTTATCAATTCACAGACAACATATTTCCTCATACTTCTATTTTATTTTGGGGAAAAAATATGACCCGCTAAATGTGTCTCGAGGCATTCTTTCTGACTTTTAAAAACCATAGCCACATTAGCATCACCATGACTTAACAAGAGTTTTTAATATGCTTAAATATTCACACACTGTATAAATGTTAGAGTATAGGTAATTGTCTCTTTTCACAGGGCTTACAAAAAAGTGACTGTGTGGTCTCAAGAGGTGGCTCAGCACTTAAGGGCACTGTCTATTCTTCCAGAGGTCCTGAGTTCAATTCCCAGCAACCACATGATGGCTCACAGCCATCTATACCCTCTAATGCCCTCTTCTGGTGTACAGGTGTACAGGTGTACATGCAGATAGACCATTCATATACATAAAAAATAAATAAAACAAAAAGTGACTGTGTAAAAATAATTGAGAAAATTTATTGTTGTTTCATGACATTGAAATTGTTACACATTTGCTTAACATTGCTGCTCTATTTACTATAGCAAAGAGTTGGAATCAACCTAGTTGTCCATCAAAAGATGAATAGATAATGATAGTTTGGTATATATACACACATGCATATATGTAGATACATAATGGGGAGATACTACTCAGCTCAAAAGAATAATTAAAAATTTTGCAAGAAAATGGATGGGTTTGGAATTGTATAAAAATGAGTCAACACAATCTAAAAAAAACTGCATGCTCTCTCTTGTATGTGGTATCTAGTCAATAAATTTATACACATAATTTAAACAAATATGGATACCATATAACATGAAGAAAAGAAACAGGAAAGGCTAACCCTAAGGGTATGGGGACAACAGTGAGTACAAAAAGTGTTATCTAACTCATCACACCAAATACCAGGCCCAAGGTGCAGGAAAGCCCTCCCCAGGGACACTACCAATTGGAAAGAACTAGAAAGGTGGTTCTGAGAGTGGCCTTGGAACCCTTGCCATCAGGTATTACCTGTGACCTCCTTAGAAATGTGTGTTCACTTTTACCAACCTACCGAGTCAATCAGAATCTCTGGGGCTATGCCCAGAAATCTTTTTCTGGAAAAATCTCCAGGCAGTTTTCTTCAGGTGCTAAGGATCAAGTCCAGGACCTCTTGCATGCCAGGCAAGGTCTCTTTTAGGATGATACAGTTTGAGCCCACAGGTGTGTTTTACAGTGAAATTTAAAACCCCTTGAACTAGAGTGTCTGTCTTTCTGGCTGATACTAAGGAGATAATCACCACAGCATTAGGAACATTAGGAAAACCTGGAAATGTCGAACAATGCTGACGTAACGGCCCATTCCAAACTAGTGAAAGAATTCCCAGGGGCGTGGAGTTGATGAGATTGAGCTACTGACAAGCACAGAAACCTCTGAGGAGACTCTCCTGTAAGGCATGTGAGAACTCTGAACTTGCTGGTGGCTGGGCCAAAGATGGGCCTAAGAAGCCAATGATGCTCCCCGACTGGAAAATAAGGCCGTAGTTTTACTGAGGAGACTGGAGCTGGTCAGATGTTGACAAATAAGGTAGGCCAAGACATTGTCCTGGTGGGCGCTTCAAAGATGTCCCTTTAAAGAGTGAGGGCAACTTCATGCAGGAATTGCAAACTAAAAACTCAGTGGATAACTAAATGCCACGTCTGCTCTAGATGTTAGAATACAGCAGTTAAGTCTTTGAGCTCAGGGAGCTCGTGTTTTGGTGGTGGTGGTAGGGGGGAAGAAAAGAAGGTTAAGGTATGGTCTGTAGGAAAAGAAAGTGAGGGAATTAATTATTTGGATAATAAATTATACTTATTGACTGAAGTCAGCAAATATTTTCTAATGACTTGGATACTGGGTAGGAAAGAAGAGGGAGTAGCATTCTCAAGAGTGCCCCATGCAAATTCTGGGTATGGCAAAGGGCCAACACGGAGGCGCTATATCCAGGTCAGAGAGCAAAGCAGAAGCATGCCCGAAACGCAGCGTCAGAGCACCAGCGGGCACGGCTCTCCACACGAGCACCAGCCTTACTCCATGTGACTAAAGTATTGGAGTGGAGAGTAAGGAGAATGGGACACATTTAGCAGCCGTATTCTCATCAGGCTAACACCAGGCAGGTATGAAACCAAGGAGACGGGTTAGGACTCTACTGAAAGAAGTCTATGGAGACAGCAGTCTACAGCCATTGCACTGAGTTAAAACCCATCTCAGCTTATCTTGGAAGCTAAACAGAGCCAGGCCAGTCTTGGATATGAGGGAGCTGCTGGCACCACATACGGCCAATACTGAGGCTAAAACAACAAAATCTGCCAGCGTAGACTGTAGAGTAGGAAGAAGGGGACAGTAGGATGAGACTAAATTTTCTCTAAGGTGTCATATGGATGGAATATTTTGTTGAGACTGAAGCATGGAGGAGAAAAGAGGGCTGGAGGTTAGGGTTCTGGAGTGTTTTAAACATGGTAAATATAAGAATTCAAAGTAGAATGACAGTTGATACATGAACCTGAAGTTGAGAGAAATCCAGAAATACAAATACAGCAAATACAAATCTCCAAAATGCAGATCTGTAGATTGTGTTTAGCACTGGAGGCATGAACCAGGTGCGTGTTTCACCATTATCGGCACGTGAAGATAATGAGATCTGTAGACCCTAGGGTGCCTTTTTTTATAACATTGACTCAATACCGGCAGCTTTATCTATTTCTTTTTGAGATATCTCCATGTGTGGTTCAGGCTTAGCTGCAAACTGAGTGTGGGTGCATGGATACACACAGATAAGGTGCTAAGGATTTTACCCAGGGGCCTCATGAATACTAAGCAAGTCCTCTACCACTGGGCTCTAGCCACATGATTCCCAGGTGATCTGTAGGCACTTTAAATTGCTAGAAAGCCTCGCTAGGTAAGACAGCTGAGGGTTTGAGTAAATGTAGTAGGGACAGTGTGAACCAGTGCATCTTGGAAGGAGATGGAAGCTGGGGTGACATAGAGGGGAGAAATCAGGTGTTCAAATCCAGCTTGAGAATGTGTTTTAAGGAGAGTAGCGGTCAGTTTTTAATGTTGTAGGTTAATTAATAAACAGAACTGTTGACTGGATTTAGCAATATAAGTGCCATATCTTATTCTATAAGAACATTTTAATGGGATTCAAGATACTTAGGGGAAAAAACCCTAAAGGCCATGAACTTTGGTATTCATAAATTTTGTCTGGAAGAAAGGAGAAAAATGGGTAGAAGGGCATAGAGAAATGTCCAGTGCGGTTTGTTTGTTTTGAGATGGAATATAGACCATCTTAATTGTTTAGTGGACATGGTATCAGTCAATTACAGGGAAAGGGGAGCTGATGGAGCTGGGGAGAGTTAAGAATTGTTCAGGATAACTATAATAGGTTAGAAGGGATACAGGGCACAAGGGCATCAATTTTAATGAGGAAGTTGGACAGAGGCAGACATTTAACAATTTTGTAAAATGATAAAGTATGTGGATTTTTTGTTTTAGAACATGATTTTGAATATAATTGATTTTTATTAGTGAAATAAGTAAAAGTCATCAGCTGTCAAGAGGATAGGAGGAAAATAGAGAAGTTAAGTAGGAAATACAGAAATATGGATACACTGTATCCATGGCAGCTTCTTCCAACCTTTGACAGCCATGCCAACACACAAAATAAGACCATCTGATTGGCAGTTAAAGGGAAACTTGCGGGTGGGTGTAGTGGTGCCTTTAATAACAGCCCTCAGAGGGAAAGGCTGGCAGATCTCTGTGAACTTGGGTCCAGCCTGGTCTACATTGTGTGTTCCAGGACAGCCATGCTACACAGGAAGACTGTATCTCAAAAAGGTGTGTTTGTGTGTTGGGGGGGGGGTGCATGTTGCTGTTGTACTGGAAACTGGTACATAGTTGAGGTTGACTAAGTCCTCCCTATGTGCATACCATAGCTGAGGAAAGCAGTATCACGTGGCATCCTGGTTCCACTCGGCACATTGCTTGGAGAGAGTTTGGAATCCTAATGAAGCAGAGATGGAACCAAAACATGAAAGGAACCATATGCATAGAGATCATGTATCTAAGATGAGATTGGGCAGAATGGTTGGTTGTTTAGCTATTATAGTCATTTAACAAGTAAAATAGATTTGACTTAGTTTGGTGTTATGTCTAGAAATTGTAACAGAATGGGCTATATTTTTGATCATCCACTGCTCATTTGATTAATTGATTATTTGTTTTTGAGTGAGGGTATCAGAATGAAGTGATCAGTGAATAAAATGCCTCATATTGAAGTCATGACTGGGATGCAAGAACTAAGAATGGCAAACTCTGCGTGGAGTGGGAAGCTAGGGTACTATAGACCCAAAGAGGTTGATGTGATGAGAAGGAAGTTTCTTGAAATCATTATTCTCACTGGCATTAAAATCACACAAAAAATGATCTCACTAGGGGGGTGACAATGAACTTTGGAAATCAAAATTGTAATAAATGAATAAAAGTGGATGAATCATACTCTCCACCGTTGAGTGGAGAGTGAGATCTGACTCTCACACGAACTCTGGTGCCCCTTTTCTGACCATGTCCCCTGGATGGGGAGACCTGGTGGCACTCAGAGGAAGGATAGCTAGTTACCAAGAAGAGACTTAATATTCTGAGAGCATATATAGGGGGAGGAGGTCTCCCTCAGTCACAGACATAGGGGAGGGGAGAAGGGGAGAAATGGGAGGGAGGGAAGAATGGGAGGAAACAGGGGAAGGGCTAATAATTGAGATGTAATATGAATAAATTAATAAAAAAAAGAAAAAGAAAGTGGATGAATCCACAAGTCTATACAGTACATGGCATTTTCAAGGGAGCTTGAATTTGTGTGAGTGATGTTGAGGAGCATGGAAACTGTTATCCTCCACCTCCAGGTTTTGGTGGTTCAGGATGTGTGGGAAGAAAGCAGCCCACTTGAGAAGGCCCCAGGAAGAAAATGTCCTCATGGGAGTAAAATGTTCCTTAGCAGGATGTAAGAGAGGAAGGACCCAGCCACTATTGCTGTTCTTATGGGCAGTGGTGCATGCACAACTCAGGACAAATCGGCAGCCTATCTGACACTAACATCAGTTTTCACAGAACCCATTTCATTGGGAGCAGAAAGCATTGTCTCTTTCTCTTTAGTATAGCCAGGGAAACCCTTGACCTCCCCTTAACCAGTTCTTGAAACTTTGCACAAAATGATCAAATCAAGAAATGAAATTAGAGACTCAGGTCTTAATCCTCTGTTCTGAGATAACTCATGCTTGTAAACTTCCTGCAAGACACTCCTATGGAAAGCAGTCTGACAAACCTCTTTTCTGATCTTAACACTGGTCTAAATAATAAGCAGCACTCATTCCATCTTAATCTTTCATGTCAGGACGTGAGACGTTGGTGTGGATAGAGGTGCCTTCCACTGTACATGTGTCATATAGTATCAGGGAAGGGATTAGTGGCCTCATAAATGTTTGGATTCTTTTTGTGGATCTCCACATTCTATTTTCAGTGACCTATATGACTTTATTTGTAACTTGTCATGATAAATATCCTTTACAAAAACACTGAGGCCTGTAGAACAGCTAAAAATGTCTCAGGATTCTATCCAATTTCTGCATCAGATTAGATGTTAATGATAGCCACTTGTTTTTGAGTGTCTTGTGTGTCTAAGGCTTGTGTCATTCTATATAGTGAACAGTGACCTTGAACTTTTGATCCTTCTGTTTCCTCCTCCCAAATGCTAGATTTACAGGCTTTCCCTACCACTCCTGTCTTATGTGGTGATTGGGACTTCTTTAATGTTCTATCAACATAGATAAATCCCAGCTCCTTCACTGGTTATCTCTTTGCTTTCAAGGATGACTCAGTCCCAATCAACAGCAGAGTTATAGCAAGTGGACACCAACACTGAAAAGAAGGTTTCCAGTCAATTATGTAACCTAGGTGATATTAGTGCATTTTACTTATTAAAGTCAGTCAATATAAATCAAGTCATCTGGGTTCTCAATGTAAATCAGTTACTGTCATAACTAGAGGGGTGTCTTGCGGTTAAGGTGCAGAGCTGGAGGAAACAAAGGAGGTTAATGGGCTGTTTGCAGTATGCGGTTCCAATTGAACCTGATGTCATTAATTCTGTAATGGAACTAAATATCAACACCTCCCCAAACCACTAGGTGAGGAAACATTTATTTATTTATTTGTTTGTTTGTTAGTTAGTTAGTTAACAACAAAACCTTCAGAGATACTATGATGAGCATGTATCAGAAGAGTCTTACAACTTTAGAGACAAAGACATTAAGAACAGAGATGATCATTATTTAAGTCTACTAAAATCCAGGACTATTTCCAATTCTCCTAGGGTCTATCTCATGCTAAGAGCAATGTGATTTGCAAGATATTATCCTTGTTTTCATCCCAGAAAACCAAACTCTTTTAAAAACACAAAACAAATTACATTCTTTTCCCCTTTAAACTAAAAATGTCTTTAACGTTTTTATTTGCATTGTCTACATATCTAGGACCCAAATCTTGTAATATATTTTCTTTTTGTCCTTTGAAATGAAGAGAGGCCAAATCCTATAACATACAGATATAAATCTTTTTGGTTTTTTGCTTATGTTCAGCTTGCTGTTTTTTCCCGTGTTCTTCTTCTTTTTTTTATTGAAAAATAAAATCATTCATATTACATCTCAATTGCTATCCCATCCCATGCATCTTCCCATTCCTCCCTCCCTCCCGCTTTCACCCCAGATATAAATCTTAATGTTGCCATATAAACATGAAACAGAATCCAGCAAGGGCACATAATGCCTAGTGATTACACTTCACTGTGTGGTTGGAAGAGGCTCAAATGATGCCTAAATGGAAACAAGATGAGAAGGCTGGTATGAAGAGTAAGTCAAATGCAACCAGCTGGCACAGTAACTATCTTCTTAGCATTTAAAAGAGACTCTGTCTCTGCTTTGGGTCTTGCCTTTTATATTACTATTCATTTTGTTCTCAGAAAGGCTCAGCTCCTCTATTTTATTTGAACATATATCTTATTTTGTTAGAAGAGTTTCCATTAAATTATCTTGTCACCCCCTACTTTACTGTCTTTCTGTGGCTCTTGCTTCATTAAAGATCATTGCCCTGGGTACAGTGAATCTTTCCCTTAGGGAAAGTATCAAAGAGTAGGTCAATTGGCCTGAGTAGGGTCTTTAGAAATACTGGTATTTTCTTTAGAGAACTGTGTATCAGGGTTTGGGTAATAATAAGTAAAGAAGTTACCACAGTGCCATAAACAAATGTGAAAGAAATACCTTTGCTGCAGCTACTTTCTGGATGTCAGTCATCCACGTGATTCCCATCCACATCCTTTTGATTTATGGGAAAGTGCCTTCTTTGTCCTTTATACCAAATGGGTCACTGCTTTCAATACTTGGATGAGAAGACTAGAGTGAAAAACAATAGCAGCAACAACAACTATCTACGTCAATGACGTATTTCAACATCAGGATTTCTTTCCTCTAATGAACATAACCAATGAGACTTTGCCTTGCTTAGGGTAGTGTGGGTTAGGCAGGCATAGGCAGCAATTAGATTCCTATGTGAACATCCACCAGACAGATAGGAACATCGGTTTGTGCTTACTTTAGTGGAAGAAGAGCTTGAGGAGAAGCAACTATTATGTTGCTCAGATTGCAAAAGCCATCTTAATAGACATGATAGAGCAAGCTAACAATTACATTAAAGATGAAACTGCATGTGGAGCCGGAAAGGTGGTTCAGTGGTTAAGAGCACGGCTGCTGGGCTCTTCCAAGATCCATTCCCAACTCTACTTGGCAGCTCATGATCATCTCTAACTCCAGGCCAAGGTGACTGCACACCCTCTCTTGGCCTCCCCAGGAACCACATGTTTGTATTATGTAGACATATATGCGGACAAAACACTTATACTCAAAAACTAAAAATAAGTAAAGATTTAAAATATCTCCGAAAGAAGACAAAGTCATATACCGTGTTACTTTTACACTGTTGTGACACTCTGTCTGATATAACCTAAGGTAGGAGGCTCTGTTTTCATCCATGGCTCTTGAGGTTTCAGTCCACAGTTCTTGACTGTACTGGTTCTGGCTTGTGCTGAAGCAGAATATGTTGGCAGTAGGAGCATGCAGCAAAGGTCACTCTCACCTTATTAAGAAAGGAAGCAGAGTATGAGGGAGGGAGGGAGTGTGTGTGTGTGTGTGTGTGTGTGTGTGTGTGTGTGTATGTGTGTAGCTAAGCATAGCTCACAAAGGCATGTTTGCAAGGACATACTTCCTTCAGTGAGGTCTACTTCCTAAAGTTTCTAGAACCTCCAAATCTAGTACCAGCATTAGCAAGGGGTGGGATACACCACATCAACCATAAGATGACTTAGAGAAAACAAATGTAAGAGAATCCCATCACTGTAGCTTGCTTAAACTGTAAGATAAACTAGTTCCACTGATGTCCCCTATGAAATGGACCCTGTGGAAAGGAGAAAGACTTAACCCCATGCCAAAACCAAGGGTCTTATCTAATAGTGCTAGGCATGCTTAAAGGAGCTCACTTTTGATTCAATGTACAAGTTAGTTCTCTGTCAAAAAGGAACAAAGAATAAAGCCAACCCCCACCCCTAAAATCCAAGCATCCCCTAGAGACTTCTGCATACTGTGCTGTACCTAACTGGGTGTGGTATGGGACATGCTAACAATAATTGCTGACTCATAAAGGCTGCCTCACACTATGTGGCTCAACTACTTTCCTGCTCTTGGCTTCCTGTCAGTTGAGGTATTAATGGAGAATGCTTTCTCACTTACTAGTTCTAAGAATAAACTCTTAATCCTTGACCTGAGGAAGTGACTTCTAATTTCTTCAGACAAAGCTTAAGAAGCCAGACCAGATCAGGTGATTTTCTTACCCTGAACCACTGTGTCATTTATGAAGAAATCCTTAACATTCCTACTGGAGGACGAATTTTCAGATCACACTAAAACTCTTTTTATCATCTTTTTTATAGTGATACAATTTTATCTTTGTCTGTGACTACACATGTATGTTTATGTGTAGGTGCTTATTGGTGTAAGAATACTTGTGTGTGCATCCCAAGGTCCTGTGTTCCTTGGGAGCCTTGGATTTTGACCTAGAGTTTCTTGGTGGCCCCTAGGGTAGGCTGGCTAGCCAGCAAGCTTCAGGTATCTTCCTGTCTCTGTCTCACCAGCACTGGGATTAAAAATATGTGTCAAAATGCTCACATTTGTTTTCTGTGAGCTCTTGGGAGCAAACTCTGGTCTATGTGCTTGTACAATATAAATACTTTATTTATTGAACTATCTTCCCAATCCAAAGTCTTCAGTTTTCTATTGTTAGTGACGTTACCACTGCTGTAGACCACTTCACCAGCATGCCCAAGGTCACAGGGTTGATAGCTGGCAAAGTTAAAAATAATGACTTTTTGTTGTTTAAGAGTGGGATGTGGACTTTACTAAACCAGCATATTCCCTAGCTACATTCTAACTATTTGTCCTTATACCCACATATAAGTATAGCCCTCTCTTTCATCAAGAAAACTTCTCTTTGCAACAGAGAAATACAAGTACAGGAAACCACAACCAATCAAAACACAGACTTGAGCAGTCAGTTCCAACTGATACAGCTATGACACAACTGCTGCTCAGCAATCATTTCAGAAGAGTTTGTGTGTGTGTGTGTGTGTGTGTGTGTGTGTGTGTATGTGTGTGTAAAAGATTGTAAGAGCCAGAGGAATGAGGAATTTGCTGTGAGATTGTTTCTGACAGAAGCTACACTCATAAAGTCTCACCAACTTGCCTGCCTAACCATGAGCTGACCAAAGAGAACACCGGTCAGCATCGTAACTGGCTAGGGAAAGCCCGTGAAAGAATGGTGCGCTGGTTTCCTAAGGGTATGTTCAACATGGTCCAGAGAATGATCTATAAAAGTCAAATGTTTTGCTTTATTTGGGAAGTTTATTAGCACAAAAAAAGTAAAAGCAGAGATGACCAGAGTATCCCGAGAGAGCAAATGAAGGTAATATCCAGTTGGGTGCCTACAAGATCCAGCAGGAATTGGCTAGAGATGCTGAGGTGAGACAGCCATGCAGAAGTTCCTGGCATACAGAGAATTCTTTCTACAAATAAGCCTCCCAAGACTAAAATTCTAGCTAGCTTCCCATTCCTTCTACAGGCATTTCTGTGTCATGGGATACACAGTAATAACATCTATGGGAAATGGCCTACTTTCCAACTTCTCTCAAGGTCACTATGTTTTTACTGCTCAGTTGTTTTACTGCCCTCTTCCCTCCTAATCACTGTGTTAGACTTGCCTGGCCCCAGAAAAAAGACCCTGGAGGACACTTTGAGACGAACATTCTTGGAAAGGGAGCCATTCCTCTTCCAGAGTTACCTTCATAGTGAGTTTGGATAGTGCACGCGACAACTTTTCACTGTTATGCATACCCCAGGCTGCTATATATAACAAAGAACCACAAACTGAGGGGATCAAATCATTAGAAAGTTACTCTCTCATACATCTGGTAGTTCAGAACTACCCAAGGTATTATCAGGACAATGTACCTTCTGACGAATTTCCTTTGTACTTCTTTTTGGTGTGGCTTGATGTTTCTTAGCACATAACTGGATCACTTTACTCTCCCCTCCCATTATCACAAGGAATTTGCTTTCTGTGCCACTGAACAGGTCAAAGCTTCCTTCTCATCTTTCTGGATGTTTCAATCCTTATCCTAAAGTACCTTCTGAATGACCAATAGAAAGCTGCAGTGTGCTTATTTGCAAGACTGGTTTCAAGATTGCTCTTTAAGGAGTTCCAAGTCTAGCTATGTGGCATTCTAACTACTCAACATTCTTGACTTGATAAGCTTTTACAAACTTGAATTCATTAATGACTGCAGCATGCTGTCTCCAATGTCCTAGCAGAATGGCCATGTTTTGTCTGATTGTATGCATTTCTCTGAGCTTTGCTGTGCCAAGTCAAAGCAGCAAACTGGTCTCTCCACCAGTTTCCCTGTGGCGATGAAGTAACTTGTGAAAAGATTCTTATAAATGTTTGGATAGTAAGTGGATGACTTGCCTCAAATGGCCTGTCCCACTGGAGAGTGGAGCCAGTTATCCAGGGAGACGGCATTCCTTCAGGTGACAAGTGGAGAGGTGAAGTTACACTTTGATGTGTTTATACAGATGTTCTGCTATCACAAACCCTTTGGGGTGGACCCTGTGAGAGCTGCAGGGTGTGAGAAGGAGATCTCTAAATGGCCTGTCTCCTGTTGTTGCAGGACAGCCTTTGTTGCAAGACACGAGCTCCCTGGCATTTACTCTCTTTCTTTGTAGCTGTGGGTAATGGCTCAAATAAAACAGCCCTTTTTTTCTCCCCTTAAAAAAGACATCTTTGGCAGCTGGGAATTAACCACTCTGGCTGGAAGCTATGAATCTCCAAATTGGAGGCAAAGATACTATTTCCACACTGCCCAGTGGTGGAAGAGGGACTAGTTGGCCCTTCAACATTTAAAGTTAAGCTGTACGGAACACACTGATGCACTTTATTTGTTAAGAGTTAATAGAGTGTGCCCAGAGAACACTTCAGTAATTAAGGAAAGAAAAGAATGACTGTATGAAGTGACATGGAAAGAAATGGCTCTTCTTAGAAGGTTGAAATCCTTTTAACTCCCCCCCCCCCAGAGATTTTCTAAGCTTACACGTAGACTTAATGAAAAGCATCAAAGTGAAGGGAGGTGTGTGAAGTCATGCAAGCCACTGAAGGGGTGAAGTGCTAGAGTAATTAACACAGATTAAAGGGAAAGTCAGCTCTTTCACGATAAGGTTTTGTGTGCCTGTAACATGATTTGATTTTATTTTGAAACAAGATATTTTCCTATAGTCCACAGCTGACCGGAGGAGCTTTCTGTATAACCCAGCCTGACCTTGAACTCTTGACTTTTCTGCTTTTTCCTCCTGAGGGAATTATTGGCTGGTGCCATCAAGCCTGGAAAGTATTTAAATTTGTGATGCCCAAGTAGCAGGCACAAGATCTGACTATATATGTTAGAGGCTTCCAGGAGGAAATATATCTCCGAAGAACAAGGAGGCATAGCAGGAAGCAGCAGTGGTGGTGGTCGGGATCCTTCCGACCTTAATGTGAAGGAAACAGAGAGTAAGGAGGGCCATGTACATTATATTTTGAGGATTAACGTAGTTCTAAGGAAAATTTGGACAGTCCCATGGAGTGCCAAATTCTAGTTTAAAATGTCTCATGTTTTACTTACAGTCCTTACAAGTGTCGCAATCCATATTCAGTCATTGGCCAGTAACAGCAGGCAGGAGGAAATCAAGAGAGAAAACCGACCCAGAAGGGAGTAGCTGGGGCCATCAACCATGTTTTTCACATTACGAAATTAAGTCGTACAGTTCCTGAAAATGCTGATGTAACTATAATATGTTTTGACCTCAAGGAAGAAATATAAAGGAAAATGAGTGATTCTGGGGTATGGCCATGCTTAACTTATCTTGTAAGCAAGAACCACTATGGTTAAGTCTCGGTAGGGTAAGAGGGAAAAGAAATAAAGCTATAAGGAAGGACTTGAGTTATGAAAGCTTGAAACAGAAAGGACAGAAGGAAAGGCTTAGTGTTCTACTAGGTGTCCTTGAGAATGGAAGCTCCGAGGGACTGTGGGATGTAGTGGCCAGATCATGGCATGGGGATGGCTTCCTCCACATGGACATCTCAAGATTAAAGAAGGTAAATTTTATAAGTGATATATTATTATCCTCACTACCCTAGGTTCCAAGGATGGTTTGGTTTTATAATTCTGAAATCTCTAATAAATTATCTCTCTGTTAATTAAACATACATGCAAAAATATGTTTATTGAGAATGTATAAAAATAATCAGAAGCAGAAATACTTAAACATAGTAAAGGAAATTTACTGTTAACATCAAATTAAGTGGAGAGAAACTCAAAGCAAGTCTGCTAAAATCAGGGACGAGACAAGGCTGTCCTTTCTCTCTGTATGTCTTCAATATAGTACTTTAAGTTCTAGCTAGAGCAATAAGTAAAGTAAAAGAGATGAAGGGGATACAAATTGGAAAGGAAGAAGTCAAAGTATCACTATTTGCAGATGATATGATAGCATACATAAATGACCCCCAAAATTCTACCAGGGAACTCCTACACCTGAGAAGCACCTACAGTGAAGTGATTGCATACAAGATTAACTCAAAAATAAGGTCAGTAGTCCTCCTACATAGAAATAACAAATGGGCTGAGAAAAAATGAGAGAAACATCTTTCACAATAGCTACAACAATATAAAATATCATAGGACAACTCTAACCAAACAAGTGAAAGATCTATATGATAAAAACTTCAAGCCTTTGAAGAAGAAAACTGAAGGAGATATTAGAAAATGGAAAGATCACTCACGCTCATGGTCAGTGGTATTAACAGTAAAAATGGCCATTTTACCACAAGCAATCTACAGATTCAATGCAATCCTCATCAAAATTTGAACACAATTTTTTTACAGGCCCTAAAAAGACAATACTCAACCTCATATGGAAAGACAAAAAAAAAAAAAAAAAAAAAAAAAGATAGCTATAAACCAATCCTATCCAATAAAAACATCAGAAGGTATCATCACTCCTGATATCTGATCTCAAGCTGTACTACAGAGGTGTAATAATGAAAACTGTATGGTATTATTAAAAAAAAAACAAATTGAAGACACAGATGTAAATCCACTCATATATGGACACCTGATTTTTGATAATAAAGCCAGAAATATACAGTGGAGAAAGGAAAGCATCTTCAGCAAACGCTGTTGGTCTAACTGGTTGCCAGCACATAGAAGAATGCAAGTAGATCTACATCTATCACCCTGCACAAAGCTTCCAAGTGGATCAAAGGCCTCAGCATCAAGCCAGATACATTTAACCTGGTGGAAGAAAAAGTAGGGAAGAACCTTGAATACATTGGCACAGGAAAGAACTTCCTGAACAGAACACCAACAGCTGAGGCTCTAAGATGAACAATTAATAAATGGGACCTCATGAAACTTAAAAGCTTCTGTAAAGCAAAGGACACTGTCAACAGGACAAAATGGCAACCCACAGAATGGGAAAAGATCTTCACCAACTCCACGTCTGACAGAGGGCTAATAAAAAAAAAATGTATAAAGAACCTAAGAAACGAGACATAAACAAACGAAATAATGCAATTAGAAAATTTGGCATAAATATAAACAGAGATATCTCAACAGAGGAATTTCAAATGGACAAGAAACACTTAAACAAATGTCCAAGATCCTTAGGGAAATGCAAACCAAAACAACTTTGAGATTCCATCTTGTCAGGGTGGTTAAGACCAAAAACAAGTAACAGCTCATGTTGGCAAGGATGTGGAGCCAGGGCAAGACTCCTCCATTGCTGGTGGGAGTACAAACTTCTACAACCACTTTGGAAGTCAATATGGTGATTTCTCAGAAAATTGGAAATCCATCTGCCTCAAGAACCAGCTATACCTGGGCATATACCCAAAGGAGGATCCATCCTGTCTCAAGGACATTTGCTCAACTATGTTCACAGCAGCTTTCTTCATAATAGCCAGAAACTGGAAACAATTTATTTGTCCCCCAACTAAAGAATGGATAAAGGAAATGTAGTACACTTATACATGGAGTATTATTCAGCTGTTAAATGCAGTGACATCATGAGATATGCATGCAAATGGATGGAAGTAGGGGGAAAATCATGCTGAGTGAGGAAACCCAGACCCAGAAAGACACACATGGCGTGTACTTGCTTATAAGTGGATATTAGCTATAAAGTAAAAGACAATCGTGCTACCATCCACAGACCTAGAGAGGCTAAGTAACAAGGAGGGCTTAAGAGGGGAGTGGAAGGACAAGGGTCTCCCTGGGATGGAGAAAT
Source organism: Acomys russatus (assembly GCF_903995435.1). Classification (NCBI taxonomy): domain Eukaryota; kingdom Metazoa; phylum Chordata; class Mammalia; order Rodentia; family Muridae; genus Acomys; species Acomys russatus. The sequence continues at coordinate 23,044,231 of NC_067146.1, read as the reverse complement.
AGATTTTGCCAGTGGTCTATGGCCTGGTGAGTTTGAGAAGAGGTAGGACCAGGTAGGGGGGATGGAGGGAGAAAATACTGGGAGAAATGACTAGAATTGGGGCCATTTTAGGGGCAAGGTGGAAACCTAGTTCAATGGAAACTCCATGGAAGCTTTGAGAGTAGCCCTAGCAATGACTCCTAGTAATGGGGGGCATGGAGCCTGAATCAGCCATCTTCTGTAACCAGGCAAGGCCTAAAGTTGAGGTGCTGGGACACCAACCTAGACACAAAACCTTCAATCTACAGTTTGTTCTGCCCACAGAGTTTGTTGGGACTGAAGCCTAGCAGAGTCATCATCAAAGAGACCAGAGAGATTTCATCCAGCAACTGATGGGAGCAGATGCAGCATCCCACAGCAGGGGACAATTAGGGGGATCTTGGGGAAGAGAGGGGAGGAAGAATCAGAGGAACAGGAGAGGTCAAGGAAACACCAGGAGAACAAAGCCCACAGAACCTACTGACCAGGACTCATGGGAACTTAAAAAGATCAGGAAGCCTATAGTGGTGTGACCTAAACCCTCTGCATATGTGTTATGGCTGAGTAGCTTGGTTTCTTGTGGGAATCCTAACAGTGGGAATAAGGGCTGTTCCTGACCCTTTGCTTACTTGTGGGACCATGTTCCTCCTACTGAGTTGCCTTGTCAGCCTTGATGTGACGGTATGTTCCTGGTCTTATTGTAGCTTGTTATGTGGTATTTGGTTGATGTCCCTGGGAGGCTACTCTTTTCTGAGGGGAGGTGGGGGGGTGGATCTGGGGAGAGAGAAGGAGGGAGGAAGATTCTAGGAGGAGGAGAGGAAGGGAAAACTGCAGTAAGGATGTAATATATGAGAGAAAAATAAAAAATAGATATTAATTAAAATAAGAATGAGCTTCTGAGGCCATCCCTATGCTGCAAGGAAAACTGTGACTGGCAGTATCAGAGAGGTCTATGGGATTTCAAAGAAAGTATAGACTACACAAGTAGATGCATGAGAGGGGATAACTATTGAGGTGACTTTGTCTAATAGAGAGAGGGGGTCACTACATCAGGTCTGTCATCTTTGTTGTCTAGTAGATTATCCAGCAGTGTGACTTCTTTGCCCTCTTTGTCCTTCCTATTTAGGATCTTTATCTGAGCTGGTGAACACTTCCTCCCTGGAATGTTATTGAGCTGCTCATGTGTTTTTTTGAATTGGCCTTGTCACATGCTTAATTGTAAACACAGCTGAGTAAATCACGTGTGTGTGTGTGTGTGTGTGTGTGTGGTGTGTGTGTGTGTGTGTGTGTGTGTGTGTGTGTGTGTTTGTGTGTGACACTTCCAGGAATGTCTCTGCCTGAGTATAACTGATACTGCTGCATTTGTTTTTTTGGTTTGTCCCCAAAGTTAGCATGTTTGCATAATGCCTATTGCCCTGAAGTATTTCCCTCTGCTAAACTGTGCTATCCTTGCTCGGTTATATTCTTGGGTGGAAATTTATGCCTGCTTGTACATAGTAGTGTTAGTGCATGGTGGTTGGCTTGAGAAGGAGAGAGCTCTGCTGTATTATCTAATCCTCTTTTATCAGTAAGAAATTGATCCGAAATACTGATTGTTCACTTTAATTCCTGTGTTGGTTTTCAAGGAGTTATTTGAATGATATTTTCACCTCTTAGTAATCTGTAATAGATTCGGCTTCTATCATCCCAATAATAAGAAAACATTATTGGGAAAAAGAAAGCAAATTGCATTGTCAGGGCCTTATCTCATAAAAATAAATGTATTTGCAACATATCTGTTTGTGTGTGTGTGTGTGTGTGTGTGTGTGTGTGTGTGTGTGTGTGTGTAGTATAAATGTACCTGTGTACAAATAGACTTTTATGTAGAGGCCAGAGATCCATGTTAGGTGATTTCCAGCTTAACTTTTAAGTTGTACGTGTGTGTGTGTGTGTGTGTGTGTGTGTGTGTGTGTGTGTCTGTGTGTGTGGTGTGTGTGTGTATGTGTCGGGGGTGGAGTATGTGTACCATATATACATGTATATTTCTTTTTTCTCTCTCTCTTTCTCCAGAGCTGAGGACTGAGCCCAGGGACTTGTGCTTGCTAGGCAAATGCTCTACCACTTAGCTAAATCCCTAACCCCCATGTAGATTTCTATGGAGACCAGAAGGGGGCATTAGAAGCCTGGAACTCAAGTTACAGATGGTTGTGAATTGCCCAACGTGGACGCTTAGAGCCACATTCAGATCTTCTGCAAAAGCAGCAAATGCTGTTAACCATTGAGCCATCACTCTAGCCTCTATTTTATATTTTGATCCAATGGTTCTTGACTGAACCTGAAAGTTACCAAATGGCTAGACTGGCAGGCCAGTACACTTTAGGGGGTTGTCTGTGTCTGCACCTCCAGTGTTTTAATAACAGACCTATGGTACTGTGCCCTGTATTTGTTGTTATTTTGTTTTTGCTTGTTGTTTAATGGGAGTGGGGAGATCTTTAACATAGATCTTCATGTTTGCATAAGCACTTTCTCTGATTTGTTATTCTGGGAAATGTGCCTATTGTATAAGGAGGTTAGTCAAAGAAGTTTTAAATTCTTTATATAAATTCTACATAGTCCATTATTTAAAAGTTCTTGGCATTATTATCTTCACTGTCAGTGTTAAACAGCAAACTTCAGTCTAGTGAAGGTATGTAAAATCTTCCATAGTCTTCTTCCAATGTCCTATTATAGATAGCAGTAAATGTGCAAATGAAAAATCATGAAACCTTATCCATCATACTAATGCCCCTAAGGGACTTTTATGATAAAGTTCACTCAGCCAGGGCTTAGATGTTACATAATTAGTGATTTTCCATCCTTTCTGCTTTCTATCTAGAAGTAATTTTGGGAACAAGCACATCTTATGTGAGGTTCTGGCATTGGCTTATTAAAGTAACTATTAAAAAAAACAGGTATCATCTTTTAAGAAACCATGTATAGCTGAACAGAAAGGAATGGACTTGTTCTAGTATAATCCTTTTGTATTAATATTATTTACCTTAGGATTATGACAATGTATCTATCCTTAGGCAGCAGGCTATGATGTTGCCACTCAAAAAACAAGTATTCCGTGTGATAAGATGGAACAGGAACATGTTTGTCATAAAGGAAGACTTGCAAGGACACCAAGATGCTGAGTAAGGTGTAGTCTCCTTTTTGATGTTCTGGAAACATTCATATGAAGATACTCATGTGAAAACTGTTTCTCTTCTTCTGAGGACAAACTCCAAGACTTTACTTTACACTTCAGTTTTTCCCTTGAGGGATGGAGAAGGGAACTTTCTTTTGAGTTAAGGCTTTCAGGTTTTAAGTTTGAAATTTCCAGTCTCTGGTCATTAGAATCTGTAGAATCTGTGGCAATTCAGAGGCTGATTTCATCAAGTAATTTTAATTTTGATCCAAGCATCTTCTAGAGCCCAGATTTGGCAGTCCTTTCCAAAATATTTTCCAAACAATGCTCACAACTATTAGGTAAAGGCCAGGTGAATACATGGAGCCAAATGCTTGTCATCTGGCTTAGCAAGGAAACAAGCCAAGATTTGTGTAATTGAATGCCCTCGTAGTTGGGGGAGGTTCACATGGCAATCACCTCAAAGGTTTGCTTATGGTTGCTAAATCACTTGTGACATTGGGCTGATGTTTTACTTTCAGGTGTAGGCTTCCTTCTCATCTACAAAGTAAGCTAGAAGGAGCACTTCAGTGGAAGAGAAGGAGCACTTGAGTGGTGTCTTCCACTGGTCAGATGGCATCCCTATGGCACACTAGCTGCTTCATCTCCAAATTTAACTGTGGCCCTTCTCAAGACATGGCTTTGGATAACATAATCCCTCCCTTCCCCTGCATTTCTGTGGGGGCCTTTGCAATTGAGTAAATAGCTCAGTGCCTAGAGTTAGGAACCTGCCAAAGGAATTAACCATGAATCTAAGTTCATAGGTATTTAGTTGTTCTGATTCTTTTCTCAAAGTCTTCAAGAGAACGCAGTAGCCACAGCAATATGCTAGAGACACAGGGCACTTCTCTCCAAGCCGTGATGTGCTAGGGCCATCCCCACTGCTAAACCTTTTCAACCTGTCCCTGGTTTACCTCATGTAGAATCCCAGCTGCATCTTCTACACAAAGGAGGAAACGCTGAGTGAATCAGAGTTTACTCTCTCATCAAGCCTCTTCTGGCTCAGCCTTCATGGCCAGCTAACCCTCTTTGTCAATACACAGAAGTACTGTATCAGATCAACACTTGATGATGAGATGCTAACAAATGAGATTAAAAACTTCTTTTCAGCCAGGGATGGTGGCATACGCCTGTTATCCCAGCACTTGGGGAGGCAGAGGCAAACAGATCTCTGCAAGTTCGAGGCCAGCCTGGTCTACAAAGCAGTTCTAGGACAGCCAAGGTTACATGCAGAAACCCTGTCTTGATAAAAAGAGAAAAGAAAAACATCTTTTCATTATGATCAATAATCAAAATTTAAATATATTTGCTAAAGATAAGGCTGTACAATCTTGTTTTCTATGGAACATTTTATTATACAATTGAGAATAAATTAGTTATGTATAGATTAGATTATTTAGAAGACAAGAAGCTAGGTTGCTACTTTTGTTAGTGTGTTTTTTAAAGGACTTATTGGAATGCCTTATTCTCATATGGGAACAATATTAGTGAATTTGTTCATTTGGTCATTATAAAATTTGAAAGTTTTTAGTGTATTTGGAGTTATAAAGCCATCCCACAATGAGATGTATTTTTATTAAAGACTTTTATTATTAATTTTTTATTTAAAACAAAATACTTGGTTTTATTTGGCATTTTATATATGTATTTCATTGTACTTCATCCATTTCCACCTCATTACCATCTAATTTACATTCTCCCTTCGTGTTGATCCCCTTCCTACCTGCGAACAGTCCCATCTCCTATTCTCATGTCATATATAGATTGTTTATATATCCTTACTAAATCCCACAATGAAAGAAAACATACTTGTCTATTTTTATCACTTCAAAAGGAAACATCATACTTTTAAGCTCTCAAAATCCCAACCTATGTCCCATAGATTTAAGAAACACCTGACCCTACTTCTGTCTTTACCTATATATGATATGCTACAGAGGTCTTGTATCCAGTGGGAAGGGTTTCTTCTTTTTGAATTTAAAAATATTTTTTCTAGATTAGAATTTTTTCC